>NC_140487.1:123900214-124197714 GCF_964271855.1 Acomys minous
GTTTTCAAGTATTTCATTGAGTACTTTTGCATCAATGTTCATAAGGGAAATTGGTCTGAAATTCTCTTTCTTTGTTGAGTCTTTGTGTGGCTTAGGTGTCTGGGTTACTGTGGCCTCACATAGAATGAGTTTGGTAATGTCCCTTCTGTTTCTATTTTGTGGAATAGTTTGCGGGGTATTAGTAGAATTCTATGCAAAAACCAAATGACCCTAGTCTTTTTTTGTTGTTGTTGTTGTTGGGGAGACTTTTAATGACTGCTTCTATTTCCTTAGGGGTTATAGGTCTACTTAGATGGTTTACCTGATCTTGATTGAATGTTGATAGGCGATATCTATCTCGAAATATGTCCATTTTGTTTGGATTTTCTAATTTTGTGGAGTACAGGTTTTTGAAATAAGACCTAATGATTATTTGAATTTGCTCAGTATCTGTTGTTATGGCCCCGTTTTCATTCCTGATTTTGTTAATTTGGATGCTGTCTCTGCCTTTTAGTTAGTTGGCTAAGGGTAGTCAGGGTGACAAAGGGCGTTTCCTCACACAGATAAAACAGGAATGTTAAAAGATAGACAATGTAAGCGGCTATAGAGTGGATAATCTCATAACTGAAAAACAAAGCCCTTTTAACCCTAAACCCCAAACCAGGGGCTGCTGTTTCTTCTGAGAGGATTCAGATCTCCACAAAGTCTGTGAGCTGCAGTCCATACTGTACCGCTCGCTCTATTCGCAAACTAGGTTTTATTTGTCATCATAAAAACTATTCCTTTGAGATTAAAAGCTTAACCTTTTTTTCTTAGAAGCTTTATTGGGAATAAAATTCCCACTCCAGGCAATTAATTTATTTCAAAACCACACAGTCATGTGTTTAAAAAGCATAGCCATGGAGTTGTACAATCATCATCACAGTACAGTTAATAGATTTCTCACCCCCATTTCATGCCAGAGTTTCTCTGTGTAGCCCCAGCTGACCTGGAGCTCACTCTGTAGATCAGGCTGGCTTCAAGTTTACCTGCCTATGCTGAGATTAAAGGCATGCACTATTAACTCCCCATTAAGAATAGGTTTTATTTTATTTTTTGTTTGTTTTTTGGAGACGGGGTTTCTCTGTGTAGCCGTGGCTGTCCTCAAACTCACAGAGATCTGCCTGCCTCTGCTTTGCTGAATGCTGGGATTACATGCGTGGGCCACTATGCCTGGCTAAGAATAGATTTTTATACTGTGCTTTTTGGTAACTTGCTGAATATGCCTACAAAATCTTTGTGTGTCATTTGTACTTCTACATAACTAAATTCATTCTGCAAGGCAGCATCTCTGTCTAATTCAACACACTCACACCCAACTTTTGTTTGCAGTGGCTTGACACAGGTAGGCAATCTTACCTTCAGTGACCAGCGACTCCCTTCTGGGTCTGATCAAGCGGTTATGAATAGCATATGGAAATGTGGTATAATCTTGTTCATCTTATTATCAGGAGAGACTATGGCTTTGCCTAAGTATTGGCTTTAGGAGTGGTCGATTCCAGATGTTTTATTTTTTAATAGAGGCAATCAGCTTTTATGTCTTAGATGAGCTACATTCCTTCCCCTCCCCTCTGGTAAGACCACTCCTCCTCACTTGTTTTTGGCATAGGGTCTTCTGTAACTCAGGTTGGCATGGACCTTGCTCTGTAGCCAAAGGTGGTCTGGAATTCTGATTCTCTTGCCTCTACCTTCCATGGACTTAACGTTCTTAGTGTTGGTTCCCTACTGGTTCATAACATTCATGGGTGTTCTGAGTAGGAGTGAGTGTGATGGTGCCTTGCACTCTGCACATTCAGGAGGATGCAGCAGGACTATCAAAAGTTGGCATGGAGAGATGGCTCAGCAGTGGTTAATATCACTCTTGTAGACGACCTGGTTTGGTTCTCAGCGCTCACATGGTGGCTCCCAACCATTCTTAACTCCTGATCTCCTCAAGCATCAACCATGTTTGTGGTATACATACATACATACATACATACATACACACACACATACACACATACATACATACACACACACCATGTGCATGGTATACATACATATATATGTACATACACATATATATACACATGCATGAAAAACTAGTATATGTACAATAAAATACATTTTAAGATTTTTTTTTAAAAAGGAGGTAGATTTAAAAATAAGAAACCTTTAAAAAGGAATATAAAAAATAGAAATTTGAGGCTAGCTTGGGCTTTTTGTAAGGCTTCATTTCAAAACAATCATCACCACCTCCACCTCCAAGGGGGGACCCCAGTTGAGTGTGGCGTATCATGCCTGTATTTCTAGCTGTACAAGAGGCTAAGGTGAGCCGGGCGTGGTGGCGCACGCCTTTAATCCCAGCACTCGGGAGGCAGAGGTAGGTGGATCGCTGTGAGTTCGAGGCCAGCCTGGTCTACAAAGTGAGTCCAGGATGGCCAAGGCTACACAGAGAGACCCTGTCTCGAAAAACCAAAAAAAAAAAAAAAAAAAAAAGAGGCTAAGGTGGGTAAATCCCAAGTTTAGGGCCACACGTGAGTTTGAAACCAGTGTAGGACTTTCCTCAAAACAATGTGGCACAGTGCTGAAAACAGTGTTGTTAACCTACCTTTTAAAGAGGGCCTGGTGTGGTAAATTTGTTTCTAAACTAAGATTATGTTGGTATTAGTATCCTTGGAAACATCCAAGTGAGGCTGGAGAGATGGCTCTGGTTAAGAGCTTGCTAACAGAGGACCCAGGTTAAATTCCTAGCACCCACCTGTGATTCCAGCTCCAAGGGATCCCAATGCCCTTTTCTGGCCCTGTGAGCACCTGTACACTTGTGGTGCACATAAACTCACAGAGACAGACATGTACAAAAAGAATGTTGAATGAAACATGAAAGTCATACAGGTAGATAGAAAATGTTCTTCATTTTACATCTTTATTGGTATTTTGTAAAAAAATAACATCTATCACTTTGGGATAGTCATGT
Organism: Acomys minous; assembly: GCF_964271855.1. NCBI lineage: Eukaryota > Metazoa > Chordata > Mammalia > Rodentia > Muridae > Acomys > Acomys minous. Next base: position 123,903,189 of record NC_140487.1, read on the forward strand.
CTCCACTCCTCAAAGCAAGCTGTAGTGAATAGTTTGTGGAAGTTTTCTAGTCTTTGAGGAGATTAGAGAAGATTGATTTTTTTTTTCTTGTCTTCATCAGGGTGTACAAATTGAATTTCTTTAGTCTTGAGTAGAGTTATTAATCTAAGTAGCCGTCCACTTTGGGCCTCTCTTTGTAACAGACAGGAAAAATAGAACAAACCTAGAGTGGAGTGAGATGAGAGAGAAAGGGCTTTGGTGCCACCGAGCTGTGCAGTGACACCTGTGTGTCAGCCTTCTCTTCTTGCTGGAACATCCAGTTTTTATGTCTTAATGCGTACTTAAAATATTTCTAATTTGTGATATTTAAAATTTTTGATTTATGAGTGTATTAAGATGAAGTTTGGAGTTTATGCATTTGTGTATTTTAGAAAGAATGCACATAGCTGGGTGGTGGCAGCAGCTTAAACCTTCAATCCCAGCACTTGGGAGCCAGAGTCAAATGGATGTCTGTGAGTTTGAAGCCAGCCTTGTCTACAAAGCAAGTTCCAAGGGGGGGGGGGCAGGGAATACCATATTCAGGAGGAAGAAACTGAAGTAAATGGCAGATTGGTAAATGGAACCCAGAACTTGAAGACTGAGTATGGCTGGTGTTCCTGAGAAAAGTGAGTTCCCTGATTGTCTACTTGTCACCTGAGTTACAGCCAGGTTTTGGATGGCTCCTATTTAACTTGGCCAGGCATCTCAAGAAAGGGTGACAGTAAACTCTTGATCGTCCTTCTTCCAACTCCCAAGTCCACTGTGCCCGGCAGAGAGTCATTATTCTTATATAATTATTATACACCTTGAATTCCTGAATATAGAGAAGCTAGTGGGGTTAGGAAAGCTATTTTTATTTTGTAAATAACAATTTTTATCGCCTGCGCACCTGAAGTGTAAACTAGTGAACATTTAAGTCTCAAACCAGGAAAACATTAATAAAGTGATAAGTGCAGTAATTTTCTGTAAAACTCAACTGGATGGATTATTAAAGCTGATAAAGGATAGTTTTTTCATAGTTTTTGCTCAGAATAGAAACCAATTGTGTAGGCTAAGTAACTCCAAAGGCTGTGCTAACAAGCACAATTTATATTGAATTGAGAAAAATTTATCCCACCAGAGCCCATAAGTTAATACTCAAGACATTATGAGGAGCACACAGTCTGGCTTTGTGTACACTGCCTGTCCTCTAAGGAATGGAGCAAGTCAAAGTCACACAGAGCTTCAGTTCAGAGTAAAGCCTGTGGGCGAGAGAATCCGAGTGGCCTAGACAGCAAAGCCAGTCCCGCGGGGACTTGGAAGGCGGTGATGGCAGGAGAGCAGGTGGAGAACTTGTGCTGTGGATTTGATAGTACTTAAGAACTTACTTCAAAACATCTAAAACCAACGAAATCTCCCAATATGGATGAGGATTCTCTTTCATTCTGGTCTTACTTCCCTAATGGTGGCCTTAGAATTCCAACCCAGAATGTTCTTATTTCTACTGAGACTGTGTATGTGGTGATCATACAGCTGCAGTGGTAGAGCCTTTGCCTAGGTGTGAGCCCATGGCGGTCCTTAACCAGAAAGAGGGTGACGGAGGAGGAAGGCAAGGGGGAGAGAGGAGAGAGAGAGAAAGAAGAAGAGAAGAGAGAGAGAGAGAGACAGACAGACAGACAGAGAGACAGAGAGACAGAGACAGAACACGAGAACACAAGAAACCTATAGTAGGTATTTGAGTGGCTATCTTTTAAAAATCCCTGTGTAGGGGCTGGAGAGATGGCTCAGTGGTTAAGAGCCTGGTCTGCTCTTCCAAAGGTCCTGAGTTCAATTCCCAACAACCACATGGTGGCTCACAACAATCTATACTGAGATCTGGTGCCCTCTTCTGGCATGCAAGTACACAGTGCAGGCAGAATATTGTATAAATAATAAATAAACAAATCTTAAAAAAGAAATCCCTATGTAGCCAGGCGTGGTGGCACACTCCTTTAATCCCAGCACTTGGGAGGCAGAGGCAGGTGAATCGCTGTGAGTTCGAGGCCAGCCTGGTCTACAAAGTGAGTCCAGGACAGCCAAGGCTACACAGAGAAACCCTGTCTTGAAAAACAAACAAACAAACAAAAACAAAGAAGAGAAAAGAAAAAAAACCTGTATGTATGTAGACTATTTAAACATTCCATTTGCTTATCTTGATTTAATAAAAATCCTATGGTATATAGACTGTTCACCCAGCCTCATAATTTTGTTTATAAATGTAAAAGCACATTTTAGTCTGTGGTCAAATATAGGCAAGGATTTTAGATTTCATGTTACATTTTTATTTATAGGGGAAGTAGAATAATATGTAGAGAATGATTAAGCCAAGCTATTTGCCTTTTTGCCATGATGTTAGATATTCTAAAGTTAAATATTTACTATGGTAATTAATACCTAGTTAAGCTGAGGAGCCAAGCTTTTAAAATGAATAGGTGAGCAGTGGCTTCTGCAACCCAAGATTTAAAGCACTTGACAGAAATATTAATGGAAACATGCCCTGGTTATTATAAATAATTTAGTATCTGAATAGTTGCCCATGAGATTCCTGTAATTTATTCCTTTTGTGTAGCATTCCTTCCTGGTTATGGTTGTTCTGCCCGCCACTGCAAGGCTTTGTCCACAGTTTTCTGCTGCTGTCGCTTCTTTTCTAGTTTGTTTTCTTTCTAGGTGGTTTCTGTTAGTGTTATATGGAAGTTGGGAAAGACAAATGGTTTTAAAAGCCTAAGAAATTTATTTCTTCAAAATTTTTACTATTTCTTTCTATTAGTGCTTATAATTGTTTTATGAAGTGTTTTTAGATTTTTATTTTGTTTTCTATTTTATATTTTCTTAGTTCCCTTCTCTGGCTATCCAGGCAGGCAAGTGATAAAGCATCTGAAGTATTTGGTTTGCATTTTACCGTTTGTGCAGAATGCTTTAAAAACAAAACCAAACAAACATGATTCAGTGCATTTTTTTGCGACTTCCCAGCTCTTATATTATTGAGCGGTGTGGTGTGGGCGTGCGCCTGCGCATTCCCACTCTTCTCTTGGATTGTAGTGTTGACAGTGTACAATTTTTAACCTGAGCTTGATGTGAGCAGTGAGTGAATAAGGATGTTCTCACTTTTAAATCAGGACCTGACTTCACACTGGAGGGGGAGTGGTATAATTCTTTTCCTATCACCCTGAGTGTTTTTTTTTTTTCTTCCCCTCTCCCCATTTAAACAGCTGTTACATTTTACAGACTCTATTTCCTTTTTGCCTTGGAGCCCACAGTTCTGGTCTCCTGCCTACTTAGCTTAGATTTTTTTCCCCCTCTCCTCAGACTCCCTCCCTCCTTCCCTCCTTCCTTCCTTCCTTCCTTCTTTTTTTTTTACCCATGTGCTTTCTGTCTTGTTCTTAAATTATTTCTGTTGGTCAAAGTCCTATCCAGTTCTTTGCAGTCAAGCTAGCATTTCCCCAGGGAAATTTTGTTTCATGGTAAGTTTTGCTAATTTTCTCAGATTCATAAGTTCTTTGTCTAAAAGGAAACAGTTGCTCATGATGAGTCTTATGGTGACAGGTAGCTGGCCTTTCTGCTCAGGCAACATCAGTGTCTGGGACTTGAGGGCAAAGAGAAGTGCTGAAATACAGCTCAGACGCTCAAACTGTCTTTCTGCTTGTAATAAAATAATAACACAAAAAGGTAGAACAGTAATTGTTGAACAAGTTCAACCACGTCTCCGTGACTCCCACTGGGCGTCTCCTTGGGAGGGGTTCTGGGCTTGAGCTTCTGTTCTCTTACGTCCCTTAGAAATCCTTCCAGGTTCTTGTTTGTTTGTTTGTTTGTTTGTTTGTTTGTTTTTGGTTTTTTGAGACAGGGTTTCTCTGTGTAGCCTTGGCTGTCCTAGACTCACTTTGTAGACCAGGCTGGCCTCAAACTCACAGCGATCCGCCTGCCTCTGCCTTCCGAGTGCTGGGATTAAAGGCATGTGCCACCACGCCCAGCCAGGTTCTTGTTTTACAGCCTCTACTATAACACTACATAATGAAGACTTTAAAGCTCAGGTTAGTTTATTTCTTGAGACATGGTTTCTCTATAGCCTTGATTAGCTTGGCACTAGCTACGTATAGCCTTGGGATAGCTTTGAACTTGTAGAGATCCCCCTACTCTGATTCCCTGAGTGTTGGGTTAAAGATGTAGATCACCACTCCTGGTTCTTGTTCAGATATTTGAGGTGAGTTTTATAAAGCATATGAGCTCAGAGTCACAGGTTCTTCTGCCTTTCTTCCTCTGCATAAGAGTCATGTGATAATCAACACAATGGCAGGTCAGACTGGTGTAATGCTCAGAGTGCTTTGTGGTGCTGTAGCATTCTTGAGAAAAAGCAATGAAAAACACATGTTCATAGAAGCTTCAGTCTTGTAGGAAAGCAGAACTCTGCCTGTCATCCTGTGTTACAAATACAGAGGTAACTTACAGCTTGGCAGAAATCAAGGCCCTGTGTTTTTGATGAAGGAAAATGGGCAGTCTCTTGCATACCCACAGGACTATTGTGAATGATCACAGGCATCCTCTGAGAGTGGATAAACACATTGAATTTTTCAGACTGTCATTGCATACTGCCTGTCTGCCAGAGACTCTTAGCACTGCCGTTAGAGTGATACGTTGAGGGAATCAGAGACACTTGGTATGGAAAGAGAATTGACAAAGAAAGGGTGCTGACTATGTAAGGCAATGGAACTTGTGACTAAGACCCTGCAAGTGCGGCTATATTGGATTAGGTATAGTGGGGGAAAATACATTCTTGCTCTTTTCCCCCACAGGTCAAGTATTGTAAATTGCTGAGAATGGAAGACTAGAGACTCAGACTGCTGTGGGACTCACTGGCTCCCTTGGAATTGTAATCTATCACTTCTGTGAGAGAGAGGAACAAAGATGCAAAGTTCACTGGAAGCAGTTTGGGTGGATTAAAAAAGAGTAGTTTGCTGATGATGAAATAGGTTTCTTTTTTTTTCATTTTCATTTTATGTGTTTAGAACAGTCAGTGCTCCCAACCACTGAGCCATCTCTCCAGCCCAAAGTTGTTGTCTTTAAAGGAATTATTTCATTGGTCTAAAAAAAGTTCTCAGGGGTGTGGAGGCTCACACCTTTAATCCTAGCACTGGGGAGGCAGAGGCAGGCGAATCTCTGTGATTTTGAGGCCAGCCTGGTCTACAAAGTGAGCTGCCATGTGGGTTCTGGGAAGAGTCAGGTCTTTTGGAAGAGCAGTGAGGGCTCTTAACTGCTGAGCTAGCCAGTCCAGAAATAGGATTCTTAATTTTTTATTTTTTTAACCTACATATATTCATCTGTAGATCAGTGGAAATGAACTTTTCTGTGGTGATGGACATCTTCTGTCTCTGATATGGTAGCTGCTGGACATACATACATACATACATACATACATACATACATACATACATACTGGAAACCACTTAAGATGAGGGTAGTGTGATCAAGAAACTGGCTTTTGAGTTTTGTTAAGTACCTCCATGTTCACGCAGCTGTCATCAGCTATTTGCCAGTGTGGTGGTCTTAACTGAGTGACTGTGTCTGAGACACTCTGTTGTGGGCACTTCTGTCATATTGTATTTTTTTTTTTTAAAGAGAAATTTGGCGTGAATGAGTAGCATAAAGGCATTATGTGTGACATAGGGAGCTTCTGCTAGATAAAACCCCAGAGTAGCCTTTTAGAAAAATATTTTAAGAGAGCCAGGCATGGTGGCACAGGCCTTTAATCCCAGCACTCTGGAAGCCAGCGTAGGCTAGTAGTCTACAAAGAGAGTCTAGGACAGCCAAGGCTACATAAAGAAACCCTGTTGTGTGTGTGTGTGTGTGTGTAAGAAAAGAGGGCTGGAGATAGGTCAGTTGGTAGAGTACTTGTGTGGCAGTCCTGGGTTCGATTCCCAGAACCCCGTAAACCGCATGGTGGTGCATTCCACAGTCCCAGCTCTTGGAAAGTAAAAGCAAGAGGCCCCCAAATCTCATGCTAGCCTTAATCATGTCCTGAGCTTCATGTGAGCTGGGCATGTAGAGAGACTGTCTCAGAAAAGCAAGAAACAGGCTGAAAGATGGTTTACTTGCTGCTCTTGCACAGGACTTGGGTTTGGTTCCCAGTAACCACATCAGGCTGCACAAAAGTGCTTCTAACTCCAGCTCCAGAGGATCTTACACCCTCTCCAGGCCTCCTTAAGGAAAAAGACAGCAGGCACGCATACATATAAATAAGCACAAACCCTCACATTGAGAACCGTATCAGTCTGCCTTCAGAATCTATGCTCTTTGATTATGAAATAGGAAAACTTGTTAATGTCTACCGAAAAGTGAAGTCTAATGGAATATGCTCATCAAATGTTTGAGTGCTTTCAGGGTAAATAAGGCTTAATGCCTGCTCTTGTGGATTCAAGTAGAAACCTGCAGACCATACTTCTTTAGGCCACGGAACGCTGACGTGGCCCTGGGAGGGTCTTTTAGAGAAGTGAAGGCAAGCTTCTTACTAGCAAAGCAAATGCTCACTGGAGATTCTTGCCAGCCGGTTCCACAGATGGGAACCAAGGTGTTTCTTACCATTGGTGCTTTACATAGATTGTCTTCTCACAGCCACAGTGTGTGTCCTCACCATCGTTGTCCCCATTTTGTCTTCTTCAAAAACTTGAAGGGAACCCACAAGGCCCCGGGCTCCTCAGCTCTGGAAAAACAGCTACAAAATACTACAACAAATCAAAAAAGGGAAGTTGTATGCTCAGTTTTCTTAGCCAATATATTTTATTACAACTTATTAACCAAGCCTACGTCACTTATAGCCCAACTAACCAAAGACATAGGAAATGAGGATTAAGGAACACAACAACAAAACTGTAAGGATGTCAGTTCCGATGAACGATTCTCCTGCCATAATCAGCAGGATTTCTTCTGCTGGAACCTGGAGTAACTAGAACTCGGAACCTCAGCAGGAGCCCAAGCCCTGAAGCCTTCCCTCGAGCGGTTCTCTCTAGGAGTGTCTCAAAGTGCAGCCAAAACTATCCGAAGTCTCCAAAAACCCCTCCTCCAGTTTTTGGATCATTTATATATCTCCTCCCAGATTCTGGTCACAGGATCTTTTCACCTGGCCACAATCAAGGTGGTTGGTCTTCTAGTGGATTAACCTCACCTGTTCTCTCACAAGACCCTTCTGATCCCGCACTTGGGATCCTGAAAAACAGGTTTATCGCTCCTTCAGGAAGGGGCAGGGCCAACCACAAGATATCCTTGAGGAAAGTATGCATGTGTTGGTGAATTGGAAAGAAGGAGTTAGTGTTTTATATGTACGCTATGGAATGGAAATATTAACATATTTCTACTGTTATTTCTTCATAAGACTACAATTCTATATATTCTGAAGTACTGCTTACATACTCTGTGTCTTGTTATTTTTTCAAAGTATCAGGAGTGACAAGCCTATAGGGGAGACACACCACACCCAGCTGGTTAAAAGATGCTATACATTACTGATTGTGGCAGATGACACAGTTTCTACGTGGTTAGTCATACTGGCTGTTAGTTTGGAATCTGTGAGGTAAATTAGGGTGAGAGCAAGGAAAAAGTTCTGTGCATTTTCCCAAGTATCATGGACATCATCTGATTAACTTGAACAGAGAGTGACAGTTTTTCCATTGAAAGCCTTTCCCAACAAGTTTCGTTTGCTGTGGTGTGTGAGAGAATCATTCTTGAGGATGTTGTTACAATTCTGTTCCTGTTACATTTCAGTCCTCCACTCCAGGTTGCTTGTCAGTTGTTTTTGGCAATTTATGGTCTGACGTGCTGCTTGCATTTTTCCAGGTGCCCTTAAAGGTCAGCAGAGCCTGGGGCTCTTCACTATGCCTTTACATTGGGCAATAAACTGAGCATCTGGTATTTTTGTAGTTTGCTTTAGTGTATGGAATGAGTATTAGCTTATAGGTTTAATTTTTTTCTTGAGTACAAAATGGAGGAGGTTGATCAAGAGTACTTAGCTTTGAACAGTTGGGATGCAGACTGTACTTAATGACTCTATCTCTCCATTACTGTACTGTGCTTTTATCTTGCACTGTATGAGTTCAAAGCTTAGGAAAATAGCTATGTGGTATTGATTAAGTCTGTCAGCACATGACCTACACCAGTCTGGGTGGGAGATGTGTTTGCCTGTGGAAGAAGTGCAGTCTCAGCTGCCTGGCATGCTGCTGTTACTCTGTTCTGCTGCTCTGACTTTTTGTGGGGACTGAGGCTAGTCCTGTCTTCCCACTCTCCCTGCCTTCACTTCCATGCCCAATTACTTAGATCCTCTTCTTCCTCTTCTTCCTCCTCCTCTTCTCCCAGTATTTAGGTGGTTTAGTCTGATAAAGACATAGCTGCCGCTTCTTTTCTTTTTTAAACCTTGAAAAGAAATTCACATAAAATTTCTTTTACTGATAATGTTCAGTTATATAAATCAAGGGGCTCTGTCTTAACCTAGTGATACTTACAGCCTGTGTTAATAATTTATAAATGTCAAGATGAGGCCTTACTTAAGCCAGTGGTTTATGGAAAACTGTACCTCTGTAGATGTTATTACACTAAAGCTGACATTTAATATCATACTCCAGTGATTTAATTTAGACATGTTTTTATATAAAATATTTATAGCATTAACCTTACTCACCCCATTCTTTAAAGAAGTATAATATTTTTCTTACTTTGGCACTTACCTTTTGGAACACTTTGTCTTATAAATTAATGGCTTTTGAAGTAATGACCTTTTTCCCAAGATCTTAACCAACTGCTGTAGGGAGGCGTTATATTTTTGTCGGAAATTCATGAAGTGAGTGGTCTTGTGTCTTGCTTCTTTAAAATCCCAGGTAGTCTGTTTGGAATAGGGACTAAAGGAACTTTTCACTGAAGACTGTTGTGTGCTGAGCAGGGCTAGGGTCTACTGTTTATGAAGGCATATTCCCATCCTGTAAAGCTAGTAGTCACAAATTACTGCTGTAATGGGAAGGGTGACTATATTCTTGTACTCAAGGATAGACATTAAAAATTCTTCCATCTGAGTCTGCACTTACTGCCTCCCTATTTGTACTTATCATTGATTATATATTTCAGGCCCATTTGTCTATCTGTCTGTCTGTCTGTCTGTCTGTTTGTTTATTTATTTATTTATTTTCAAGACAAGGGTTCTCTGGGTAGCCTTGATTGTCCTGGTCTTGATTTGTAGACCAGGCTGGCCTTGAACTCATAGCGATCTACTTGCCCCTGCCTCCCAAGTGCTGGGCTTAAAGGTGTGAGCCACCACCGCCCAGGAGTTCGTTTATTCTTAAAAGATTCTCTTGTAAACAAAGACCTAATCTAAGAGTGCTGCCATGTTTCTTTTTATTTTTTTAAATTTGAGTTATTGATTTTTATTTTGACAATAGACAGGGAAAATGGAAGTACAGTGGGCTTAATATTTTTGGTTAAGAAGATAAGTATAGCTAAGGCTGAATATATAGGAATATTCCTGTTGACACCAGGCAGCCAGTTGAAACCGTAACTGACATTCTGTAAGGCTGTCTTCTTCTTCGTACTTGGAGTCACGGGGGGGGGGGGGGGGGGGGGGAGGGGCGAGGGCGGTGATTCACCAGTAGGAAACACGACAGTACAGTCTGCACTCTCTACTCATGAGGTATGTTTCCTTATTTACCACTTTGCTCTTTTAAATTTGTATATAGCCACGTGACCTCCCCTCCCAGCCAGGTCCTGTGCATACTTCTCCAGGGATTCTCTAGCTGGATTGCCCTGGCTCCAACCCCTCAGGTGCTGGTTGTCTCATGCCTGGTTTATATAGTGCTGGGGAGCCAACCTAGGACTTGAAGGATATTATACAAGCACTTTTCCAACTGAACTGCACTCCTACCCATAAACCCACTCTCTACTGTTATCATTACATATCATTTTTAGCCTGTTCCCATTTAGTAAATAACTTGTACTGTTAAATAATTTGTGCATAGTTTTTTTTTTGAAAAATCTAATTAAACCTCTTTACATCAAGTATTTTAAAAATTTCATGAATAATATGTTAAGTTTGCTCCATTTCACTTAGTCCTTTCAGATTGAGCTTGTGGTACCAACTTTTACATCCTGGTTAAACCTATCACAATCTCTCATATTGTTTTCTGTGCTTTAAATTCCACCCGCATGTGCATATCTGCATGTGCATGTGCAGGCTTGGGGGCTTCCTTGTGTGACATTTGACAGTGCCTTTTCTCTTACTTATTGTGTGCATATATATAGTGCATGCATTGTTTGCATGTGTATGGGTGAGGTGTGTGTGTGCGCATATGTATAATGCATGCATTGTATATGTGGATGCGGGGTGCGCGTGCGCTATGGAGTCTTGACAAGGGCACCTGTGGCTGCCATGTGCCACACATATATTGTACATACATTGTGTATGTGGGTGAGGTGTGTGTGCACGGATTGGGTACACGTGGATGTGTATGTATATTGGTGCTCATGTCACAGAACACATGTGGAGCTCAGAGAACAACTTTCACACTTTATTCTCTTCCACCAGGTGGGGTTTCAGGCATCAAATCAGGCCATCAGATTTTTTTTTTTTAAATAAAAGATTTATTTATTATATATACAAAACCTTGCCTGCACGTGTGCCTGCCCGCCAGAAGAGGGCACCAGATCTCATCATAGATGATTGTGAGCCACCATGTGGTTGCTGGAATTGAACTTAGGACCTCTGGAAGAGCAGCCTCTGAACCATCTCTCCAGCCTGGGTCATCAGATTTTTGTGGCAAGTGCTTTTAGCAGGCAATTTCCCTGGCCATTTTTCTTTGAGATAGTCTTTCATTAGGATTGGCTAAGTAGGCTAGACTAGATGGCTGGAGAATCTCTGAGACCCTCCTGTGTCTCCTCTCCTAGGCTAGGGTCACAAGTATGTGCTATCATATGTGCAGGCGTTGATCCCAAATTCTTATGCGTGCAGGGCTAGCGCTTCCCTGACAACTATCTTCTAGCCCAAAATTTTGTTTTTCACATTAAGTAAACCTTAAAAATGTTCACTTAGGTACTCAACATACAAGGAAGCTGATTTTATAGCCTTGTAACACTTATTATTTTGCCAAGTAGTTTTTTTATTTTTTCTTAAATTTTCCCAGCTTGGCAAACGTTTTCATTTGGCCAGCTGTTGTATTTCAACCTAAGATACAGCAGAGAGAAGTATATCTTCCTCCAGTGGGAAGCAGCCAGGACTGGAGGCTCCTGGGATTTAACAAACATAGCATTTGGTAGCAGCATCAATGTGGATTTTGTCCATAAGCACTTGTTAAGTATGAGAGTCTCCCTGAATAGACAGGCACATTGTTTCCATGTCAGGGTGTCCTGTGAAGACCTGACACAGGCTTCTCATCACCCGTCGTTGCAGGTGTTGTGCCTGCCCCTGCTCACAGGCTTATTGGCTGCCCATAATACCATGTTTGTTTCAATCTTTCTTCTTTCTTCTCTTAACGTAGCCCTTTTTTCTTGTGATCTTCCTGCCTCCACCTCCCAAGTACTGTGCCTCCATCTGGTTTATGCAGTACTGAGAGCTTTGTGCATGCTAAGTAAGCACTGATTCAGGTAGTCCAGCCCAAGTTTATTCTTTTCTTCCTTGACTGTTATTCCTAATAGTTTATTTTGTTACCATCCAGTCTCAGATGTTGGTCCTGTTTCTGTGCTGAGGACTGTTAGAACTGTGTGTATGCAGACCTTCTTGGTTTTTGAGACAAGGTTTCTCCATGAAACCTTGCCTGTCTGCACTTGTTCTGTAGACCAGGCTGGCCTTAAATTCACAGAGATCCCCCTGCGTCTGCCTCTGTGCTCTGGTAACAGGTGTGCACCACTGGCTGGTGCTTCCTGGCCTTTTGACCCATACCTGTGAGGCATCTCAAACCTGACACATACTAAATTCTTCTTTTCTTTTCCTCCTTGTATGGGTCAGTGGTGACTCTTTCTTGTAAGTGTGAGCCAAATCCTAACTGTCTTGACTCTCTTCCTTATTTCCCTTCACGGCCAGCCTCTTGACAGATCTGGATGCTTGCAGAGTACATCCTAAATCTTAACTGCTGCAACAGGTTCCGAACCTCAGGAGCTCAGACAGGGGTTCTGTTAAAATGTAATTCAGATGGTGATTCTGGAAACATTGTTTCCGAGGCTTTGTCTTCTTTTGGGTAGATGCTGCCTCTCTGCCTCTCCTCCTCTGCCATCAGCTGCTTTAGCTACCTTGATATGTTACAAGAGTGTTCCTGTCTTAGACCTCTGAACTAGTCTATTTCTCTCCCCAGATTGCCATTTCCTTCAGGGTTCCTTCCTCCATCATCATGTGGACTCTTGCTATTGATTGCCTAGAATAAATTAACGGCCCTCCATCGCATTACCTGGCCCTTTCCTCCATAGTGCTTATCTCAGTTGAAATGCTATGCAGCACAGCATTTACTAACATCGTCTCTCCCTCCCCCACAAGATCACAGATTCTATGAGCTTAAAGACTCTAAATCCATATGTTTAGTTTCTTGGGTGGTGATGAAATGAGGGAGGCATTGACAGGAGAATCTGCTCTAGAGGTGGTGGCATTATTGTTGCATTTTTAAGTACTATAGCCCAGCTTCTGGGGATTCCACAGCACTCTTTGCTGGACAATCAGCAGCTGCTGGCATCTGGAATAGAATAGTTCTATTGACTTTTTCTGCTTTTCTCTTTGAATCATACAACAGGTTTGCAAAGATTGCAGGGTCAATAAACCTTAGAAAGACTTGTGCCCACTCAGAATGACTCAAACTCCTTTTTTATAATTTGTCTCTGTGGATTAGGAGCTTCATGTATGTATGAAGTATAATTATATTGGGTATAAAATTTGCCTTGTTATTTCCTTCATTAAGTACCATGTCTGCAGATGGCTGTGAATCTTAGAGCCTTGTTTATCTTATTCTCCTTTAAAAATGTTATTCAGAGGCAGTAAGACTGACAAGGATTCCTGCATGCCAAAGAGGACTGCAGTCCGATTGGTCTTTTCACAGTCAGCATTTCATGAACTAGAACTCCATGTGTTTAAATATTTTGTATCTTGAAGTGGAGCTTTTCTTATCCACAGGTGTGGCTCATCTTTGTGAATTTCATGAACAGGTGCATCTTTGCTGGAGCAAATACTGAGCCTTTCTTACAAAACTTGTAATGTTGCTGCTTTGGTGTGTGCTGTGGACACTTTGTGCTGAGATACAATTTATACTCATCAGATAACTTTCCTACTTCAAGTATACAATTTAATGACCTTTGTATATTTACAGGCATTGACAACTATCACTGTAATTTTAGGACACTTTCATCATGTCTGCTTTCTGTTCTTTCTGGACTTGTAATATAAAGGAGTCCTACAGTACAAATTTGTGAATGTGAAGGCCAGAGGACAAGCGTGGGTTTCATCCTTGGGAAGTCTGTCTGCCTCTTTTGAGACAGTCTTGCACTGGCCTGTGTACCAAGTAGTCTAGGCTAGCTGGCTAGTGAGCCAGGACAATCCCGCCATCTCTCCCTTCTCAGTGCTGCTGGGATTCTAAGCACAGCCATTATGCTTAGCATCTTTTGTGAATTCTGGGGACTGAACTGGGTTCTTGTTGCTTGCAAGACAAGCACTTCACCAACAGAGCTATTTCTCCAACCTCTTGCTTTGTTCTTATTTTTTTCATTTCCTTTCTTAATGTTCTCTTTACAGTTATGTTAAGGGAAAACGAGCTTCAGAATTCTCTGTTCCACTCAGACCAGGGACTTGGTTCTTATGTGATTGACTTCCCTTGTTCTTGGCTTCCCAATTTCTCCTGAGTTGCTCAGCAACTAAAGCCCCTCCTGGCCCCAGAAGCACACCAAGTCACCAGAGGAGTGATTGCTCCTAACAGCCTTCAGAGTCTCAGAATATTTGCTCCTGTTTTCCTAATTCAGTTTGAGACATCTGTGTAATTACTATTTCTGGCAGTTCAGTTTACTTTAGAGAACAAAGAACATGGCATGTTAGCACATTCCCCACAGCTAACAGACAGGGAAGTAGCGGTATTAGGCCTGTGGATTTCATATTAGTTACACATTGGAATATAACAACACAGGTATTTAAATTCTCAACTGTGGGCAAATTTGTTTCCCAGGGACGATGTGGCAGTATCTGGAGAGGTTTTTCTTTTCCTTTACGGGCTAATTCTGATTAGCACTTGATGTTGTGCCAGCAGAACTTACATGGGCAGAGACCACAGCTGTGGCTGAGCACACCACCACAGCAGATACACACCTGGCTGAGCACACCATCACAGCAGATACACACCTGGCTGAGCACACCATCACAGCAGATACACACCTGGCTGAGCACACCATCACAACAGATACACACCTGGCTGAGCACACCATCACAGCAAATACACACCTGGCTCTAGCTGTTGAAAGTATTACTGTAGAAAAACCATTGTTTTGACTGAAATGTAAAATTTTCTTCTTGGGGGCCAGGCGTGGTGGTCCCAGCATTTGGGAACAGAGGCAGGTGGATCGCTTGAGTTCGAGGCCAGCCTGGTCTACAAAGCGAGTCCAGGACAGCCAAGGCTAATACAGAGAAACCCTGTCTCGAAAAACAAAAAAACAAAACAAAACAATACAACCGCCCCCCCCCCCCCAAGAAAAAGTTTTTTTTTTTCTTCTTGGGCTGAATAAACAACTAGGGACAGTGTACAAGGCAACACAGTTGGGTATGTAATGGCCAAAGGCTTCACACTTGAGAGTTTGCTGTGTAAGGGCAAGGACCTGGTTTTGAGTCCATCACTTAGGTAAGAAGCCAGGTGTGGCAGCACATATCCACAATCCTACCTGTAGGAGACAGATGGACTTTAAAATTTATTGGCTTGCTGAGTTGATGAGCTCCAGGTCCAGTGAGAGATCTTGTCTCAAAAATTAAGTAGAGAGCAAATGAAGAAGACACATGATATCAATGTCCGATCTCCACCCACATGTGTACCAACACGAACATATATATATATACACACATAGACACACACATATGTGTGCGCGCGCGCACACACACACACACACACACACAAAACCCTTCAAGGTTTAAAAAAAATTTTTATTGGAAATATGACATATCAAAAAAAAAAAAAAAAAAAGGAAATATGACATATCACCCTTGGGCAATTCTCCTTGAAATGATAATGATAAAATGTTTTTTGTCTTAATTTTTATTTCTGTGTTTGAGTGTTTTGTCTGTGTGTGTATGTATATATATATATATATATATATATATATATATGTACATCATATGCATGTCTTGTGCCCCAAATAGCAAGAAGACAACATCCAATTCCCTGTAACTGGAGCTACAGAAAGTTAGGAGCTGCCATGTGGGTGTTGGAAATTGACCCTGGGTTCTCTGAGTGTTCTTAATCACACAGCCATCGCTCTGGCCCCTAAAATACATAAGAGCTGTTAATTGTATGCTAAGGTTTTGCTCTTTGAGGTACTTTCTCACCCTCTGCATTGTTTCTGGGTACTTTTTATTATATCTTTAGGGAGGAAATTAAGGCGTTCTGTTTGATATTTCACCACTCCTAGTTTTCTCAGTTTTCCCCCCAAAGCTTGTTTAGGAAGTGTCACTCAGTGTCTAGCCTTCCTTGTGTGTGAATGCCAAAACATTTGCCAAGGCCTCCTGCTTCCCACTGCAAAGGCTGCTCTCTGCATTTGACCCCTTTTTTGGTTCCTTCAATAAGGATGAGAATACAAACTCCCGGTGCGATTGTGTTCGTAGTTACTAAGCACAGGGGTAGAGAATTGTTGCCCCATTTGGATGGTTAGGTTTGGCCAGGTGGACCAACCTTACAGCATGGAAAAGCTGCTCCATGTCACATCAGTTTCAGACGAGAACGTTTTGTTTTTCCTTGACTTTACAGATCTGCTGCTACTTTGTTTCATTGTCACTTTGCAGCTTTGTCAGTGACTCCCTGGCATGTGTTGAGGCGTTCTTGGAAGCAGGTTAACTATTTATAAGAATGCCTGCCTTCTCACACCATGAATACAAGTGCCAGAGTGACATTTCCTTTTCTAGAGCCAAAGTCATTAGATTTTCCTTCTCAGGCACGTTGGTATGAAAGAGAACAGGAAAAGAAAATTGATTTCCCTTTGAAAGCAAGTCACCCAGCTGTAGTAGCTCACCTGTTGCTTCCTGTTGCATGCAAGCTACAGCTGCCTTTCTGGCATGGAAGGCCCGCACTACCCACTAAGGGCTTCCAATTCAGGCCATTCTTGTTTTGGGACAGGGGGTCTCTATGTAGTCCTGGCTATTCTGATGTTTGATATATAGGCAGACTGGCCCCAAACTCACAGAGATCTGCCTGCCTGCTGCCTCCCAAGTACGGGGGTTAAAGGCATGTGCCACCACCCTAGCTCACTTTGTTCTTAAATGAGAATGCTAAAACAGTTTCTGACATTTGATTTTATTATTATTAATTAAGTAAAAGTGTGTGTGTGTGTGTGTGTGTGTGTGTGTGTGTGTGTGTGTGTGTGTGTGTAGGTTCCCATAGAGGCACCAGCTTTCCTGGAGCTTGAGTTATAGGTGGTTGTGAGCAGACTAAGTGGGTGCTGTGAACCAAATCAGGCTCTCTATAAAAACAGTGTACACTTTTTTGTTTGTTTTTCGAGACAGGGTTGCTCTGTGTATCCTTGGTTGTCCTGGACTCCCTGTGTAGATCAGGCTGGCCTGGAACTCACAGCGATCCACCTGCCTCTGCCTCCCAAATGCTGAGACTAAAGTCATGTGCTACCATGTCCAGCCAGTGTACACTAACTCGTGGACCATCTGGCCTGGAACTCAGTATACAGACAAACAGAGATCTGCATGCCTCTGCCTCCCTCGTGCTAGGATTTAGAGGCTTAAGCCATCTGCCACTCACAACTTATGATGAGAAATAGCTCTCACTGCCAGATAACATTGCCTGTTTCTAATCCGTTTTTGATTTTAATAGTCTGTAACAGCACCACATTTTATTTGTTCACTACGTGGGCTAACTTGATATTTTTAGGGCACATAACTTAAGGCAGGATAGTTTTGTGGTTAAGAAATGGACTCTGAGGGAGAGATGGCTCAGTGGTTAAGGGCACTGACTGGTCTTCCAGAGAACCTGGGTTCAAATCCTTGCATTCACACAGCAGTTCACATCTGTCTGTAACTACAGGATCTGATGCTTTCATATAGACATACATGCAGGCTAAATATCAGTGCACATAAAATAAAAGTAAATACATACACACACACACACACACAGCACTTAGGGAGGCAGAAACAGGCAGATGTCTGCGAGGCCAGATATCAAAGTGTGTTCAAGGCTATACAGGGAAACCCTGTCTTGAAGAGGAGGAGGAGGAGGAAGAGAAGAAGGAGAAGAAGAAAAAAAGACTCTGGCCAGGCATGGTGGTATGCATCTTTAATCCCAGCACTGGGGAGACAGAGGCATGTGGATCACTTATTCAAGGCCAGCCCAGTCTACACAGTGAGACCCTGTTGGGTGTTGGGGGACAGAGGGATGGGTATGGGATAGACTCTGAGGCTTGGGGATATATAGCCTCGTGGTAGAGCAGTCAGGTACCACGCATGAGGCCCTGTGTTTAATGTCAGCACTGGAAGTGTGTTAGAGAATAGGTTGTAAACTGGTGTAGGAAACATCGGCGGTGTGATTTTAGTCAGTTTGCTGAGGTTAGCCCCTTTCTCTGCCTGCTTTTGCTAACGTGGCATTTCTATAACAACAACAACCTATTGAATTGTATAGTGCTATAGATGTCACCATGGTATGATCTGGTGCCATTTGCATATATTTTTTTCTCGAAGAATTGCTAATTATGTCTCTTTACTATCAGATATATCTTAGTTTGAATGAGAAATTAATACTGTTTGTTACTCTTGGTTCAGTGAAGACGAAATGAACTAAAACATGTACAATGCTTCGTACATAGTAACAACTCATTGAGTCAGTGCTGCTGTTTTAGAGGCTTCCAGTGCGCAGCCTCCCACCCTGCCTAAACATAACTCCTGCTTCTCCTGCCGTAGTTGCCATCAAGGACATTGTTTAATTGGATACCCTTTAAATTATTAAGTCGTCCCCCCCCCCCCCCCACACCTATAGTGCTGTTCCTGTTGCTTCTTACCATGGTATTTATGGCTTATCAATCAGTTCAAGTACTGCTTTAGTTATTCCCAAGTCAATTTTGTAATGACCTCTTTATAGATCTCACTTATGTGATGAGAAGGTGAGAAGGAAGAAATAATTATTTATGTCTTGTGAATCAGGGTCAGTACCTCAAGGAACGTCTAGCTTGGAGGTGAAGACAAGGTTAATAAAGTCATGTAAATAAATATAAAATTACAGTTGAGTAAAGTGCTATGAAGAAATTAAATCTAAAATTTTTGGACAGGCTATTATATTTTGAAGAAGTTCCTGTTGAGCTATAAGTTAAAGGGCAAGCGAGGAGCAGGGGAACAGAAAGAAGAGTCTCCACCGAGGAGGCAACGTTGGGTTATCTGTGAAGGCATATGGAGGCAGGGCTGTGTACTCAGAGGCCCAAATGTGGAGAAGCCAGGAGAGGTGTGGGAGCCTTACAGAGTGTGCTATAGCTATGGCATGCTGTCTTAAATTGAGGAGTCACTGAAACATGGAAGTGGGATTAACATGATTCTATTGGTTCTGTGAAAAGGAGACCCTAGCTGTAGTACAGAGAAGAATGGTAGTGGGATTGAATGGCTGCGTGTGAAGAAACCAACCAGGAAAGCCGTGCTCGTGTCTTAAATGAACGTTTTGGTGTGGGAGGTCTTCAGAAATAGATGCAAAAATTTTATAAGTTACACTGACACGTTTTACAGTCGACATGGGCAAAGGTCGTAGGTAGGTTGTCTAGGAGAGAGGCTTGTCTGGTGCCTGCATGTTTGCTTAGTTTGAATGTGTTTAGGAGAGACACTGAGAGGAGCAGAGGAAGGCACAGCTGGGTATGCAGGCAGGAAGACTTTGTGGGTCCCCGGGGTATGTGTGGTGTCTAGGGGTTGATGGGCTTTTATGAAATTAACTGTTGGTGCACATGCAAAGATGGCTCTAGGCAGTGCTTTGTCAGAACCTGTGTTTGCCTCAGAACAGGAGCCAGAAGAGCAGTTTTGTCCAGGACAGAACCAGGCCAGGAATCTAAGGGACTTGACTTCCTAGAAAACATCGTAAAATGTCTCCTGTAGATTTGAGAATGGGAGCATTCCTTTAGTGGGACGTGTCTTACTGCATATGTCACAGAGGACATGGTCCTTATACTCATGTATTTTGCAGTTAGTGGGGGAAGTGATACAGGTTAATTATCAAGAATAATAATGAAGTCTCTGGAAGCCATTTCATGGGCAAGATGGTTCAGTGTGAGAGGCAAGACTAAATGAGCTTTGGAGGACCCTGGATTTGGAGAGCACTAGTGCCCAAGACTGGGTGAACAGAAGGTAGGCTCTGGGCAGAGGAGTATTGTCAAGAGGCTTCCAGGGATTTGGGGAGTGTTGAGGCAGGTAGAGCTTCAAAACCAGAGATGGAGGTGGGAGCAGAAAGACAGATGAGGCTGGAGAAATGGAGTTGTTAGGACTTGCTGGCTTCGTAACCTTTGAATGGTGCAAATGGGACTGTGCACCTTAGATGGCCAGTGGTGGGACTAAAGAGATGGGTCAGCACTTAAGAGCATTTACTGCTCTCCCAGAGATCCAAGCTTGACATCTGCACATCTGTGCACATACCCATACAAAGATATGCACATATAATTAAAAGTGATAAAATACATTGTAAATAATACTGTTGGGGCTGGAGCGATGGCTCAGAGGTTTAAGAGCACTGACTGCTCTTCCAGAGGTCCTGAGTTCAATTCCCAGCAACCACAGGGTGGCTCACAGCCATCTGTAATGAGATCTAGTGCCTTCTTCTGGCGGGCAGGTGCACATGGGGACACAAAACTGTATACATAATAAATAAATCAAATCAATAAATAAACAAAATGAAACAGTCAGTTGTATAATGCATGGAATGCATCCCTGTTACTCCATCCTATGGTGGCATGTGAAATGTACTGACTGATGCCGGGCGTGGTGGTGGCGCACGCCTTTAATCCCACCACTCCGGAGGCAGAGGCAGGTAGATCGCTGTGAATTTGAGACCAGCCCGGTTTACAGAGTCCAGGATAGCCAAGGCGACACAGAGAAACCCTGTCTCGAAAAACAAAACAAAACAAAAAAAGAAATGTACTGATTGGCTGCATTGAATGGAAAATTGAAAGGCCACATTCCCTTCACCATCAAAAATCCTGCTTTAAAAAAAATTTTTTTTTCATATACATTTATACCATTACAAAATCCTGTTTTTTTAAATTCCAGAGAGAATAGCGAGAACAGTTGCTGGAGCAGTGTGTAAGTTACCGAGGTAATGCAGAGTGTGTTTGATAAACCACCAGAGCTGAGAATGCCTTTTGTGTGGTTGAGCATAATGAAACAAAACATTTTTTTTGTTGTGGTTTAAGTAATTAATTAGGTTTTACTGAGTGTATTTGGTGTCTCTTGGAGTCTGCCTCAAGCAACTGAGATGGTTAAAACTCAGGGACTGAGAACTCAGAAAGGGCAGGCTTTCTTGAATAAGTAAAATTTTACTTAATTCAAGAGAATATTTTTGAATTTTTACTTAATTATGTAATTAATTTTAATTCTTTTTGTGATTTAAGTTTTTCATATTTTATGTAGGTCAAACACCTCTACCCCCCATTATTATATTTTCCTGTTCACTCCTATCTCCTCATTCAGACTCTTGCAAAAGTAAGTGGTACCCTGGAGTTGATATTTTCCTTTTTAAAACACTAGCTGTCAGCTCTGAAAGGAGACCAAACTTCTTCCTCTGTGAAATAATGTTCTCAGAATTCAGAGTCCTCATTGCATCAGAAAGGTGTGTGTGTGTGTGTGTGTGTGTGTGTGTGTGTGTGTTTGTACAGGTACACATGCACTTGTGTGCACTCATAGGCTGGAGAGGGACATTGGATGTCCTGCGTTTATCACCTTTAACCTTAATTCCTTTGAGATGTATGAAGCTAGCCTGGTGGCCCAAAGCCCCACTAATTGTCTGTTAGCCTTCTCTCACTTGAAGGTTAAGTATGTGTGTATACACACAGCTGACTGTTTATATGGATGATGAGGATTTGAACTCAAGTCCTCATGTTTGCTTAGCAAGTGCTCTTAGGACCTAAGACGTTTACTCACTCCCTAGAAGGAGGTTTTCTTAAATGAAGCCTGGACCCTGATCAAGGCTAAAATTCTGCTACTTTGAATTTGTACTGAGAAGTAGTGTGAGATGTTGCCCATACTTTTTGTTGTCAGGTCCTTAACCCTGACTAAGACAAACAATTCAGCCTGCTGATTAAATTTTGTTCTTGATCATAAAACTACTAAGAAAGAGTTGACTGTTTGCTGAACCTTGAGGGGAGTGTGTAATTTGCGTTTTGTATGTCCATCCCTCAGTGTGAGGAATGAGTGTTTCTGTGAAGCTGACAATTTTTGTCAAATCTTTTCACTCCCTTGATGATCTCCTTTAGTTTCATGCTTTACTAACCAAATTAAAACCTAAATTTCTTTTTAAAAGATTTATTTATTTTTATTTTTTGTGTGTGGATAGTTCGTCCGTCTCTCCATCTCTCCATCTGTCTGTCTGTGTACCATGTATGTGTGGCCTGTGGAGGCCAGAGGAAAGTGTTGGATCCCCTGGAGCTGGAGCTACAGGTGGCTCTGAGCCACGATGTGGGTGCTGGGAATTGGTTCCTAACCTCTCAGCTCTCTCTCCAGCTACCAAACCTAAGTTTCTCTCTTCAGCTCAGACTCCTGTGTGTCTGCAGTCCTTCTGTGTGCGACCTGTCCTCCCCACCCCCACAGTGCTGAGGGCGAGTCACCGATATGTGTTCCACCACTGAGCTCCCAGATCTCAGAGTAGCTGCACCCCTCCGTTGTTCAGGCCACATTCCTTAGTATTGTTGGTGATTTCATTGTCACTTGCTGTGTTTCATCACATCCTGCTTACTTTTATCTTAACAGCTCCTAGAAAGCGGGACCTTTAGTACAGGAAGCTGAGGTAGGAAGAGCCCAAGCCCACCTTAGACCCTGTGTCAGAACAATGGGAAGAGCCTGGCACTATTGTTTTGTGGTAGACTACTCATACAGCACGCACAATGCCCAAGTTCAAGCTCCAGAACTACAAGAAGCAGCAAACAAAATTCTAAGACCAGATTTGAGAAGCCCATTGAAATCAGACGTGTGCCATTTTCTACTCTACCATCTTGGCTGTTCTAGCTACCATGGCTTTGTCAGCTTTTGTATTTTTTCAGGATTGTTTGTTTGATCTTTCTTTCTTTCTTTCTTTCTTTCTTTCTTTCTTTCTTTCTTTCTTTCTTTCTTTCTTTCTTTCTTTCTTTATTATTTTGGAACACGGTTACTCTGTGTGGCCCTGGCTGTCCCTGGAATAAGCAATCCTCTGGCAATCCTCCTGCCTCTGCCTCCTGAGTGCTAGGGTCACAGGCATTTGCCACCATGTCTGGCTGCAGGTTTCTATTTATTTATTTATTTCTATTTTTGGATTTTTGAAGACAGGGTTTCTTGTGTAACCTTGGCTGTCCTGGACTTGCTTTGTAGTCCAGCCTGACCTCGAATTCACAGAGATCCACCTGCCTCTGCCTCCCAAGTACTGGCATTAAAGGCGTGCGTCACCACTGCTCGGCTTGGTTTTTATTTTTATTTTTATTTTTATTTATTTTTAAGGTAGGGTCTCTCTGGAGCTCTGACAGGCCTGGAACTCACTGTTTAGACAGATTGGTCTCAAACTCACAGAGATCTGCCTCTGCCTCCCATATGCTTGGAGTAAAGACATGAGTCACCATTGCCTGACATTAAAAAATTAAAAAAAAAAAAGATTTATTTATTATGTATACAGTGTTCTGCCTGCATGTACACCTGCACACCAGAAGAGGGCACCAAATCTCATTACAGATGGTTGTGAGCCACCATGTGGTTGCTGGGAATTGAACTCAGAACCTTTGGAAGAGCAGCCAGAGTGCTCTTAACCTCTGAGCTATCTTTCCAACCCCCCTCCCCCCAATTTTTTTTTATTACTTATTTATTTGTGTGCTTTCCCCCTCAGAAGAGGGTTGCAGAAATAGCCCTTAGCCTGGAGTTCTAGGCAGTTGTGAGACATCTGATGTGGACGTTGGAAACTGAACTTGGGTCTTTTGGAAGAGCAGCAAACACTCTTAACCAGTGAGTGATGTATCGTTTTGGCTGTGGCCAGGATACTCATTATTCTCTGCTATTCACATCCCGAGTGGAATGTCAGCTGGCGTCCGTTCATGCACTTGAGTGGCAGCCAGTATTCCTCCAAGGTCTCCAAGGTCTCTGCCAGCACCAAGCCTCTCTGCCCCTTCCCTAGTGGCTTCGTCTCTCACTGTATCACTGAAGCGGCTCAGGAGGTCCTCCCAGATAGAGTGTCTTCTTCACTTGCAGCCTTTCTGATCCTTTCCCACTCATTGACCTCCCCACTTGATATTGTTGAATGTGTGCATATTTATGGATTTCCATGTCCTAGAACATAACTTCTACCAGGGGAGAGATGCTTACGTTTGCTCTTTCCTGGGTTCCAGAGTGCTAGGAACATAGGGAACACACTAGGCATTTGTTCAATCAGCAAATAGCACTTGTGAATCTTAGGTGTGTTCTAGATTAGATTCTGTTCATGTGTGCCTGGTTCTCACTGGAGGCCAGAAGAGAGCTTCAGATCACACAGGGTGTGAGCTACCATGTGACTGCCGAGGATTGAACCCACGTCCTCTGGAAGAATGGCCCCAGTGGCTATTTTTAAATAATTTATGTTTAAGTTTATACTTGTGCATGTGGGGGTGGGGGTGCTAGGCACATTATTGCAGTTACCCAAGAGGCCAGAAGGTACCTGATCCTTTGGAGCTGGGGTTACAGGTGCTTGTAAGCTCTCTGATGTAGGTGCTGGTTACGGATCTCTGCTCTTCTGAAGAGCAGTGAGCATCTTAACCACTGTCTTTCCAGGCTCCTGGAACAATTATTGTGCCAACTATGAAAGCATTGATTTTCGTAAGTTTTAAAAGCCTTCTGCCTTACATGGCAGAGACCTGTCTAAGATCCTTTTTATGGACTTGGAGTAGACCTTGGTATGATTTCAGTATCAGAGCAGTGCTTCGACTGCCGTGCTTCCCTAACAGGCTCCTGTGTTTTGCTTCATGTTATTATTTTGTATGTATGAGTGCTTTGCCAGCATGCGTGTGTGTGCACCGTATTTTTGCAGTGCTCCCAGAGGCTAGAGGACGGCCTGGGAGTCCTTTGGGACCAGAACCATGCGCAGTTGCTGGCTGCCACCATGAGAGCTGCTGATTCAATTCTGCCCTTTAGAAGAGCGACTGGTGCTCTGTGTCCCTGCACCCTTGCCCATGTTCAGACCTTTTTCTTGTATGATTTATGGCTTGCTTTTATGAGCACTAGAATGCTTTTATTCTTTTTTGAAATATGCTAAAAATGGAAATTCTGCCTGAAAACATTATATGGAAAGAAGTAATCTAGATTTGTGTTGCATTTAGATGGCCAGTGCTATTGCTCTTTCTTCAGTCATCTCTCAGAAATGGTTAACATTTTTATCTTTTGAGGATATCTAATGTGCTGATGGAGAGGGCTTTTCTGGTGTATCAGACTTTGGGCTTTGGAGAGAGTGTGATAATTTTTATGCTTTTGGCAGGACCGAAGAAAATTTTCTTTGCATCCAAAGCATATAATTGCAAACTGTTTTATCTGTTGTTGGCTAAGTAAACAGGACCAGTCTTTTGTTTGCTTGCATATGTTGTTTCTTATCTGGCCCTCGCAGCACAGGAAGCAGATGGCTTTTAGTCTGATCACTTGTCTCCTTTCTTTGCGGCTGTGTGTGGAGAGGGCAGGGATCTGAGCTCTCTTCCTCATATTTTTAGTCCCAAACACCTGGGACCTAGACAATATTTAGTAACAATTGCTTCTCAAATGAGATGAGATTTTGAGGAAGATGGCAGATGATTGTGGGGAATAAATTAATGACTAAAAGGATTTCCAAATCTGACTTCCAA
This sequence comes from Acomys minous, assembly GCF_964271855.1. Classification (NCBI taxonomy): domain Eukaryota; kingdom Metazoa; phylum Chordata; class Mammalia; order Rodentia; family Muridae; genus Acomys; species Acomys minous. The sequence continues at coordinate 123,928,410 of NC_140487.1, forward strand.
AACTTCTTTCCCTTGGTTTTAGGAGTTTCAGGAGTTAATGCTGCATTGGAGTTTAAGATTTACTCTTTTCTTTGTAGACTCTTCCATCTTAAGGCTTTAGGGGTGGGTGGTGTGGTCAGTTCTGGAGAAGTTCATTAAGGAGCTATTAATAGTGGGGATTTGGAAGAGTTTAAAAGCCGCCTAATAATCTTTAAAACTGGAGATTGGAAGTTGTTAGTTTTATCATGACAGCCATAATAAAGCTATAGAATGGCAGCCTGAGACTATGTGTGATGAGTCATAACTAAGCGAATTAAAGGCTCTTGGTTTTGAAATTGCCAGTCAGATATGGTTTCATTCTTAAAAGGAGCTTTGGACATTTGGAGATGGAGGCAGTCTTCAGAAGGCAGTGCCCTGAGTGACTCCTGTGACGTTTCCCATAGCTGTGCAAATTGTGTTTTCACATAGATGAAATTTGTATTATGGGTTCCTTTTTAATTTACGGGGTTGAAGCTAATTTTGTACAGTTACTTCCATTATATATTACTCATTGGGCCTATGTTACTTTTTCCCTAAAAAGGGCAAAAACAATGAACATATAGGAAGTTTAGTGTACACTCACTATTCAGCAGCCCTTATTTTTAGTTGGGCAATAAACTCCACAGTGTGAGCTCACAAGACTCAGGTCTGTGTGAAATTGTATACCACTGGTTTGGCTTTTCCACTATGGTCTGTGAGATGCGTCAATAGTGGTATGGGCTGGGGTTGGGGGTGGGGAGAAGGATTTAATGGCTACTCACAACTCCAGTTCTAAGGGACTCAGTACCCTATTTCTGATCTCTGCGGTTTCCTTCATGCAAGTGCTGCACATAAACACACACATACACATAAAATTAAATAAATAAATGAATATTTAGGTATATCAGTGTTTTCCTTCATCTGTGTGTGTATACCACATGCATTCAGTGCCTTTGGAGACCAGGAGGGAGCATTGGATGCCTAGGAACTAGAGTTTCAGGCATCTAGCTGTTAGTTGCTGTGTGTTTGCTGGGAACCAAACACACATCCTCTGGCAAAGCAGCCAGTGCTCCTCACTGTTGAGCCTCTTTTTTTTTTTTTTTTTTTAAAAAAGAAGAATGTTATTTTAGGAAAGAAATAATAGAAAACATTTAGGCATCAAAGAAAAACCAATTTGACGTACTCCCCTTTTTTTCTCTCCTAGCATTTTTGAAACGTTGGGGTTGTTGGAGTGGTTGGATTTTCCCTGGAATTGAGTAAGAAATTCAGAAGACTGAAGCCCAGGCTCACTGTCTACCTTTCACGGAGGCCTAGCCGTGAGAGGACAGAAGAAGGCACGTGGCGAATCATGACAGCTGACAAAGATAAAGACAAAGACAAAGAAAAGGACCGGGACCGGGACCGGGACCGCGAGAGAGATAAAAGAGACAAAGCAAGAGAGAGTGAGAATGCCAGGCCTCGCAGGAGCTGCACCTTGGAAGGAGGAGCCAAAAATTATGCTGAGAGTGACCACAGCGAGGATGAAGACAACGACAACAACAGTGCCACCACAGAGGAGTCCACAAAGAAGAGCAAGAAGAAACCACCCAAAAAAAAGTCCCGGTATGAAAGGACAGACACCGGTGAGATAACGTCTTACATCACTGAGGATGATGTTGTCTACAGACCAGGAGGTAAGAGCAGGACACTGGTGTCTGCACAGGGCTTGTGAGAGAGAAGTGGGCTCTGCCTCACAGTGGAACATACCTCCTTTATTTGTGAAGAAAGACTTGGGGTCCAGAAGAACAGACAGTAGCTGAGATAGCAAAATTCAGTTAACGAACATGGATCCCTCAGTAGATTTAACAACTTTATGCTTGCGTCCTCCTGGCCCTCGCCCCTCTCTGGCTCATATATTTCTGAATGATGTTGCTTCATCATGATTCTTGCTCTCTTTTTCAATCATACACTTAACATCTTTCCCTCCCCTCCCCTCTCCGCCCCTCCCCTCCCCTTAACTTATCTTTAGCCATAAATTAGGCTTGTAGAAGGAATAATGCATACCAGATTCTGGTAAACAGGATATTCTATGTTGAAATAGAATTGACCACCAGCTGGAGAGAGGTTTTTTTATTTTTTTGTTTTTGAGACAGGGTCTCACTATGTAGCCCTGCCTGTCCTGCACTCACTTTGTAGACCAGGCTGGCCTTAAACTCGTGGAGATCTGCCTGTTCTGTCTCCCTGAGTGCTGGGATTAAAGGTGTGAGCCACCACACCTAGTTGGAAGGAGATTTTTAAAAAAAGGATTTCCAGAGTAAGATTTATCACTCCTGGGCAACCAACCCTTTACTAGAGTAGTGAGCTTTGAGCTTATCAGTCAGTTGCTACAGAAGACAGCAATTAAGTTCACGTACTTTGTGGTTTTTTAGTAGATAGACTCTGAGCTGTGGCTTTGCTCAGAGAGAGACAGACCCAGCATGTAAATGTTTGAAGAGTTGCAGAAGCCTAGCACACCAGCAAAGCCTGTGGGGAGGATCACTATGAGGTTGACCTGTCTGTTTCAAAAATCTAACCAACTAAAGATAGGGTTGGTTTTTCTTACATAACTTAGTAAACTTAGTAAAGCTATCATACTTCATTTTATTGGAATTACTTACACTGGTAGGCCATAACAGGGATTTCATGGGTGGTATAATCACCACAGAGGAGTCTCACTTAGTTTAAGTTTTTTCAGCAATGGCATTAAAGCATACTACTATGTCATTAACTCAATACATGCATTTCACTGAGAAAAACTCAGCTTCAGAATTTGTTTGTATAAAGTTCTAGTTTGGGGGAGCATTTTAGAAGTTTGTTTAGTTTTTATTTTTTTTCCCAGAAAATAATCAGTATCAGACAAACTCATGTTACAGCTATACTTTTCTTGCTTGACAGTTGATAAGAAAGGTGTGGGCATTTGCCAGGAACCGTTAGCCTTATGCAGGTCCCAGTGCTGAGTGCTTCTCTTTGATTCAGGCTCAGTACTGGACCATAAGAATGCCACCGCTGCCCAGTCTGTCAGTCCATTGCCACTTTGCTTACTGAGGGCCCATTTAGCTTAGGGTGTTTTTCTTGTTGTTGTTTGCTTTTGGTTAGGTTTTGGTTTAAGAGACAGGGTCTGCTAAGCATAGACTGACCTGTAAAGTACTCTGTCGCCTAGCCCAACACAGTGTTAAACCTGTGATCTCTGTTCTTCTCCTGCAAGCAGGTACTACAGCTGCACATTATCATACTGAGCTGCTCCTTTCATTTTAAATCATGAAAAAAGAATAAGATGTGTTAGTTTGAGTAGATTATAACTTAAAAATGGTAGGTGCATTTGTTTCCCTTCTCTTGAGATACAACATGGGATAAATTGTTGGAATCATTGCCAGCTGTAATGTACAGTATCAAATGCCAGCCCTGCTCAGCAAGCATAATATGGAATTTTCCATTTGTGTCACTAGGGACATTTCAGCATGTTAGGAGTCAGGTGCTTATGGGAAATGCTGCTCAGACTGTCCCCTCATGAGAGATGGCTAATTAGTTAACTCTGAGAAATCCTACAGCCAAGAAAACCTCTTTGACATTGAACAGCACCTGCTGCCTCTGCTGTTTATGGACTGTGACAGTCTTTACGGCTGTCTCCCTAAGGAAACTAATTTTGAGGAAACGTGTTTGGCAAACAGTGCCCACCTTTACAGCTCGAGGGGAAAGTTCTTCTTGATATTCTGAGAGAAATGTGGGAGGAGATTGTCAAGGGCTCAATTACAAAGCAATGGCTCTTATAAAGTATTGGAGAGTGTTATTTATGCCCTCCCCCCAAAGTAGCATTCCATATGACCTGTGCATACTATCTCATACCCTGCCGTTATTGATAGGTTACTTAAGACTCTCAGTAAAATGGAAATGGCTATGTTGTCAGTGTATAATGACACAGACACCCTAGTGGTATCCTTTTTTCTTTCCTTTCTTCTTTCCCTTAACCTACACTACCCCCCACCCCCCCTTGGCAGATTTCTCTGTGTTGTCATGGCTATCCTGCATCTGTAGGCCAAGCTGGCCTTGAACTCAGAGATCTGCCTGCCTCTGCCTCTCGAGTGTTGGGATTAAAGGTGTGCGCCACCACGCCAGCTCCTAGTTATTTTTGATATGTGGTTGGAGTCACAGATGCAGAGTCACTTGATAGAGAGAGCTGACTAGAGTGCCTGAACTGTTGGAGAAGCTGCAGTTTGTGTTGTGCTGGCAACAGTGAACATCTGACCCTTTGTAGAGTGCTTTGCCTTTGACTTGATCAGTGGTTAGCATTGAGTGGTCAGGGAGTTGATATTTCAAGCTAAATGACTTGGCTGCCTTGCCCAAATAATTTCTAAGTAGAGGTTCGCTAAATATTGTCAATTCTTCAGGTTCATTTCACCTGAACAGTCAAGAATAGGTTTCTGTGACTAGATTCCCAGATGGATTTTCATACCACACCCCCAGCCCTGCCTCTGCCTCTCTTTCCTATCTCTCTGTTGCTGTCACTGTCATTGTCTTTGTAGTGTGGACTGAACTTGGAGTCTTTTATTCTACCACTGAGCTACTGTCCAAGCTCTTTTTTAAAAACTGTAGTTTCAAATCAGGGTCCCACTGAGTCCCTCAGTAAGACTTGAACTTGAGACCATCCTGCCTCAGTTTCTTGTGCAGGTAGACCCTAGGCATGTGTTACCGTGCACAGCTATCTTCCCCTCTCTTGTCTTTGAAGACAGCATCATGTAGTCCAGGCTGTCTTTGAATCCTTTCTGTGCACTGACTTGAGTTTTGATGCTTTTCTTTTTTTGAAAATTTATTTACTATTTATACAGTGATCTTGTCTGTACACCTGCACACCAGAAGAGTGCACCAGATCTCATTATAGATGGTTGTGAGCCACCATGTGGGTGCTGGGAATTGAACTCGGGGCTTTTGGAAGAGCAGCCAGTGCTCTTAACCTCTGAGCCATTTCTCCAGCCCAGAGTTTTGACGCTTCTTGATCCTCTGCTTTTACTTCCAAGCACTGGAATTATGTGCAGGTCACATGACTCCTCAATTGACTCTCAGACATTTACAGCCTTTAGAGAATGTTACAAGAGAGGTCATCAAGGGATTGGGAATTTTGGCCTGAATGACTAATTTGATTAGTATGTGGAAAACCTTGAATTTAGGTATGTCCTACAGTGTTACTAAGAATGAACCCTGGAGCTGGGAGGTAGTGATGTATTCCTTTAGGCTCCAGTGCTCAGACAGAGGCGTTTGGGTCCAGTGAGAGCTATAAGTGAGACCCTGTCTCAAAACAAAACAGCAAAACCCAAACCAAAACAAACAGAGCAACAAACAAAAACAAAAGAGTGAACCCTACAGTGGTGCTTTGAGGAGAGGCTGTGGTGTCCATTATCCCAAGGGGCCAGCTCTCTATTCTGGTCATTAGAAACAAATCGCTATCACTGAGAATTTGTTAAGATTTAAGTTTGTACATTGTTGTGCACAGAACTTTTTTTTTTTCCTTTGCGCTTCATCTCTGGAGAGACCTTTGTTCTGCCCTTAGGAACTCAGCATACTCTTGTCACTTTTATTCAGGAGGATCCTGTAGCCTTATCTTAGTTCTTAGCCTTTCGTCAGATTCGTGGCATTGTCTTTCCATTCCCAGGCATGTCACATTTCCTTGGTAGTAGTTATCGTGTGTGTGTATATGTGTGTGTGTGTGTGTATGTGTGTGTGTGTGATTCCTTCTGAAACTTACCCAGTGAAATGCTCTTTTACTTATATTGTAGAACTGAGATGTATTCATTTCTATCCATGCACATGGAATTAAGCTGGGAATAATCCAAATGAGGAGAAATGAAGCCTGGGTGTCCAATTGAATTAAAAGAGAACATACATAGTCTTAAGTAAAACTTTAGGAAGCTGAATAAATACAAAAGTATAATAGTGTGTGATTCCTTTTAATGTAAAAGAGGCCCAAGTAATGTCAGGCCAGGAGACAGGTGGGTTATGGGCTTTTGTATTGAGTTACCATCAGGGACGCCCCCAGGGTCTGGCTGGGCTTTGTTTTGTTGGTTGTGCTCATGTGAATTTGATCACACCTGTCCTTTGCTATGTATATCTAGAACTTCACTGAAAAGCTTGTTACCCTCTGTAAGGCCATGAACTGCTGCTGGAGACAGTGTGCAGCACCCGGCTCTGCTGTGTAGATCTTACTCCTCCTTGGGAGGAGGACACTAAGGCAGTGGTGGTTTACCAGGGTTTCAGTAGCAAAGCACATTGAGTGGCTTACAGGGCAGTGGCATCTGTGGTGTCCCTCCCTTCCCCAGGACATCAAGCACACTGAGACTAAAATACCAAGACTGGTAAAGATGGCAGGCCTTGTTCCTCTGAAGGGGTTAGAAAGAAACTGTTCGCTTGGCCATTCTTCCTGTCTGCATGTTTTTGGTGTGTGTCCAAGTGCTTCTCTTTTATGAGGACACCAGACATATTGGAAGTAACCTCCTTCCCGTCATCAAAACTCATCCCATTTGCAGCCACCCTGGTCGGTCCTAAGCCCTCCTTCTGTGCACTGTAGTTTAGTACTTAGCCATATTGGTAGGGGTTGGTTGACAGGAGGAGCAGTGTTGCTCGGGAGACTGTGCTTGAGTGATCTAGGGTAGGTGGCTGCTTCATCTTGAAGCTGTCTTTATTTTTTTTTAATTTATTATTATTATTATTGTTTATCATTATTATTGGAGGAGGCTCATGTGTCATGGCATGTATGTAGAGGCTGTATGAAGCTTTTATTTCTTCTGTTTTTTATCAGTTCTTGATCCTAAGGGAAGGATTGCCTTTTAGTGTGTATTACGAAGTTACTCAAACTACCTATGTAAAAGAACATTTCTTTCTTTTTAAAAAATATTTTATTAATTTATTCATATTACATCTCAATTATTATCCCATCCCTTGTATCTTCCATTCCTCCCTTCCTCCCATTTCCCCCTTACTCCCCTCCCCTATGATTGTGACTGAGGGGGACCTCCTCCCCCTTTATATGCTCATAGGGTATCAAGTCTCTTCTTGGTAGCCTGCTATCCTTCCTCTGAGTGCCACCAGGTCTCCCCATCCAGGGGACGTGGTCAGAAATGGGGCACCAGAATGCCTGTGAAAGTCAGTCCCCACTTTCCACTCAACAGTGGAGAATGTCCTATCCATAGGTAGCAGAAAAGAACATTTCTTATCACATAAAAATGATGACTTTTATCTGTGAGGGTAGATGAAATGAGAAAAACTGTAATTTTAACTGCCAGAAAATTTGAGACTGGCCAGCTCTTTTTGATTTCATAAAGGAAAGATAGCTTAGTCAAGTGACTGTCTCAGTGGCCGGTGCTTGAAGTGCTGGTCAGAAGTGCAGACTCAGGCTCCAGCAGTGACGAACTGAATCAGAAACAGAGTTTTGTTTGATGACATTATCAGGTGATTTAAATTCATATTACGTTTTTGAGAATCACTTATCTGGGCCATTGTTTCCCAGCTTTCTTTCAGTTAATGTGTAAGTAGAAAATGAGCTTACTACCTGAGAGCCAAGGAAGACCAGCGTTCCAGGCTCTTTGCTGTTTGCATGTAGTTGAGGGGATTTCAGCAGAAGCCACCCCATCCCCACCTCTACCCACATCACCTAGGTTCACTAGGCTTACTTCAAACATGTGATCCTGTTTCCACTTCCTGAATTTTAAGAGGGAAAACCACAGAGCTGGATATTTATTTTATTTTCAGGGGAACAAGAAAATATCATTTCCTGACCTGAACTTGCTTTTGTTTTTTTAAAGGTGTGTTTATTTTTAATTTTCTGGGGATGAGTGTTTTGCGTGCATATGTGTTCATGTACCACGTTTGTATAATGCCTATGGGGGCCATACGAGGGCATCAGATCACCTGGATCTGGGGCTACAGATAGCCGTGAGCCTTGTAGATGCTGTTAACAAAACCTGGGTCCTCTGGGAGATCAGTGTGTGCTCTTATCTGATGAGGCATCTCTCAAGTTTCCTGGACTATAATACAATAATACAATAATAGTTTAAAAAGCAGCACATGAATTAAATTCTGATTAGTTGCTTGGGCATAATTTGGATGCTCCAAAGTTGATAGATTAGCGTAAATAAGAGGGGAGGACCGAGAGTGGGGTAGTGGGGAGATAAGTAACTACCAAGAAGGACACGTCTGTTGTCCAGTCTTTGGCCTTGCTTTATATGTTTCTAGTCCTTAAAAAACTTGTTGTAGAGCAAATGAGATGGCTGAGTAGTAAAGGTGCTTGAGACCAGGTTTGATGACCCGAGTTTAGTATCTGGGAACCACATGGTAGAGGTAGAAAACTGACTCTCACAGTTGTCCTCTGCATCTCAGTGTTAGAGGTCAGGCCTTGCATGCAGGCGGCCTTGGGTTAGATCTGTAGCAACATAAAATAAGGAGAAATACACTTTAATTTTTCAAAAAAGGAAATAGGTTGATTTCTTGGAAAATACTATACATATATTCTTTTTTCCCTAAAGTTGTATCTCAGCCATGTTTGATGTTATGTAACTGGTATGCCAGCCACTTAAGAGGCTGAAGTAAAAGAGTCATGAATGTAAGCCTACGTGGGATGTCTAGCAAGGGCCTGTTTCCAAAAGCAAACATGAGACATTTCTACAGACTGACCGTTCACCATGCATAGGGTTCAGTTCCCAAAACTGGGCAGAATGATTTATTCTTCTCACTTGCAATACCTCTACACATATGGGGGGGGGGCGTGGAGTGGGGGTGGTGCTGAGACAGATTGAAATTTCAAAAGTCAGAGATAACAATTGTGGGACTCAAGCTTTGTGGAAAAGAGGTACACTTCCAAAATATTTAGGCTACTGGTAATTATTGGTTTTGAGCCCTCACAGGAAGGGAGTATCATTTTAGTGGCCTCATAAAGCATGCACGGTGTCTGTGCTAAAGGTTTTTTGCCACTATCTAAAGAACACTGATCAGTGTAGTGAATTCCATGTCACTGCTGTATTTGAATGCAGGTTAGCTTTTTCACATTAGCAGCAGACTGTAGTCTGCACTTCAGAGTGCTTTCTAGCAACAGCTGGGCACCAACTACTTGATTGACTCCTGATGAGGTATGCACCCTGCAGCAGCATGGTGTCCACCTCTGAGTCACACTGTGATTCTCTGAGGCTCTTGCCCCCTTGTCTTAAACCCACCAACTAAAATTACTTTTAGGAAACCTTTTCACATAAGTCCTGGGTTCAGAAGAAACCATGAGGAAGAGTCTTTGCTGCTATATCCCCTCCTCCTTCTTTCCTACTTTGTATTGGAGACCTGTGTGTGTTCCCCAGGTATGCGCTGTGTCTTCCAAGACTTGCATGTAATAGTGTACTTATTTCCTTTACTATTTGTTTATGTTTTAAAAATCAGTTTATTTTTATACATGTATGTTACATGTATATACAATAGATCACCTATGGCAAGAAGAACCGTGACATAATCAGGAATTATATAATTGTTACATTCTTTTTTTTTTTTTTAAATTTTTTAATTTTATTTTTATTTTTTATTTTTCTCCTTTATTAATTTATTCTTGTTACATCTCAATGGTTATCCCATCCCTTGTATCCTCCCATTCTTCCCTCCCTCCCATTTTCCCCTTATTCCCCTCCCCTATGACTGTTCCTGAGGGGGATTACCTCCCCCTGTATATGCTCATAGGGTATCAAGTCTCTTCTTGGTAACCTGCTGTCCTTCCTCTGAGTGCCACCAGGTCTCCCCCTCCAGGGGACATGGTCAAAGGTGAGGCACCAGAGTATGTGAGAAAGTAATATCCCACTCTCCACTCTACTGTGGAGAGTGTTCTGTCAATTGTCTAGATCTGGGTAGGGGTTTAAGGTTTACCGCCTGTATTGTCCTTGGCTGGTGCCTTAGTTTGAGTGGGACCCCTGTGCCCAAATCTGCCTATCATAATGTTCTACTTGTAGGCTTCTAGGACCCTCTGGATCCTTCTACTTTGCCATTCTCCCATGATTCTCTCATCTAGAGTCCCACTAGAATGTCCTCCCCTGTGTCTCAGTTTCCTGGTAAGTGAAGGCTTTCGTGGGACATGCCCCTTGGGCTAATATGCAGATATAAGTGAGTATATACCATTTGAATCTTTCTGCTTCTGGGTTAACTCACTCATTATGATCATTTCTAGCTCAATCCATTTATCCACAAATTTCGGGAATTCCTTGTTTTTAATAGCTGAATAGTATTCCATAGTGTATATGTACTACAGTTTCTTTATCCATTCTTCTATTGAGGGATAATTAGGCTGTTTCCATGTTCTGGCTATTATGAATAAGGCTGTTATGAACATGGTTGAGCAAATTTTCTTGTTGTGTGCTGGAGCATAATTGTTACATTCTTAATGTTTTGGCTGTTTGTATTTGACAGCCTTGAAGAAGACATCTTCCCTATCTTGATGCATCTAAATTTCTGAATGTAAATCAATCTCCCTCACATATTGTCATTATCAACTTAGTAGTATATTTTTATTTATCTTATGTCCTCAATCATTGAAGGAGGCATTCTTCATTTTAATAATCCCAAATTAAAGCAATTACATAACATAAAAAGTCATCCTGAGGCTCTAGAGATCATTTCATGGCTAACAGCTCTTGGTGTTCTTACAGGGGTCCCTGGTTTGGTCCCAGCACATATACAGTGGCTCACAACCACTTGTAACTTCATACCCAGGGGATTTGATACCTTCTTCTGGCTTCTTAAGACACCAAGCACCCACATGGTGCACATGCATACAAACTCAACACATACATATAAAATAAAAGTATAGTAGATCTTCGGGAAAAAAAAATCACTATTGAAAAGGTCAAGTCTCCTGACACCAACTATCTCACCCTACCAAGATTTTTAGCCCAAGGATCTCACCACTTTTCCCCTTCACCTGTACCCACAAGGCTCAGACAGTCATATCCCCATAAATATTGTATGTTTTCCCTTCTGCGCGTCTGTTCTAACAGTACCAGAGAGCTTTCTCCTTCCAGTTCATGGTGTGTCCAGCATTCCCAAGATTAGCACCAACAGAGTGCCAGTTTCAGGGGGTGGAGGGTAATTCCTTTGGGGACCATTGTCATATTTGTTTCTCTTTAAGAGTTGGCTGTTAGTATAGGCATGGGGCAGTTGGTGTTAGAAGAACCATTTGGGAAATGTCTTTGAGGTTGTTTGTATGCACAATAGACTGTTGCATATTTACTCTAAAGATGCGATTTTCTTGAACTGTATAGCCTTCCTGGGCATTACGGTGGTTTGTAGTATGCCACTGGTCGTGTATTATTCTTTTTCACTAGTTGTGGTTATCTCCTGAAGGTCGTTTGTGAGAGAGCTAGATTAGGGTGGCAGGCGCACTCTTGCGCTTGTCCCAGTGATTGACTTAGAAACCTGGAACTTCCAGGGTGGATATGGGCTCATTTGGAAAGAGAGGCTCTTTGCACAGGAATGCTGTTACTGCTTTGGATATCATAAGTTGAATTTTAAGCCCAAATGGTGTATATGACATGGAATTTGGAATGGTGATACTGTAGCTAGTCAGTCATCCTGGCGAAGACATTTGCAAAAGGATCCTGATGTCCACCTGGGTAAGTTGGTGAATGGTCAGTTAAAATTAGATGTTGACTCTGTAGTCAGTCTTACGTGGTGTGAGTAAGGTGCTTGGCGGAGCTACTTCTCTTGTTCTCAGCATCAGCAGAGCTGTCAGCTTGTCTGTCCAGGGCCAGCTCTCGTCTGCGCCCCTTGTCATGACAATGGTAATAAATAATGTTCAGTAAGTGAGCTTGGCTGTGTGACAGTTTAAAAAAACTTTTTATAGGTGTTAGAATTTGGAGTTCATATAGTTTTCACAAGTCAAGAAATAAATATATATATTTAAAGCCCACCCTAGCAGCTTATCATGAAAAAATTTAAACCAAACCTATCATTTGCTTGTGAGCTTCTTACGAACAGGGAACAGGTTCAGGTGGGCCTGTAGGCCGTGCTTGCTCATCTGTTTATGGCCTATCCTCAGCTTTTTCTTAGGTTTTGCAGTTCTTTCAGTGATGGGCTGGAGGTGGATCAGTGGTTAAGAGTGGATGGGTAGCATGCAGTAAGTCAGTCTTAGGGCTGATCCCACCACCACAGAACAAAGGCTGAGTCTGACTCTACCAAAATGTCTGTCTGTCATGTATAGGTCAGAGTCTGTTCTTTCCTTCCAGCATGTTGGTCCTGGGTACTGAACTCAGGTTGTCAGGGTTGATAGCAAGTACCTTTACTCGCAGAACCATCTTGCCACCCCACACTTGATATTTTATACATTTAGAGACATTAGTTTGGTCAGGCATGGTGACACATACCTTTAATCCTGGCACTCTAGGAAATATTACAAGCATACCCAAATGGGCAACTATTACGAAAGTACTGGTCAAACAAAAGAAAATCAGTCTGGGAACTTGAGGAAGGATTATTAAAAATGAGCCGGGTGTGGTGACGCACACCTTTAATCCCAGCACTTGGGAGGCAGAGGCAGGCAGATCGCTGTGAGTTCGAGGACAGCCTGGTCTACAAAGCGAGTCCAGGACAGCCAAGGCTACATAGAGAGACCCTGTATCGAAAAACAAAACAAAACGAATATTAAAAATGCAGCATGTCTAGCCCAGAACTCAACAGCTGAATGAGAGACACAAATTGTCACCCTACACATGGCTACAAACTGTGGTGGTCTTCAAGATGTTTGCACTGTGCCTCTGGGTCTTGTTTGTGGCAGCAACTTGACAGCCTTTGGGAGTTCCTTTATTTTGGCCATGGAACCTACAGGTACTTTAGTGTGAAAAGAACGCAGAGAAGACTGAGGCTCGTTTGTTAAGGTCTCCATGCTGGCTAGTCAAACAGTCCACTGGTCTCTGACAGACAGCGTCCCAATCATAGTGGAGCAAGATTTGTATTTACTTAGAGTCTAATGGGCTGAGAGCACCTGCAGTCAGTGAGGTCCTCTGCCTCTTTGCTTAGTGAACACGAATTTGAACAACTAAGCTCTGGAGGGTCAGCTTTTGCTGGCTCAATTAATTGTTAAATGTTTCCGTTATTATAATTATACATCAATGCCCTCCCTGTTTTGTGTAGCTGAGAAAATTGCTGAAAGACTTGTTTAGTCTGTCATACACTCTCAGTTTTGAAAAAAGCTCTTTTTCAGAGCAAACAGTTTTGCTTTGGAGTGGCATGGTGGTATTTGAATTGGATAACGTAATTAAAAACGAAATGCAGGAATTGGGCTCTGCTCTCAACAGATTCTGGCTTGAATTTGGTACTGACCCGTGTGTGTGGTCCTTCCACATACTGTCTTCTGTTTGTTCTGCCAGCTGAGAAAATGAGACTTTACAAAATTAAAGATACTGTCTCTTAATTTAAAACTGGTGTGGTGTATTTATTGTCTTAGTCGGGTTTCTTTAAAATGTACATGGACAAGAGTAATTTTTTGAAGCCTTTTTAAGTTATTTATTATTATGCATACAGTGCTCTGCCTGCATGCACAGAGGAGGGCATCAGATCACATTATAGATGGTTGTGAGCCACCATGTGGTTGCTGGGTATTGAACCCAGGACCTCTGGAAGAGCAGTCTGCGCCCTTAACTGCTGAGCCATCTCTCCAGCACTTGAAGCATTTATATATTCCATAGTAAATACTTTTATTAATAAGTTTTGCCTCAAAGATAGCTAAATATCCTAAATGCTGGAAACATTAAAGAAAAAATTTTAAATGACTATTTCTACTATTTACATTTTAGTATAAATTTTATAGTAAATTTTTAATAAATTAATTTTGTGTTATGGATTGTTTTACTATCAAATAACCAATGAAGGTAAATTAATTACTTGACTCTTCTAAGTGAAAATTTCAACACATGACAATTAATAAACTCAATTGGGTGTGGTGGTGCACACCTTTAATCCTAATACCCTGGCCAACCTAATCTACAAAGTAAATCCAGGACAGCCAAGACCACACAGAGAAAGCCTGTCTCAAATAAATAAATAAATAAATAAATAAATAAATAAGTGAATTCCTAAAGTCACTTTACCAAGTTTATTAAATTAATATAGTATCATTACATGTACATTAGAAACCTATTCTTTAAATCTTTGTTATTATTTCATAGTTTAAGTTGTGCTCAATCTAATTAGCATAGTATAGGTTATATATTATAGATCTTCTATAATTGTTCACTTAACCCTACTGTACAGCTAATTTTTTACTTAAATTGTTTAGGACTACCCTTTCAGTAAATCAGTGTGGTGCCTGACACAGAAGACAGAGTGCCTGAGATGAAGAGGGAAGGCTAGCAAGCCTACACCTGTGCTTGCCCTGGCCTACTGCCGAGTGATGCTGATGCTTCACAGATGGGCGTCAGTGGTGCTGTAGATTGTGCCAAAGAGACTGATTCATTAAAAAAAATAAAGCTGAGGGGTGTCGATCATGACTTATCACAATAAAACTGAGTATGTAACATAAATTTAAGGTACAGTGCTTATTGTAGTTTTCAGTTTTTACATCAGGACTTAAAGAGGTGCTTTGCTGGTAATGCCGCAGGTGCCTGCTGGTTCTCAGGAGGGCCGCCATTCCTACATGGCATTCGGTTTCAGGCTTTACAGGCCATTTTTTCCAGTGTGCTGCGATGATAAAACACAAGTGCATTGTACAGTTTCCATGTTGATCATAGGGATGTCAGTAATGCTGTGTGTAATTCTACACCTTCTCTTTTGTTTAGGGAAGGGGCATGCCAAAAACATAAAAAGGATTATCCAATATTTTGTACTTTTACACAATCAGGAACAGTTTGCCTGAAAATGGTAGTTTTAATACTCACTGTTCTATGGTTTAAACACACACACACACACACACACACACATACACACACACACACACACACACACACACACTTGCAGTTTAGACGTTTGCATTTGAGACTCATTCTGTCAGCTTAAGACTTGGAAATTCTGCCTTAACCTTGCATGGAGATGTGTGCTTCCCCTTGTGACTACAAAGTGGAGACCTGGGTTTTGGTCTGTTCTCTATACCGGTTCGAAGATAGTGCCTACACACTAGAATGATTTTGAAGCTAGCAGCAGCTACCCAAAAAAAAAAAAAAAATGTTTGGTGACATGAAGTACGTAATCTTTTAAAATTGCTTTTAGCCTCTGGGGTAGGACCAGAGAATTGTAGGACCAGTTTCTTTAGGAGTTTCTCTCTGTTATCTCTGGCTGTTGGGTTCTGAGTACTGATCATCTGATTGATATGTGAAGATGTGTGTTCTGGCTTTACCCAAAACTTTGTTGGCCAGACACATTCTACTTTTATGTCCTCTCCCTGAGCTCACCCTGACTGCTTTTCTCTGGCCTGAGCAGTGCTTACATTTGGTTGCATATTTGTGTTTCTTCTCTTGGTATGCTTGTAATCTCTCAGTTCTGTTGATTACTCCCCAGGCCGGCTCCTTTGCCTGAACAAACAACACATTTTCAGGAGAGAAAATTGTAAAATTCAGAGAGGCAAAAGTTTAAATTTAAAGCCACTATTAACATTAGTTGTGTCATTTCCCATATTGCACACATGTAGAGGTGTGTGGCTTCAGTTTCCTAACATGCCTTTGTTTTTTAAAGAGTGTCTCACTCTGTAGCCTAGGCTGGTTTAATTCAGTAAGCCATGACATACAGCTTGTTTTTGTTTTTGTTTTTTGTTTTGAGACAGGGTTTCTCTGTGTAACCTTGGCTATCCTGAACTCGCGTTGTAGTCCATGCTGGCCTCAAACTCACAGTGATCCACCTGCCTCTGCCTCCCATGTGCTAGGATTAAAGGCATGCACCACCATGTCCATCTTTTTGTTTGTTTGGATTTTTTGTTTGTTTTTGTTTTTGGTAAAGATTTATTATTATTTATATAGTATTCTGTCTGCATGCACACCTGCAGGCCAAAAGAGGGCATTATATCACATTATAGATGGTTGTGAGCCACCATGTGGTTGCTACTCAGGACCTTTGGAAGAACAGCCAGTGCACTTAACCTCTGAGCCAACACGTATAGCTTGTATATGCTTCATCTGCTGTTAATGCTGGTGGTAATAGCTTGGCATGTGGCCAAGAGACTGAATAGGTGGCATGGGATTGAAGTTGGGTAGGAGAAGAAGGTTCCTTTGTTTCCGTTCATTCATTGCATGTTTGATGACACTCACTCAGAGCTTTAACTCTGATGACAGGCGATAAGCCATGGGGACATTGGTACAAACCAGTGAGTGCTCTCATGTTGCATCATAGAGAACATACTCAGAGTGATGTATTCACTGTCACTTTAAAATTGTCCGTGTTCTTTAGGGTGGGAGCAGTGTAGATACAGGGTTTCTCTGTGTAGCCTTGGCTGTCCTGAATCACTTTGCCCAACAGGCTGGCCTCAAACTTAGAGAATCTGCCCACCTCTGTCTTCCCAGTACTGAGGTTAAAGGTGTATATTACTACTCCTGGCATGGGTGTTCTTAAGAGAATAATATCTAGTACAATTTCTTAATGAATCAATTAAAAAGCATATGCACCATTGTATTGTACAACAGTTTTACTGTGTTATGATAAGCAATTCAATATAGCACTTTAAAAAACATTTATTTGTTTGTTTGTTTGAGTCATGGTCTTCTTCTGTAGTCCTGGCTGGCCTTAAGCTCATGATAACCCTCCTCCTTCACCCTATGAGCCACTGTATTTGGTTTCCTTTTTATTAAAGTTCTAATTTTAATATTCTTTTACTTTTAGAAGAGAGTAGTGCCTAAGAAGCTGGAGTATATTCAGCTTGAATTTTTTTAATTAGTCTGATCACTTGTTAATGAAGGAGTGTCACTATGTAACCCATGCTGTCTTGGAACCCGCTATATAGACAGGTTAGCTTAAAATGTATGATCCTCCTACATTAGCCTGCTGAGTACTGGTATTAAAATGTGTACCAGCATCTGCCTGGCCTTTCACTTTAAATTGCTATAGTATTCCTAGAAATTTGCTGTCTATCAGTAGTCCCTGTGCTTTCCTGAAAGGTACATCCATGAATTCCTATTGAAACAAATTCCTTCAGCAATGGGAAAAGGCAGAGGAGGCTAACGGTTCAGGTCCACACCTGTGCTGGCCCTGCTTGTCAGGCCTCCTGCTGCTTGGGAGCTTTCGTGTTGGACACCCTAGGAACTTGACTTAGCTGCAATCCCGTCAGGGAAGGAATTGCCAGCTTTTGTTCTCTCTGGTTTCATGTGCCTTTGGAGGCTGGTCCTGAGTCCTGGCAGAAGGTGGTGAATGGTTTGTGCTATCCAGTCACACTACTGGGCTCCCTGTTTGGTTGTTTTTATTTTTGTTTGCCTGTTTTTCGAGTCAGGGTTTCTATGTGTAGCCCTGGCTGTCCTAAAATGCTGTAGTCCAGGCTGGCTTCAGACTCTGCCACCCTGAGTGCTGGGATCAAAAGTGCGTGCCGCAGCCACCCAGCCTTGATATTATTCTGTACCATACTTAGAAAAGCAGCTCTGTGAGGCCGTACCCAAAGGCTGAGCTCTCATTTTATGGCTAATTATAAAGGCGATAGTCCCGCTGACACTGAAATCACGTATGCTAAGTCTACTCTGTTTGCAGTGGGCTTCCAGTTTAATATTAGCTGTAATTTATATAAAGTTCTAAGAACAATGAAGTCTGTCCCCCATCTCTAACCTGACCTACCCCCTTAGAGCAATTCTGTGTCCAGCTAGTTATATGGTTAGTTTTCTTGTTTCTGTTTTTCTTTCTGAGCCAAGTACTGTAGACAGGTAGTTAAGAGTGGTTTAAAACCTAGCCATTTTTACATAACTGAACAGATGCTGAGTATCTTCAGCCGACTGTGGATTATTCCCAAGTATAAATATTCCACATAGACCATGACTTTCATTCTCCATATCCTTGGGGTATAACATTCTCTAACATACACAATACCCTCAGGCTAAATAAATAAGACAGCAGGGGCTCTTTTATGCAATAATCTGCCATCCACCTGCCACTTTTATAATCCAAATTATCAGAGGTTTGAGTAAGGTCGAAGTAAGGAACTATTTAAATGCTCTTGATTCCTTAAAGGAAAAGGGAGATTTCACTTACTGTTGAGCCACTAACAGCTCTTGTGTTATCATTACTATTTTGTTTTCTGCCGGAAGCTGTATTCAACACACTTCAATGAAGGAGCACAGCTGGGCCAATATGTCACTTAATGAGAGCTTTGCTTTTGCATGCTTCCTTTAGTAATCTGAACCTCAGAAAAGCCATGCTTTGAACATCTGTTGAGACAAAATAAATCAGAATTTATAGAAAAAAATTGAAAAGACTTCTCCATTTTACCCAAAATGCTAAAAGCAAGAAATAGCCAAATCTTACCAAGATTATACTTCTACAGCAGTAAACTCTTGTGTTGTCTCACACCTGAGGAGTACTGTGAGTCTGAGGCCAACCTAAACTATCTAGTGAGTGCCCAGCCAGCCTGGCCTACAGAGAAAGAGAATCTGTCTCAGAAGAAATATTAAGAGGCCATGCCAGCCCCAAAACCCTAGGACAGAGCGGCACATGTGTGAGGTCTGGGGACCTGCCCTCAGCTTCCCCCGAGTCGGCACAGCTGCTCTCCAGGAGGCTCCCATCTTCCCTCCCAGTGCCTTGGCTTTAGAGAATTCATGGCTACTTGGACTCTTGCTTTTCTGTGAGTTTTACTGGAGTTTCACAGGTGGCTTAGACAATTCTGATGCACTATTGAATCATCCTAGGTCCATTTTCTCTTCCACATTGTTGTGTTTTCATGGGCATGAAACTGGGGCAACACCAGGAGGGGTGAATAGTCTGACTCTGTGGCTTCCTGTTGGATTAGTCCTTCCCAAACTTCCTCTTTTGATAGGAAATGATTTAGCATCCCCAGTATTAGAACTTTTTATGATGACACATTATGTTCCGACACGGATTATTCACATTCAGAGAGTCAGAGGACTAGAACATGACCGGGATGCTACACCAGTGAACACACAGAGGCTACGGATATCAGAACAGACCTGCACAAGATCAAGCCAGTCAGCCCATAGTGAGGTGCTACAGGCAGCCCACAGCTCCTGGGGGAGAGTTGGTTTTCTTCAGAGATGAGCCACTGGTAGGTTGCTGATGCTCCAATGGCCGTCCAAAATAGAAAAAGAGGACGTGAATTTGAGAGGGGGATGTTTGTGTGAGGATCTGAGAAAGAGCTGTTAGGAATAGGGGTGACTATAATAAAAAACGCTGTTTGTGGGTCAAGATGATAGTTATTCCCCGTGGGAGGAAATGTGGAAGAATACTAAGTCATTTACCAATTATATCCCTAAATTCATGTGCCTTTTATGAACTCAAAGATTACTTTAAATAAGAAACATAATAAAAACATAATAAACCATTATAATATATAAAAAGAGAAGTTAATTAAAAAGTAATCCCAACGCTCAGGAGGCAGAGGCAGGCAGATCTCTATGAGTTCGAAGCCAGCCTGATCTACAAGTCCCGTCCAAGACAGTCAAAGGTAAACACAAAAACTGAATATAAGACGTTAGTAACATCTGGGCAGTGGTGCACACCTTTAATCCCAGCACTTGGGAGGCAGAGGCAGGCAGATCTCTTGAGTTCAGTGCCAGCCTGGTCTACAGACCAAGTTTCAGGACATCCAGGACTATACAGAAAAACCCTGTTTTCAAAAAAACAGATGGAGTCGGGGGAGGGTGGGGGGCGGAGAGAGTGTAGCTATGAAGGTAGGCAAAATTCTTTTGTGTGTGTATGCGTTTCTCCATTTTCTGGGGGAGAAACTCGTTGAAATAAACAGTGGCTTGTTGGTAATAGGCTCTCGGCAGACTGTTCCAGCCTGAAGGGGAGAGGAAGCAGACTTGTAGACTTGGGTCCTAGAACTTAGCCAGCGTGTAGGGAGGACAGACACCTTTGGTGGGACCAGCAGCATGAGGAGGGGTCTAGCCAGGCAAATCTGTTGGCGCAGCAGTAGGCTCTAGGCCAGCCCAGGAAGAATATCTGTGCTGTTCTTTTCCTTTCCTCCTCTACCCCCTCCTCCCTCCCTCCCTCTCCCCCAGTGCCCACCACTTACAGGGTTTCTCTGTGTAACAGAGCCCTGACTGACCTGGACTCACTGGGTAGACCAGGTTAGCCTCTAACTAACAGAGAATCAGCCTGCTGGGATTAAAGGCGTGTGCCATCACATGGGGCTTTAGTTTTTAAAAAGAAAAGTTTTCTCAAGCAGGTGGTGGCACATGCCTTTTTTAATCCCAGTGTTCGGTATTCAGAGCAGGTGGACCTCTGTGAGTTTGAGGCCAGCCTGTCTACAGAGCGAGTTCCAGGACAGCTAGGACTACACAGAAAACTCCCGTCTTGAAAAACCATGGGGGTTGGGCGGTAGGGAATGGGGAACAGAGGGAGAGGGTGGCTCTCAACATAACAGTGGCTGATGGGAGTTCTTTACGTAGACGAGGCTGACCTCAGTCTCACAGAGATCTGCCTGCTTCGTTCGGTCCCTTGGTGTGTGCCGTCATGCCTCTTTTGTGAACTACACTTGATCATTCTGTGAGGTTGGTGGGTACAGTCTGGGCAGCAAGCCCTGGATATTGATCCGACACATTTCTTTTCACACTCCTTCCGTTCTTTAAGGGTCTTGTGCACAGCTGTGAGGATGCTTCGTTAAATGAAACACTAATCATTCAAGGAAGGCCACCTGTGGCATGGTGGCATCCATAAAGAGAACTGAAGTAAAAATTTGTAAATATGAAAGCAGTTCAGTTCATAATGCATCAGTAAGCCAAATGTTTTGTGTGTCTGAATCTGTATGACATACTTAAGTATGCTTTCAATAAGTTTCATCTAACCCTGACAGGAAGATGAACTGGAATGAATATGAATTGTCTCATGGTCAGCAAAAGCCGGGCAGAAGAAGTTAACTTCTAATTCTACCCTGAAACAGATGTAGTGGTAGAGCATTGTCTGTCCGTTCTCACAGCAAGACTTCTCTTTCTCTGCTCTTGATCTATAGTTAAGATTGCGGGGTATAGGACACATATTTAGAATATTATATTGATATTCTTTGTATAAGGAAAAATTATGTAGGTGCTTAAAAAGTACAAAAGAGGAGATGGAGAGATGGCTCAGTTTCTGCTCTTCCACAGGACCCAGGTTCAAGTCCCAGCACCCACATGGCAGCTCACAACTCCAGCTCCAGGGGATCCAACACCCTCACTCAGAAACACTAGGCAAAAACACTAGTGTGCAATGAAATAAAAATAAATAAGTAATCTTTTAAAGTATAAAAGAATAATTGGTGTTGGAAATTTTGTGTTTTGATGATTTTTTTTTTTAACTATGGAGACTACAGATTACAATTACCTGTCATTGATTCCACTGAATAGAAATATGTTCCATATGCTGTGCAGTCAGAAGCAGGCAGGGATGAATGTAAGTAGATGGAACTTAGGTTATGCCGACAGTCCATCAAACAGAAAATCCGTGAGGAAAATGGATTCACTGTGATACTAGCTTATAATAAAATCATTGGCCAAATAGGAGGGATAGCCCAGGCACTGTGAGTTTCCCCTGTGTATTTCTAGCAAGCACTACTACATTGGTTTGAACCACTTCCTGCAAAGCTGAGGCTGCCCTGCCATTGTTTTCTGGAGAGGAGCTAGCAGCCTTGTTTGGAATCTGCCCAGCAGGGTGTGACATTAGCAAACACATTCTTTATTGTCAGCCCTATGGAGAAGACTGCTCTCTTAGGCCTGCCTGTCACTGATTGTTTTCCCTGTGAACATGACTTAGCTCCACTGCATTGGCTCCGAAATGCACATTATTTTACTTGGTTCCACCTTTTTAATTTTGTGGGCGATGCTGGGGATGACTCCTGGAATCTGGTATGTTCTGCCACTGAGCTGTTACACAGAAACCCTCTGCAACCCCTCCATATTACTTTTCCTTCATGTCTTGAGACACCACCACTGTGTACTACAGGGTGATTCTAAAATCATGATCCTCCTGTCTCAGCTTCCCACTTAGTGGGCTATAGATGTGTCTCACCACCCTTGTCCCATGATCCACTTTAAATCCTTGAGTTAAAGATCTATCATCATCATGATTAGTAATCAAACCTGTCATTTGGTATCAGAATTTAACTTTTATTTGTATGTGGTGGTCGAGCGCTGATGCCAGAGGGCTGCTTGTGAGACTTGTTCTCCTTCCCTTCTGAGTTCTGGGCATTGAGCTCAGCTCACAGGCTCACAGCAAATGTTTCGCCTGCTGAGCCATCACCTCACTGGCCCGGTGGGACACGGCTTTCCCTTCAGTTTTTATTTTTGTGTGAGCCATTGATAGAGTGTGCTGCGAGGTTGGAGCCTGGGCAGGAGGCGCCTCACATGCTGTGAATCTGCTTCCCTAGGTTACGTGAGCTAGCATAGCTCTGGCCCCTTGAGGGATGCTGCAGATGGAACCCAGAGCACACCAATTTTTAAAATAAAATATTTTTTAAAAGATTTATTATGTATGCAGTGTCAGAAGAGGGCATCAGATCTCATTATATATGGTTATGAGCCACAATGTGGTTGTTGGGACCTTTGGAAGAGCAGAGAGTGCACTTAACCTCTTGAGCCATCTCTCCAGCCTCAAAATAAAATTTCTTTCTCAGATTACATGCTTTTGTTTTCCCTACAAAACAAGATATAAATTCTGAGAAATTAACTGGAGTTTGGACTTTGACGTGGCTAGAATAATTTTCATAGAAAGGGTTCAATATAAGTTATAAGGATCATTTTCAAAATAATTTGTAGAGATGAGAGCTTAAATTGGGTAATACAAGTGCTAAGCCACGGTTAATATTTAGAATTTCATCATAGTATGCGTTCTGCTGCTGACAAGATAATGCTGCTTTTTCTTGTTTTGCTCAGTTTCTAACCTAGTTAGTATATGATTGGTGTGGGAAGGGGGTGTGCTGCAGCAGCTATTGCACAGCACTAGGTGTGGGAAGGGGGTGTGCTGCAGCAGCTATGCACAGCACTAGGTGTGGGAAGGGAATGTGCTGCAGCAGCTATGCACAGCACTAGGTGTGGGAAGGGGGTGTGCTGCAGCAGCTATGCACAGCACTAGGTGTGGGAAGGGGGTGTGCCGCAGCAGCTATGCACAGCACTAGGTGTGGGAAGGGGGTGTGCTGCAGCAGCTATGCACAGCACTAGGTGTGGGAAGGGGGTGTGCTGCAGCAGCTATGCACAGCACTAGGTGTGGGAAGGGAATGTACTGCAGCAGCTATGCACAGCACTAGGTGTGGGAAGGGGGTGTGCCGCAGCAGCTATGCACAGCACTAGGTGTGGGAAGGGGGTGTGCTGCAGCAGCTATGCACAGCACTAGGTGTGGGAAGTGGGTGTGCTGCAGCAGCTATTGCACAGCACTAGGTGTGGGAAGGGGTGTACTGCAGCAGCTATTGCACAGCACTAGGTGTGGGAAGGGGGTGTGCCGTAGCAGTTATGCACAGCACTAGGTATGGGAAGGGGGTGTGCTGCAGCAGCTATTGCACAGCACTAGATGTGGGAAGGGGGTGTGCTGCAGCAGCTATGCACAGCACTAGGTATGGGAAGGGGTGTGCCGCAGCAGCTATTGCACAGCACTAGGTGTGGGAAGGGGTGTGCTGCAGCAGCTATTGCACAGCACTAGGTATGGGAAGGGGGTGTGCTGCAGCAGCTATTGCACAGCACTAGATGTGGGAAGGGGGTGTGCTGCAGCAGCTATGCACAGCACTAGGTATGGGAAGGGGTGTGCCGCAGCAGCTATTGCACAGCACTAGGTGTGGGAAGGGGTGTGCCGCAGCAGCTATTGCACAGCACTAGGTGTGGGAAGGGGTGTGCCGCAGCAGCTATTGCACAGCACTAGGTGTGGGAAGGGGTGTGCTGCAGCAGCTATGCACAGCACTAGGTGTGGGAAGGGGGTGTGCTGCAGCAGCTATTGCACAGCACTAGGTGTGGGAAGGGGGTGTGCTGCAGCAGCTATTGCACAGCA
The DNA here is from genome assembly GCF_964271855.1 of Acomys minous. Taxonomy (NCBI): domain Eukaryota; kingdom Metazoa; phylum Chordata; class Mammalia; order Rodentia; family Muridae; genus Acomys; species Acomys minous. The sequence goes on from NC_140487.1 coordinate 123,952,512, forward strand.
CTAGGTGTGGGAAGGGGTGTGCTGCAGCAGCTATTGCACAGCACTAGGTGTGGGAAGGGGTGTGCTGCAGCAGCTATTGCACAGCACTAGGTGTGGGAAGGGGTGTGCCGCAGCAGCTATGCACAGCACTAGGTGTGGGAAGGGAATGTGCTGCAGCAGCTATTGCACAACACTAGCAGCACCTCCTGAGGCTGGGGATAGCTGTCTAGGGCCAGCCGTTTACCATGGTATCAGGGAGGAAGGCGAGATGTTCATGTGTATGTGCACGCATGTAAATGTGTGCCAGAGGACAACCCTGGTTGCCATCACTCAGGCTTTTTGTTTTGTTGTGTTTTGTTTTTTGAGATAGGGTCTCTCACTTTCCTTTAAGTGAGCTAGGTTGTCTAGGAACCACCTTCTAGTGTTGGATTACAAGGGCACTTCCCTGTGCCTGGGATTTATGGGCTTTTGTTTGTTTGTTTGTTTTGCTTTGTTTTGTTTTTCAAGACAGGGTTTCTCTGTGTAGCCTTGGCTGTCCTGTACTCACTTTGTAGACCAGGCTGGCCTCAAACTCACAGAGAGCCGCCTGCCTCTGCCTCCCTTAGCATTGGGACTACAGCCATGTGCCACCATATCCAGCTACTGTGCCTGTTTTTTTTTTTTTTTTTTTTAAGAATTATTTATTTATTGTGTATACAGTGTTCTGTCTGCTTGTACACCTGCAGGCCAGAACAGGGCACCAGATCTCATTATAGATGGTTATGAGCCACCATGTGGTTGCTGGGAATTGAACTCAGGACCTCTGGAAGAGCAGGCAACACTCTTAACCACTGAGCCATCTCTAGCCCAGTGCCTGGGTTTTTACAAGGTGATCAAACCTGGTGCTTGTGCTTGCAGGGCAAGAGCTTTGCCAACTGAACAGTTTGCCCAGCCCAGACTTAGAGATTTGGATACACTAGAAGACTTCCCGGTAGCCAGAAAAGAGACACGTCTAAGTCCCTTTAGTTTGTTGTAATCTTCTTTCTCATTCTTCTCCACCATGCTACTCTGTGTTTCAACAAAGGCCCATGTGAGCTTTTTAGCATTAGTTAGAAATCATACACATTTCAGTATACTGATTTAGTTATCATGAAGTTTGAAGATGATGGAGCAACTGATATATTCCTCCTGAGTGTTCTACCAAGTTTATCAAGATGATGCCATCAAAGTTGACAGAGTCAAATTTTAAAAGGCTAACGGGCCGAATGGACCTTTGAAGCTCTCCACTGTTGCAGCATATTATTAGTATCTTGTATCTAGCAGAAAGTTGAAAGCCAGCCTCCCTCCATTTGCCACTTTGTAAAGAAATATTTGATTTTTCTTTTAGTGTTTCATTAAGGTCTCCTACATAACTCCTGCTTTCACGTCTTCCTCTATTTGTTCCTCATAGAAGACGCTCTGAGTGTCTGCTCTGCAGTGTGGATCACATGGTAGGAGTGAACAGTGTGTTGAGGATGGTGATTGTAGAGATTGTTTGCTGCAGACCGGCAGTGTACCAGTGCTTCTGGTGTAGATCGGGGATTTTAGTGTTGTTTCTAACAAGCCTATCTCCAGGTTCAGAGAGACACTGTCTCAGGGGAGTAAGGTGAAGAATGGTAGAGCTGGTGACAGTGAGACAGATAGACAGACAGACAGACAGACAGACAGACACACACACACACACACACACACACACACACACACACACACACACACACACCTGGAATTGGCAAACATTTGTATCAGCTAGAGAGATACTTATGGATTTAATTTGTGGTATTTTACCGACACACTGTCACCTTGCTGAGTGGTACTGAGTGTCAGGGATAGAGGAATAGCCTGGAACAGAAATGAAAGAACAGAGAAGGCTGAGGGTCAGCCTCCCATGTCCACTGGTGGGCTGCCCAGCTGTGTCTCTGAAAATCTCTTTGTGAGACAGGCTTTGTTCACAAGGAAAGGGGTTTCTATTTGAAATTCTATTAGAGTGGCACTGCCATTCTTTGCAAGGGGACGAAGAGTATTTCAAAGATTAATAGGTAGAAACACATTGATGGAGGGATTTTTTTTTTTTTAATAGATGGGACAGAACTGTGGCTGAACATTGCCTGTGTATTGTAATCACAGCTTTAATGTTAGGGCTCACAGACCCGCTTCCTAAATTAGGGGGTAAAGCAAGTGTCCACTCTGCTTAGTGAGGAGACTGTCAGGAAAGACGCTGATAGGTGCTTGGTGTTTTACGATGACAGACTGCCTGACATGGCAGGCTGTGATTTTTACCCTTGAGGAACTTGCTTCACTATTCTATTTACATAAACCTGCTGATTTGCTGAGGGTTGAAAAGGCAGAGGTTTTTCTTTGCCTTGAGAATTTGCCTTCTGGTTTGTCTGGCTTCCCCCTCAGCTCAGGGAGGGCTATTTGCAGATGGCAACATTGAATCTTGGACACAAAGCTATGCTGAGGTTATGAGAAACAGCCAGAGATAGCCCTGTTCAGTATCATCTTTCAAGTCATGGGTTTTGATGCTCCTGTTCGCAGGCATTTGATGTGACACCATGTGACCCGCTCTGGGCAGAGGCTCTGTGTTAGAGTGTAAAGCCCAGCACATGCACACCCCGCTCTCATTTCCAGACATCCTGCTAAGGAAAACATTACTTACCATGTGTTGCTCAGAATAATTGATAGTGATGGCTGTAGCCTCATTCTTTTTCTTTTTTCTGGGCAATTTCAGGCATGCTGATTTTAAGATTAAAGCAGCGTAAATTTGCCCCACAGCAAATGTTTTCTCAATCTGGTGAACTCCAGCTTTGCTGTGGGTGATTTTGAAAATATGCATTGTATGCCTAATGGAATGCATTGTCTGCTCACCCCTTTAGAGTTGCTGCTTTCAAAGAAGGGCTTTTAACATTTTAAAACAAAAGGTGTTTGCAGTGTTTCTGTTGACTTTAGGCATTGTCACTTTGAGGATAACCAATTCAGCTGACTAAAATGAGCCTTATAATCAGCTTTTAGAAAAACCATGACAATCTTGCCAAGTCACTTTGACTTTAGGTTACTGGGCACACATTCCAGCTGTGATTTTGACATTGTTCTTAACTTTGCCTTTTCAAATTAACTACCTTGGGGCTGGAAACGTAGCTTGGTGCTGGACTAGCATGTACAAAGCTCTAGGTTAGACCCTCAGCACTGAAAAAACAAACAGAGAAAGACCTACAAATAAAAATGAAATATTTTTATTTTAGCTATAAACATTTATATAAATTGTTTTACTAAATAAGCTGCTTGATTAATGAGACTGTAGAGAAAATACTTATATTGGCCTCAACTTTGTGTGTGTGTGTGGGGGGGGTGGTGGTGGGATGGGGTGGGATAATAGTAATGGCAAGAAAAGAAAATTATTTTTTTCCTTTTATGTGAGACTTGAATTCCAAATTATTTTCTAAAGTTGGATCATCCTGTTTTGTAGGAAGAAAAATCTAACTCTTTAGTAATGTTTCATACTTAATTTTTAAAAGGTATTAGTTGGGCTGGAGAGATGACTCAGTGGTTAAGAGCACTGGTGTTCTTTCAGAGGACCTGAGTTCAATTTCTAATACTCAAATGGCAGCTCACAATGTATGTATGTAACTGCAGTTCCAGGGGATCCAACACACATGCAGGCAAAGCACCAATGCATATAATAAAAATAAATATTTAAAGTGCATTTGCTAAATCTGGTTTAGGTAGTACCCCTCCCATGATAAATTTGACACAGCTTGTTAAAAACTTAACTCATATGACTTACTCATGATTTATTATTTTTTATATCAAAAGAATCTGTTTTGCCACTTAACTTTCTTTGTTTTGTTTTGTTTTTTAATAAAGCAGCAGCCTTTAAAAAAGAGATTTATTTATTTATTATGTATACAGTGAGTGGTCTGCTTGCATGTACAACTGCATGGCAGAAGAGGGCGTCAGATCACATTATTGATGACTGCTGGGAATTGAACTCAGGACCTCTGGAGAAGCAATCAATGCTCTTAACCTCTAGCCATTTCTCTAGCCCCAACTCCAACCACCACCCTTTTTGTTTTGTTTTCGAGACAGAGTTTCTCTGTGTGGCCTTGGCTGGCCTGGATTCACTTTGTAGACCAGGCTGGCCTCGAACTCACAGAGATCACCTGCCCCTCCTTCCCTGACTCCTGGGATTAAAGGCTTGTGCCATCACTCCCAGCGTCACTTAACTTTCATAGTGATTTTATCTCTCCTTTGATACATGTTTTAAAATGCTGAAATTTTTGACACAACATAGGTTCTACAGATATCAGCCTTGTATATTGAACTCATTTTGTAAATTCACAGCTTTAAATCGGTTTGGGTTGCTGTGTGGTAATTGTTTAAATAAAAAAAAAAAGATGGCTTAGCTGTGTGGTGGCTGCACATGACTTTAATCCTAGTATTTGGGAGACAGAGGCAGATGGATCTCTAGAAATTGAAGGCCAGCCTCATCTACAGAGTGAGTTATAGGACAGCCAAGGCTATGCAGAGAAACGCTGTCTCAATAAAACAAAAAACAAACAAAGCTCGTATGTAGGAAAAGGCATTAATAAGTAATTTTGGTAATTCCACAGGTGAGGCTTTAGGCTGTTCCCTCACATGGCAGCCTTTCCAGCAGGCAGCGTTCTTTAGCCCTGTGTTTGTCAAGTCCACCAGGATAAGCAGTGGTAGCCCCTGCCCTTCACATTCTAATGTCTCTTTTCTCCTAGCAGTTATACCTTGGTGTGTTTATAGATGACAATTTTCAGAAAGAACAATTACCTTAATGTTATCTATAATTTAATAATATCCATAGGAAAGGTTTTTATTATTAAAAAGCATTTGCTTTGTCATTGGTATGTTTATATATTCATTACCTAGCTACTTATGGACCTTGTCTTTGGTTCTTTAAAGGTAAATGCCATTTAAAAAAAAAAAAAAACCAAACAAAACTTTCCTCTTTTCTTTTAAAGACTGTGTGTATATCGAGAGTCGGCGGCCAAACACACCGTATTTCATCTGCAGCATCCAAGACTTCAAACTGGTAAGCATTTCTCCTGCTCTGCCTCTATGTTGCTCTTTCTCCCCAGCCCACCCCCAGCTCCACAGGCTGGCACTTTCAATTGCTTCTGCAGTGCTCCTGGTGTGATAACCAGGATGGGTCAGTGCGGCCTGCCTCCAGGCTGTGCACTGAAATAAAGCAGCTGATGATGTCATCAGCTTGGTTTGTCCGTTGTGCTAATGCTTTTGTGTTGTAAGCACTGTTTCTGAAGTATTTATTCCTTTATTAGCTGTTTAGACAATGCCGAAATGGCAAAGCAATTTAGTGATTAATGAGTAGGAAATGTAAACCAGAGACAAGTTTTTGGGCAGACCTGTAGTTTTGCTATGCTGATAGGTATTGGCTATATATCTTGACCCGTTTTAAGGGTTTCCCAGGAACAGAAGTTGGGAGAAAGGGGTTTTGGCCTCAGAGTAGGGCTGTCTTGATAGTGCTCCTGACAGACAGTGGTTCCCACACTTTGGGCTCAGAATAAATCTCTGAGTGTTTGTAAAACAAACACACACTCAAGCCATGTATGTTGATGCATACATATAATCCCAGTGCTAAGAGACAGATGCAGGTAGATGGATCTCTAGGAGTTCCAGGATAGCCATTGCTACACAGAGAGACCCTGTTCCCCCCCCCCCCAGTAGTGTGTACACACACACACACACACACACACACACACACACACACACACACACACACACACACACGCACCTGTTTTTCAAGCATTAACATTCTATGTGATTTTTCAAAGACTTCCCTTACTTACGAGCAACACAGTTAAACATTACTGTTTATTAATGTCTTTTTCTCGCCCAGCTGATGTGTAGAATCCTGTTGAAGTAGTGTTATCGTGGATCCCCTGAATGTCTTGTTTTTACACTGGGATTCATTTGTAATGACTGTGACCCACAGCTGTGCGTTAAGTTCAGAGCAACCCTGAAACTCTGCAGAGAACGCACTGAGTTTGTGGCTGTGGATGCCTCCTTTCCCAAGTACTTAGTTCTGGAGAGTGCTTGTTCTGTGCACGTGTTGGTGATAATTCAGCTCAAAGAATTAACACAGTAAAGCTGGCCAATTCTGCATTTACTTGTAAAATATATTTCTTCTTAGTAGGCTGCTTTAAGCTCTGGCTGTGGTGCAAAGCAACCTTGCAGCTTTCTCTTGTAAATCAAATGTTTTTTATTTAGTTGTCTTATCAGTATAAATTCTTACCATTTTTGGAGATGTTTGTTCTTTATTATATCTTTCTTTACAAAGATTTTTTTTACAGATACTGCCTGATACCTGAAACTTTGGGAGGTGGCCTTGTTTCCAGAAGAGTTTTCTTTTGGTAGCGGCTGCAGTTGCTGCTCTTTCTATGTTTATTATCTGTTTATTTGATAAAACAAGTACTAGTGTATCATAGAGAATATATAGCTATGAAATAAAATTATAAAGATTTTTCTCTTAGATACCCATCAGATTCTGATCCTGTGTGTGTGTGTGTGTGTGTGTGTGTGTGTGTGTGTGTGTGTGTGTGTGTGTGTGTATGCCTTCATGTTTTAACAGCATCTCTTATGAAAATGCTGTTTACCATGTGATAGTGGCTGTTCTGGGCAAAGTTTCCTGCTGAGGTATTGTAATTGCTTAGGGTGTTAACAGCAATAAAGACTGAAGCTTATGTTGTCAGTATTAAAACATTAAAGCTATCTGCAAAAACAAGTGGGAGATATGGTGCAGCGTGTTTGGGTACCTTTTAAAACCACATAGTCTTTTTGTCTTTCTCTTTGAGATTCTGTATTCTTTGTCATGTAAGAGTATTAAAGATGAAATATTTACTCCTGGGAGAAATACGGTTTCCCTCATTTTCGTTTTTCCTTAGTTCTGTATACTTCTAATGAAAAGGTAGGAAAAGGGGAGACCAACCAGGACGTCTTTCTCCGGTTTGCCCAGGCTCCGGTTTGCCCAGGCTATCGGGGAAAGAGGCGAGCAGTGGAATATGCTTTGTTTCTTAGTAAGGTTGTAAAAAGAAGAGATTGGAGTTATTTTGTCCAAGAAAATAACATGGAAAAACAGAACAATTAAAAAAGAGAGAGACTTAAAAAAATAATTAGCTTTGAGGTAGTGCATGGCGGGCTGCTTTATTCTTTGGTTTGGGGTTATAGGAAGGGATGCGCTCCCTTGTTTACATAAGCATAGCAGTCCCTGTATTGTGATAGGGTTTGGAGTATAAATTAGATGTGTCCTGACGCAGATGACTTTTTGGTCATCTTGTCTGTGGGGATAAGCTCCATGGCTTTGCTTTTAATGAGTGTTACATTAGAACACGTAAGGCTCTGCCATCCACGCAGCCAGGTAAATTTCAGCCCACACTTTCGCAGGGCTGGGCTGAGGCCATGGTAGTACAGAGCAGTGCCTTTTTAACTGAGCCACGTTTTTACAGGCTCATGTTTCCTCCTCCCTCATCTCCATTCTTTTTGGTTTGAGATCAAACACAGGTTTATTAAAGTGAGAACTCCCGAGAGTGAAGGGGGGAGGTTAGAGAACAACACTCCAAAGGCAGCTTTTGTTTTGTTGTTTTTCAGGACAGGGTTTCTCTGTGTGGCCTGTCCTGGACTCGATTTGTAGACCAGCCTGGCCTGGCACTTAGAGCAGTCCACCTGCCTCTGCCTCCTGAGCACTGGGATTAAATGCGTGTGCCACCACACTGGGCTCAAAGGTAACATTTTCAAGGAAGTATATTATTATATGTTCTTTTGGGAAACATTGATTCTTTCGGGTTGTTTTCATATAATTAAGTAATTTAAGCCAAGAAAACTAATTTTCTTTAAATATGTTGATTAGAGTTATTCATGGAGCTTAAGCCAGCAAAAGAAGTGACCTGGACACGATGTGGTTAATAGAGGCAGGAGGAAAGATGATTAATGAAGTAAAGATGCTTTGTGCCATAGTTTTCAGAACCAATCTCAAATAACGGTTTAGTTCTTTGAAGTAGTGGTACAGTGGTGACAGTAGTGCACTGGCAGTCTGTGGTCTTTGTTGACATGGCCTGAAATCATGAATTTCAAGTTGAGGGAAACTGAGGCACTGTGGCAGTCAGCTGAGGGGTAGAGCTGAAAGGATCAATCCAGAATTGGCTTTATGACAGTAAGGTGTGAGCAAGCTCAGGCAAGCCAGCCTGCTTGCGCAGGTGAGAAAGCAGAAGATGTAAAGGGTGCTGGTGCAGCCACCTTCTCCCTCCACCCTCCCCACTGGAGTCTTCTTCTGTTCCCCTGGAAATGGTTGGTCCACCTGAGCTAGATTGAGCAGACAAAAAGAACCTGGAATAACCTCTTCAACTCTTTCTTCTGTTGCCCTTTCTGAGGATTCCAGAGTCTCTATGTGTGACCTAGTTTGCTTTGATGGTTTTACTTTTGATTATTAAGGTGTATTTTACCCCAGAATGCAGTTAGGAGTGGTCAGGATTGGTCATCTCACTGGTATTTATTGGAAACCTGTTCCGTGTTGTTGTTGAACCCAACAGAGGGCACTGAGGAAGTACAAAATACTGTTCTTCCCGCAGCAACCTTAGATGCTAACTGGGGAATTTGTGGTGTTATTAGTCATCACCCATTTCTGGAGAAAACTGGATAGGATTGATAGGGAGGAAGACAAGTTTTTGTTTGTGTGTTTTTGTTTTGTTTTTTGTTCTGCAGTAAAAATATTGACATTCTATAATCTCAAGTCTTAAGCATAAATTAAACAATTTTCTACCTAGAAATAATCATGAATTCTGAGAAAGTTAACACTGCATTGTTGAGGTTAGTTTTGATTTCTCATATAATACCGAGGGCTTTTTGTTGCACTGACTACTAGTTGGTTTGTTTATTCCTAGTGTGGTACCCAGAGACTCTATTATTGTTCTGATGGGAATGCTGTGTGAAGTCTTGATTGCCATCATCCATACTTGAGAACGAAGTATGGCTTGGTTTCCCAAGATTGAGTAATTATAGGTTTATTTATTCCAAATGAGTTCCAGGAAAGATATGTAATTATTACAAATAGTACTTTAGGTAAACGCCATTGGTTCATTCTACTAAACTACGAAACTTATCCTTGAGATTAAACTTTGTCTAAATATGCCTTAACATCATTAACAGTGTGACAGAGCTTCCAGTGTTCGGTTAGTTGAGTGAACTGAACTGTGGATGGAGGAGTGTTGTGTTGCATTCTTTATTCGCTAGACAGCATCCAGTCTCCTAGCTGGTTGTGACTATGGAATAACCAAGGACTCAGAGCAGCTAGCTACCCTGGATCATTTCACAGCCCTCTGCATTTCATTGTTAGTGTGAGCAATTTGGGGGTAGGGATGGTTGAAATTTCTCTTTGAGCTTCTAGTTTGTACCCACAACCCACTCCAAAAATTTATTACCGCCATTGTTTTTTATTCTTGTGTTCTCTGACAGACCAGCAGAAGCAGGCTACAGAAAAATTTTCCTCAGCTAAGATTCTACATATCAGTGAATTACCAGATTTATGTGCTGTTCACAGCTGTTTGATTCTTACTTGGCTGTTGTGATTGTGGCATCTACCTGGGAAATGGCTCCTCATTTTAGTAGTGTGCCAGTGTCATGATGGAGCCTGTTTTCCAGGGGGATGGGATGGGGCCAGACATCTCCATCGACTCCAACTTGTGTAATTCCACATTTTGGGTATGTTAGTCTGGGGCTGAGATGCAGGTTGATAGACTGCCTCGGTTGATAGCTTGAATTTTGACTTGAAGTTGTCTGATTCCCATCTGTCTCTGTTACATTTGTGGCCTTGATGCTCTTAGGCAAGTGAACCCATGAAGTTGGGATATGATGGTGTAACTTGCTTGTGACTTTGCAAGTAGGACATTTGTAGATGGAAAACCAAGCATACAAACCGTTGAGGACAGGGCCTGCCCCCTCAGATGTCGGTGTTTCTGACGGGGCTTTTTATGTTGTGATTTATTTTTCTTATTTGTTTAAAAATTGATGTATAGTAATTGAATGTATGTATAAGCTGTTTAGTATAGGCTAGTTTCTAAGGCAAGAAAGAAATGGTGCATATTAATTGACTTGCTGCCAAACTCTCCTATTCAGGTTTTTAGGCCACCTGTACTGTGTTATTTATTTTGTAAAGGTCCTTGGGAGCTGGGTTTGTGATTACACACTACTACCAAGATGTACAGGGATGGAAGGTCTTAGCGCCTGTAGTTTGTATTCAAGAGATGTAAGCTAGAACCAAATTCTCTTGTTTGGAGTCAGATGAACTTAGTCAGGTGGGCTTGTTGTTAGTGACCACACCTCACACCTCTTTAGTTACGGAGATCTTAGATTTTTGGGGGGCGGTAGCAGGGTGGTGGTGGTGGTTTCACCACATTCCTGTTGTATCATGTGAATATCAACTTAGAAATGGGCAGAGAAGTATTTACCTAAGTAGACATCAAAACGAGGCTCTGGGAATATATAATCTTGGAGCTTATGCCCCATTTCTTCATTTCTTAGAGGTCTGTTTTTACTGTCTACAGTGGGCAGGATAGGCTACTTGGAGCTAAAGTTTTAATGGTGTTTAATTACTGGGAAGCTAGGTAATTCATTTTGTTAATTTAATTGGATTTTTAGGATTCACAAGAAGTAATTGAAGTTTTGTTTAATTGTTTGTGTTTCCTTAAAATATTTACCTCTATATATAATTTACTGAACATGTTATATATGTCAACATTTTCATTGTGGAAAATTACATATTCTACTGTTTTCAAGGAACTTACAAAGTTTGAGGCAGTGATGTTTGTAGAGGTCCACTGTGCAAGAATATTGCTGAAGTCTTGTTAAACTTGGTTCCTTATAACTGGAGACGTACAATTTCTATGTAAATATGGATCTTTGTATTAACAATCAATTCAATAGTGTCAGAAAAAAATACTGAGAAAATTAGGAAGCTCAGATATCATCAGTGGTTTCTGATTTCTATGAATAATAATTTGTCTTGAAAAGATTGGTTTTTCTTAAATGCTTAAAATGTAATAATTGCCTGAACTATTTATATATTTAAAGTAAACAATGCCAATATGTTGAGAAATGCTTTCCTAAGTTTTTAAAAATCAAAACTATATTTGAATGGAGGAGGATTTGAAACTTGAATTTTAATTCTAGTTAATTGAATTCCTAACAGAAGAGATTCCACTAGATAATGAGTTTTGTTTGCTTGCTTATTGTCAAAAGGTACTGACAATACTGTATATGGAGCACACAGTTGTGTTTATGTTCCACCTAGAGCTGACTGTGTTCTGGGGGCCGTGGAGTTACCGTTCCCAGTGCCCTCTGTTGAGGTGGTAGGAACGGGGGACCCCACAGAGAAGTACAGGCAGCAGGACTCCAGGAATAATGATGTGGTGTTAAAGTTCAAGTGTTTGCTCGTTCAGTTCTTAAATAACTGTAATAGGTTCTTACACGTGTTTGAATTTTGTGGTTTTATTTATTTGTTTGTTTGTTTGTTTGTTTGTTTATTTTAAAATTCACTTAGCACCACATGAAATTGGAGTAGTTGTGCTTTTATGTGCTACGGGTGCTTGAATATTTGAAGGATGCAGCTTGGGGCTTGTGTCTGAGGTGTCTCTTGTGCTTAAGGGACAGTGCTGGCTTTCAGAAGTTGCTCTTCATCCTTCTCTGCTGGTTGTATTCTTTTCAGGGCTTCTATTTTTAAAAAAGACTTGTAGTACATGCTAAGCTGACTCCCCCCTCCCCCCCTCAAAGAAATAATGCCTTTCTTGAACTTGATAGTGTTTGCCTGTTAATTATTCTTACTTTTGAGACATTTCGAAGAAACTAAAACTCAATTCAATACAATTCAATATACCCCCTTTTCCTGTTTTAAGCTGTTGTCTATATATCTTGCCTTCAGCTTTACAAAATTAGACAAGAACTTCCAGGAAGTGGCAGGGCTTTTTCTGGTGGGTGTTTGGTCCTATTGAATGCACACCTTATGCTTCCAGCATCTCATCATGGAAACTCTTCTGAAAGCTCAGTCTGTCTGTCTGCTCACGGCTCTCTCCTGTTTATCTGACAACTTGGAATGTTTCTTTTATGATGAGCAAAGCATGCTGCTGTTACTGTGCTTTGGTGCTGTGTTTGTTACATCTTAATTTGGTTATTTTGAGGGGCACACACCATACTCTGAAGATGGACCCAGGTTAAAATACAGAGCCAGAAGGGTCGTACAGGTGCTGATACTGAAATAAAGAAGCAGCTTTGACTAAAGTGGGAAGGTTAACTCCATGGGGGAACGAAGCTTTGGTGATGTCAGTGGCTCTCTGCTCTTTAAGGATCCTTGCAGACACCTGTGTGTGTGCTGAGTGCCCCTAGTAACCAAGAAGGAGGTGTTGGGCACCTTAACTTAAAACTGTTTTCTCTTTTAGGTTCACAACTCCCAGGCCTGTTGCAGATCTCCAGCGCCTGCTTTGTGTGACCCCCCAGCATGCTCTCTGCCGGTGGCATCACAGCCACCACAGCACCTTTCTGAAGCCGGGAGAGGGCCTGTAGGGGTAAGGAGAATCCCGTTTTTAAAAGCTATCAGTATTTTATATCCCATAGGGTATAAAATAGGATATCACCTCCCTTCCCAGAGCCCCTTTAAAAATGTGCTGTATGATATGTGTTTTTAAAAGAGTAATAAGTACATGCACAGAGGAAGCACAATACGGGACTTGCCTTACCCCTCTAGGACAGTTCCAGAAGTTAGTGGGTTTGCTGGAGGGTATCTTGGCACCAGCAGAGAGCATGCTGGGCTGCTGCAAGGAGCAGGAGCTGGCAATCAGCAGCGAGTATGGATGTTGGCAACTGAGATGGGGGAAAGGGGGTAAGTTTAAGTCCAAGTGTGGAACAATGTGCATTTCCCAAGATTCCAGGCCCACAAGTCTAAACTGTTTTGGCTGCTGCCCTCTTCAGGGGACACACACCTGTAGTACTAGTCAAGCCTTTCAGTGGGCTGCGCCCTGATAATGCCTCTAACTGATGAGACGATTCGAGATGTAGCAGGATGCAGTGGTTTGCTGCACCGCTGTGGTGGTCCACGAGGGCTCTGTTATGTCCTGTAGCTTCCTATTTAAGGAAGCTTCCTTTTCCTTCCTTTTTGGAGGACTTCAATGGTCACTCTTCTAGAAGACAGGTGTTTTTGTTTGTTTTGTTTTTATTTTTTTGTTTTTTGAGATAGAGTTTCTCTATGTAGCCTTGACTGTCCTGGACTCACTTTGTAGACCAGGCTGGCCTCGAACTCACAGTGATCTGCCTGCCTCTGCCTCCCAAGTGCTGAGATTAAAGGTGTGCGCCACCATCGCCCTGCGAGTTTATTGTTCTTAGCTGAGTACCCAAGACTGTTTATCACTAAAGGAGACTAATTTGACTGATGGGTTTGAGTTTGTACTGAACTAGAAAACAGGAGGATAATTCTAGTAGTACATGGAGACTACCAGACACTGTCGACACACGACCAGTTCATTAGATTCAGCGTCGAGGCTTGGTGTCCCAGCACTAAGAAAGACGTTCTGTGTAGGTTATAGCATGTCGGCATCTTCTGTGAAAAGGGCTAGACGCCAGGAGCTGCACATTTTTTACATGTCAATATGATATAGATTGGCAAAATGCACACGCTTCACACAGCAGTGTGGACAGTGTACTGGTTACTCTCAGAGTTGTGAGAAAATGTAGGCTGTTCATGGAAAGCCCATGTCAGTGGGTGTTGGAGGCAGAGGTGAAGACTGTAAGATCAGGTTGAGGTCTCAGAAGATCTTAGGCTGGACTAGTTAAGACTTTTATGGGAAAGGCAGTAGAGATCTTTTGAATCCAATTGAACTCTCTTACAAGCCATTGTTTCAGAAGATTCACTTGGTATTAGTATGCAGTGTAGAAAAGGGAATGCTAGTTGAGGGGCTAGGGCTGGCGTCCCTTTGTAAATGAAGAACAAGCCTGTAGAAATTGCTATTAATAATTACAATAAGCTGGATGTAGCTGCTCGTGTCTGAAGTCTCAATACATGGAAGGCTCAAGCTGGAGGATTGTTTCTAGTTTGAGGCTCTGGAGTACGACCTGTTGAACAGTCCCATCCCACCTCACAAGTATAACTTAAGCAGGAGTAATTGTTAAAACAACAGTGTCACATTTAGATGGTTGCTGTGATTTCTAAAGATTTAGACCCCACCAGAAAGGATTCATAAGGAAGGAAGCCTTGGCTTTCTTGACATAATAAGCATGCACAATGAAAGGTAGCACCTGATACAGTAGGTAAAATCTTCAGAGCCGTAGAACTTACATCTGAAGGGGGAATCAATGGAGTTCTGACTGCCTACTTGTGAGAGTTCAGTCTTAGACATATTGTTTATGTATTTGGGAAACAGGGTTTATCTTGCAGGCTGGTGTGTTCTTGATTTACTCTAATTAATGTGATGTCAGTTAGACACTTTTATTTACTGTGGTATTTACTAACCAGGATTTGCTGAATGGATTTTAAACTTTGACTGTTTTATGCCGGTTTTAATAAACTTTCTATAATAGCACTTGGGATGATCAGTATTGCTATTTTTCAGCATCCACGGAGGATTTAAGTAAATTCGTTATTGGTGGAGTTCTTAGATGCTATCATCAGTGTAGATCGGAGAAGAGTCACTAACATGATGGTAACCCTTCCTTGAGTCAGATGATACTGTGTAAGGCTAATTGTATTGATTGTTCTTTAACGGTGCTTCTTGCTGCCAAAGTCATTCTTGCTGGATCCAGTTGGCAGAGCTCCCACACCCATGTGGAGCACCCATAAATTCTGCAGGCACACAGATCTAGTATAGTGTAATGAGAGAGTTGCTGGGAGAAAAAAATTGATTACAGGGTTGGACACAATATCACTAATGTTCCTTGTCATGATGCACCAGATGTCTGTGCTAATAGACTATTTAGTTTCTATAGGAAAGCATTTTCTGCATCATGATTTAGCTTTCTCTGCATATGCAGGTACATGAACTGATTGGATTTAACTTTATATTTTTAAGTTAACCTGTTCATGTGAGTATCTGTGCTGAAGAGACAAAATCTACTAGTCACCAAGAATCTTCTGGTTTGCATGTTTTTCTAGCAAGAGAATTGTGTTCAGTGGTTGGTGGAGAGAAATGGAGGATGATGAAAAGCAAGGGTACCATGCCTAGGTTTTCCTTAGTGTGCTCAGGGACAACTCGGACTTTGATCACTCCATCCCCAGCAGATGGAAATACAAACCAAATGGCAGCCTGGAAGAGGCTGGGTCTAAACAGCCACACTACTGCTGTTTATAAATCTACCTTGGTTTCCTCTGTCCTAGATGTAGCTCTGCCAGGTTGCATGTGGGTAAAACCTGTCCTCATTGCCAGGACATCAAAGCTGAGTTGGCACATTTCACTATTTAGGATTAACTTGGTAAAGTAATTATCTATTTACTTAACAACAGCGACAACGTCTTGCTATACAGTAGCCTTGGCTTGCCTTATATGTGAGGTCTTCCTGCCTCTACCCTTCTGAGTGCCACCACAATTTAATGCTTAAATTTTAGCCCTGCCCTTTTTGTGTTTGAGACTTCTGAGTGGGCATTGGTAGGACAGTACTGTGGGTCAGGTGTGATGGTGTACACATTTTATTCCAGCAGTCAGGAAAGCATAGGCAGGCAGATCTCTGTGAGTTCCAGACCAGCCTGGGCTAACATGTATAGTGAGACCCTGTATGAAGAAAAAACCAAAAGCACAATCCTGTCATAGTGTTTGAGAAGCTCTGGAGATGGCACAGTGGGTAACGTTGCTGCCACCAAGCCTGGAAGTTCAATCCCTGGGACCCACAGACTGGAAAGAGAGGACCAACTCCTGTCAGTTGTCTTGTCTCCATAGTGAGCTTTGGTGCCCACACGTGATAAATAGATAACAATTTCATAATAACTTTTAAAACAACGGTTTTTAGCTCTTTTGTTTCAGCTTAGCGGGGCCATTGAGGGCTCCATGGGTAAAAGGGAGCTTGCCAGCTCGCCTGGTAACTTGAGCTCACTCTCCTGAACCCATATCATGGAAGGGCGAACCAACTATTTCTGCTACACACACACACACACACACACACACACACACACACACACACACAGAGAGAGAGAGAGAGAGAGAGACAGAGACAGAGACAGAGACAGAGACAGAGA
The DNA here is from genome assembly GCF_964271855.1 of Acomys minous. Lineage (NCBI taxonomy): Eukaryota > Metazoa > Chordata > Mammalia > Rodentia > Muridae > Acomys > Acomys minous. The sequence goes on from NC_140487.1 coordinate 123,968,749, forward strand.
CAGAGACACAGAACAGACAGACAGACAGACACACACACCTAGGAAACAAATTATGGCTTAAGAAGTATTAGTTTCCTAAACTAATAATTTGATGTTCTATCCAGTTGGGCTCTGTGTTCAACAAGGTTTTAGTGAACTTCATGAAATTGTGTGATAGTCTTGTATGTATGTGTATTTTTCTGCAAAGAAGATCTTGAACTTTTTACTATGGATTCTAACCAGTATATTTCAGAGATGTTGAAAACAAGTTAAGGTTAAGGATGTAAGCCCATCTAAGCCTAGAAGTGCAGCTGAAGCACCAGGGACTGCTGGAGCCTACAGGGTCAAGATCAGCCCCAGTCAGCATAGCAAGACCGTGCCACACACACACACTCCTTCTCTGCAGCTTTCTCTGTGGTTATTTGGAACCTCAAGTCAGCCAGCGGTTGGGTAAAGTCTGAGTGTTCACTTTCCTCGGGTGTTCTTTTTCCCCCTCCCCAAGACAGAGTTTCTCTGTGTAGCCTTGGCTGCCCTAGGCTGAGTTTGTAGACCAGACTGGCCTCAGACTCACAGTTGATCCACCTGCCTCTGCCTCTGCCTCCGCATCCTGAGTGCTGAAGTTAAAGGTGTGCGCCACCTCCTCCCGGTGCCCTCAGGCATTCTTGACACTTCTTTATAGTTCATTTTGTTCTTTGAGATAGCACTAAGCTTCATGTCCTGAGTTGATCTTTGAAACCCACATAGTGGAAGGAAAGAACTGACTCCAGCAAGTTCCCCCTGACCTTAGAATATTTCCTGTGGCTTCTATGCTGTGGTTTTACTTTCTTTTTTAAATTCTCTGTGAATTTTTACTTAAATAGTTTTCTTTGTTTGTTTTTTATTTTATTATTATTTTTTTCATGACAAGGTTTCTCTGTGAAGCCCTGACAGTCCTGGACTCCCTTTGTAGACCAGGCTAGCCTCAAACTCACAGAGATCTGCCTGCCTCTGCTTACCCTCTAATTTCTCCTAGATCCTCCTTCTGTCCTCCTTCCTTACAAGTACGAATACCTGTGAGGAACACCATAATCTGTGTTTAAAAAACAAACAAACCCAGACAGCAGAGTGCACCCACTTTAACCCAGCCCTAGAAAGCAGATCCCTGGGGCTCATTGGCCAGACGGCCTAGCTTACATGGTGAACTCCAGGGTATTAGAGCCTCTATCTTAAAACCCCAAAACTGCTGAGTGTTGGTGGCATACACCTTTAACCCCAGCACTTGGGAGTCACAGGCAGAGGCACGCAGACCTCTTGAGTTCTGGGACAACCCTGGTCTACAGAGTGAATCCAGGACAGCCAGGGCTACACAGAGGAAACCTTGTCTCAAAAAAACCAAAACAAACCCCCAAGACCAAGGCAATTAATGTAATAACAGCCAGTTTATGTCCTCTGATTTCCACACAAACACACCTTCGAACCTGTGTGTGTGTACACAGAATTTCAGCTTTGTGATTCCCTTGGAATAAATCTCCTGTTTCCCACTAGACCTGCCCCTCGCAGTTAAGGAGCAAGAGGCTAATGCACAGCAGCAGCAGAGTGTGGCTTTGTGTGAGTCCCCTGTTCAGTGAGGGCTGCTTAGGCCGAAGCATGTCTCCTTGTTTTAGGTTGTTATCTTCCCACTGACCCTGTGTGCTGTCCGGGACATATAAGGGATGTTCTGAAGGATATGTTACTTTACCTGTTGCTGTGATAAACCCTCAAGGGTGTCTTTTTTAGGTAAGGGAGAGTTAGTTTTGGCTCGCATGAGAGTATAGTCCACTGTGGTTGGAAGTCTTGATGGCAGGAGCTTGAGGCATCTGGACACCTTGCATCCATGGCCAGGAAGCAATGAGTAGTAAATGTTGTGCTCATGTCTCTTTCCCTATTTGTGCATTCTAGGGCTGGAGCCCATGCTGTTGCCTACATTCATAGTGACGTGTCACTCCAGTTAACATAATCTAGATAATCTCTCACAGACAACAGAGGCACCTGTCCTAGGTGATTCTGACAATCAGTGTTACCTGTTAGAGGTGCTCCTGCACACTGTTTATTTACCTATCACATTTACCTAATTTTGTTTGTTTGTTCATTTAGTAGGACTGGGTTTCATTGGGGTACCCAGGCTATTACTGAACTCTAGAGCTCAAGTCATCCTCCTGCCTCAGCTTCCCAATTAGTTTTGACTAGAAATATACAGCATCATACCTAGCTCACCACTTACTTTTTTTCTTTTCTTTCTTTCTTTCTTTCTTTCTTTCTTTCTTTCTTTCTTTTTTTTGATAGGCATACCATTTTATACATTGCAGCAGGAAAAAACCATTTAATTTAAAAAATATTACGTATTATTTTTATTTAGCGTATTAATCTGAGTGTATGTATTTGCATGTACACAGGGTGTCAGATCCCCTGACTGGAATTACAGGTGGTACATCTAATGTGGGTGCTGGGAACTGAGCTCCAGTTTCTTGACAACAAGCATTTTAACCCTGCTTCATCCCTCCAGTCCAAGAAACAAGAATGTTCTGTTAGAGCAGTGTGCAAGCCAGGTATGGTGGCACACACCTTTAGTCCCAGCACTTGGGAGGCAGAGGCAGGTGGATCTCTGTGAGTTCAAGGCCAACCTGGTCTACAAAGTGAGTCCCGGACAGCCAAGGCTACACAGAGAAACCCTGTCTCAAAAAACAAAACAAAACACAAAACGAAAGTAGTGTGCAGCAGCTCTTCCTGTAGCATGAGGCTGCTGTTAGGTTACTTGTGTTGGTTTTGTTTTGTTTTGTTTTGTTTTTCTAGAACTGCTTATTCTCAGCCATATTGCAGTGTGCTCAGCTTGGAGATGATTGAATACTGGGATTGCCTATGTAGTGTTGACCCCTTAGGTTACTTTTACTTGTCAGCAGTGCACATCAGTCTGCGTTCGTTCTTCATTTTAGTTGCTTGTTTAAAGTGAACTGGGGAAGCATTGATTTGTCATTTTTTTAAAGGCAGTGGCAGTAGGTTTCACTTACTTGACTATTTTTAGAGACAGTGTTTAAAGAAGGCCTGTGGAAATAAAGATTTCCCAGGACAACTTTCCGCTGATTGATGGTTACAGAGCCTGTCAACTAGGCGACACAAGCTCTTCTTGAAGTCTTTGTGTAATGAGTTTAATAGAATTTCTGGAAGCATTTCTAGAGCTGTATGTCATAGAAATGGGGGTTCTGGCCTGCTAGTGGTGACGCACCCCTTTTAATCCCAGCACTCGGGAGGCAGAGGCAGGCGGATCTCTGTGAGTTTGAGGCCAGCCTGGTCTATAGAGTGAGTCCAGGACAGCCAAGGCTACACAGAGAAACCCTGTCTCTAAAAAACAAAACAAGCAATAGCAACAGAAAGAAATAGGGATTCTGCACAGTGATGGGAGGATTTGTGTGGTGAGTTCTTGGGAGCCGGATGCTTTTACTCCACAGCCCTGTAATTTTTTTTTTTTAAAGCAAGTTTGTAAATGGTAAGTAAGCTCCATTTGTCCTTTCGGGAAAGGTAAAGAAAGAACTTGATTCTGTGAGGAAGAGATATGCACAAGGCCGAGATTCTCTAGAAATGGATGAAGCAAGACAAAGAATCCTAGGCTACGATTGGAGAAATTGTCACTAAGGTGCCCTGATTACATTCTTGATGTTGTCACTGAGCTGTAAGGCTGAAGATAAATACACACTCTTTCCATTGGAAACAAAAACTGGTACCTGCTCCTGGGTGGGCTGTGTTGTTCAGGGCTCACTCGCGGTGCTTCATTGTGTGAGACCTGCCTGCACTAGTGGTTTGTCTGCTGCATAGCAAGGTTTGTGAGGCAGGCAGGAGGCCGGAGAATCCTTTTGGATTCTTCCGCTTCACAGTACTCTCAAACAGATTTGTGGTTTTCTTTTGCCTAAATGTCTCTGTATATTCCTTAAGTTATTGGTTGGGCACACACTATCTCTACCCCTTAATTATCTTTGTTTTCTTTTGCAGCTGTTGATGCCTAGCTAATAAGTGATTTCAATGATAGCCTTTGCAAACAGCACATTCATTGGCCATAATTTATCACCATGCAATACCGTTTAAGCTGTGCTTAACTGTGAATTCTTACTTTATGGTACAAATTAAGTAGAAGGTCAGACTGGTTAGACCTGTTGGCATAGGCCTGTGTCCCCAGGTGCTTGGGTGCCTGGGGCAGAAGGACTGGAAATTCAAGGCCTGGCCTGCTAACTAAGTGAGGGATGCTATAGTAAGAAAGAATCCAAGGGCTGAAGAGTAGAGCCCGCATGGGTGTCCTTCCTTGCTGCTATGGGGCTATAGCTGGCTTGCCAGACAGCAGAGCAACTGCATCTACTCCAGGAAGTTAGACAACTTCTCTGTAAAAGGAGAGAAAACAGCTTCAGTGTTTCAGAACTGGTAGTGTGATAGTCTTTTGGTTTTAACCCTCCAAAGGCAAGGCTAAGTTAGAGACAGAATCATGAGGTGAGGACAAGCCAGAACAGAAACAACAGTTGACTACCTCAGACAAACCCTAAAACCTTTTCTCTACTGTAGATCAGAGTTAGTTGAGTGAGAAGGTAGATAAATGCGGAAAAGCAGAAAGAGAAAGAAATTGAAATCTGTGTACCACAGAGCAGTGGCAATGCTTGCTTGCATGACGTCTTGCCTGCTGGGTGTGCAGCTGCTACAGGGAGGCTATTGTGTGTGGGGGAGTGGAGGTTTTCCTGGAGAAGGTGACCTTAGTTGGCTTTGTGTGACCAGTGGAATGGAGTGAGCACTGTAACTTGTAACATTGCCGGCCCGTACCTAGCTGGTGTCTGTGCTGCTCACACTGGAGGGTTGGGGATGTCCTTGGGCCTGCCTGTTTCCCTTGGTGGTTAGAGAAGTGCCTTGGCTTCTCCTCTACGCTGCCTTCCCACATGGCCTCTGTTGTTGCCCTGCTCCCCTCCTCTGCCAATGTATTATGAGTTATTTGTTTTCACTGCCAGCTTGGTTTAGAAATTGAATGCATTTTTGGTTGATAGAGTCAACGGAGGGCACGGGTGATTGTTCTGGGTGAAAGAATGCAGAAGGTTGGTTCCTGTACATTTTCTCCTAGTCATCTAGATAACATGTTTTAACATTTCAGCTTGTTTTGCTAGACTGTTCTAATTGTGATGGAGTTCTTGTGAGCATATTATTGTAACAGGAGACACATCGCCCACTCACATTTACAGAGGAAGGAGAGCAGCACACTCAGTGGTCCTGTTCACTACTTGGATGAAGTGATACTTCTCCTGCTCCCTCTTAAGGAAATAGGATTACCCCTGTGGTGTCAGAGCAAGAAGTTGAGTTTTCTAGAAGAGGACCTGGAATTTTTTTCATTCCATTGTCATCTTGTTTGGGTCATAATTTCAGAGACCAGGGTAAACAAGTTTTTGAAAAGTAAACAGTTGCCTTTGAAAGTTGAAATGTCAGATTAAAAGTGTACTCTGCTATGAACTGAATGATTAACTACTTGTCATTTTAACTACTGATGGACATATTAGGAGGTACGTGAAAGCCAGTTCACTTTCCTTTTTAACAGACACTGCCTCAGGCACCTGCCATTCCCGGTAAAATGTGTGTTCTTTAGGATTGCTGAGAGTGACTCTTTCTCTGTGGGCCTTGGGTCCTTGAGCACTCTCAGCACTGAACACCAGCACTGTTTGCATGGTGTGTCACACAGCATCATCAGTGCTGAAGGTTTCTTCCTTCCCAGTGCTAGGGATTAATCCCACCATTTGTGCGGGCTGGACAAGTACCTTTCTGGTTCTCTCACAGTGAGGTAAAATAAACGCCAGTGTAGCTCGCTAGGTCCTTGCTTTACACCTGACACACTGATTTAGGATGTTTTGTACCTGGGTCAGCTCTTTTCTAGGCCAGTCTTCAAAGGCACTTGTGAGATAGAGGCTTGTCTAGTCTCTGCCGCTATATATATAGAGAGAGCTGGCTGTCATATTTTGTGCAGTTGTTCAGTAATGGTTAGTCACCCTACCTGTTTCTTGGTTTTTCGAGACAGGGTTTCCCTGTGTAGCCCTGGCTGTCCTAGACTTGCTCTGTAGACCAGGCTGGCCTTGAACTCACAGCGATCTGACTGCCTCTGCTTCCTGAGTGCTGAGCGCCATGCGCCACTACACCTGGCCTCACACTACCTGTTGATGTATGCCTTTTCTTTATTCTTTCTGAACTTTCGCCTTCATAATTTTCAAAACTGATTTTATATTTATGTGGTTTTTGTTTGCGTGCATGCGTGTATGTTTGTGGACCATCAGAAGAGAGCATCAGATCTGCTGAAGCTAGAGTTAGATGGTTGTGAGCCACCATGTGGGTGCTGGGAACTGAACCTGGGTGCTCTGGAAGAGCAGCCACTGCTCCTAAGGGCTGTGGCCTTAGGAAGTTTCTCTTCCTCCTTTTTGGAATCAAAACTTTACAATATAATGCAGGCTACTTTTGAACTTGCCGTCCCAAGTCACTTCCCCAATGCTGGAGTAAACTCATGCAGCACTTCACTTTGCCTGCTCTGACAGGTTTTTAAAAAATTACTATTTTACGTATATGGTTGTTATGTGCGCATGTTATGTCTGTGTAGCACATGTGTTTCTGGGTATCAGAACCCCTGGAACTGGAGTTAGATATGGTTGTGAGCCAACATGTAGGTACTGGGGCTCAAGCCCAAGCCTCCTTTGAGAGCAGCTTATGCTCTAAGCCACTGAGTCATCTCTCCAGTCCTGACAGGCTTTCTCTCTAAAGGGCCAAATAGTAAATGTTTTCAATTTCTGTCTTCACTTAGTAGCTGTTCACTTTGTCATAGATGTTCCATACACTCATGCTCAACTGTGTGTCTTTGTCCAGAAAATACTGGGAAAATTTGCAGATGTCCAGGGGGAGGTGCGACCTTAGTCTGCAAGCCCCTGAGCTAATATAAACTTGATGATTTCCTGGAGTTTGCTTTCTTCTCTCCATGCTCATGCTGCTGTAAGGATTGAGTTGTGGTTTGCACAGTTAGTAGAGAATTGGTATAGTTTGTTTCCTGTATTGTCTTGAGCTGGTGAGTTCTTAACACCTGCACCTACACCAGTCTCATATCTGTCTCTAGCTCCTGCCCCTTTAAGTGCTTGTGTGTAGTAAGCAAGCAGATAGATGAAATGATCCTTACAAGAAACCACTGCCAATGACCCTTGAACATGTTTTTGCTTTGTTTTGTTTTTAATAATACCTTTTATTGCTGGGAACAGTTTAGTGTGTGCTGTTAGGTTTTGTTTTTTTTTTTTTTTCCTTTCTGAATCAGCTTATATCAATAGAGAAATATGAAAGGCTTAATATGCAAAGAATAATATCTAAATAAAGGTAATTTCTCTTGTTTGTTTTTTAATGTCCCAACAAAATATTTATTGTAGCCGGAGAGTCTTTACCTGACTTTAATGAAAGGTGGGCTTTTCGGTTTAATCTATAATTTAGCAAACAGTTACTGATTTGAGAAACACCTGAGCCCTTTTTTGTCAGATGGAGTGTCTCACACCTATTTAGGTGAAGGAGATTTGCTTAAAGTAGTCCATGGTGGTAGATGACTTGGGGTTTTTTGTTTGTTTGTTTGTTTTTAACCAGACAGCTATTTGATAGCATGTGGGGTTTGTTTGTTTGTTTTGTGTTGTATTGTTTTTTCTGTTATTTATTTATTTATATTATTATTTTTTTTAACCAGACAGCTATTTGATAGCACGTATTTGTTTCCTGGGAAGTGAAGATGGCTCCATGCCATTATGTATTTACTATTAAAGAATGTCCAGACAGTGGCTTTTGGTTTTATTATTTTTATAAATCTTATTTATATTAGAATACAATAGATTGTAATGAACCCTGGCACAATTTTCCAGTTTCTAAGAAATACTACTACTTTTTTTTTTTTTTTTTTTTTTTGTTTTTGTTTTTCGACACAGGGTTTCTCTGTGTACCCTTGACTGTCCTGGACTCGCTTTGTAGACCAGGCTGGCCTGGAACTCACAGCGATCCACCTGCCTCTGCCTCCCGAGTGCTGGGATTAAAGGCGGGCGTACTACTACTTATTGACAGATTTATCTAGAACCAGGATAGTATTTCAGACTTTGAGGGTTTTGTTCTAAGTGTTACTAGTTCTTAACTGAATCACTGCATTGCTGGCTGCATTGTTGTGAGAAGCTGTAAGCCCAGTCTTATAGCTTGCCACTGTATTCCTGGCTACTTGGGAGATTTGGCAAGAGGATCAGAGCCCAGGAATTTGAGGCCAGCCTGGGCAATATAAGAGGCCCCATTTAGAAACAAATAAATAAAAAGTTAAAAAAAAATCACTTGCAGCTTCTGTCTTTCCATTTCCTTTTTAAAAACGCTTGCTGGCCGTATAAAATGGGCCACAGCTCTCACTGTAGCTGCTCAGTCTAATTTGGCTTCCACAGCTGACTGTGGTGTTTTGTTGAGCTTTCTACTCAGTGGCACACAGACTTCATACCATTTGTGAGTCCACGCCTCTAGTTTACATTGTGTTTTATATGTGGTTGTGATGACATAATTTCAGTTCACTGAGAACTAGATTGTTCTTGGAAAAACCCAGCTGGCGTCTTTTTTCCCCCCTTGTTCTTTCTAATTCTGTCCTGGTTAGCTTTGCTACTGAGACAAGCTGTTTAATCTGTTAGGGCATTGGTTTTCATAGCTGTCAAATCAAGATAACACTCACCCCACTTACTTCTCAGGGTGACTCTCATGTGAAAATAAAGCTCTGTGATGCTGTGTTTTGAAAACTTCACAGTGATAAATAATGTAAGCTTGTGGTTTTTAGGGTTGCATCTGTTCTTACATAAAATAAGGTATGCTTTTGTGGTAATAGGCTGACCCAGAAGGCCCTTGGCTCAGGCTCCTGCTCTCTGCTCGGTCTTCTGTGGGCTGGTTTCTTTTGGAAGGTCCCATCTAGCTTTAGATGCAGCACACCCAATTTTTTAGGCAACTATGATTCAAGTGTGGCTCACAGATTGTACTATCACCAATCCACCATGACATAATGACACAGAAATGCAGAGTGACTGATTAGAAACTTTTAAAGCAGATGATAGTCCTGCAGTGTTTTAATCGCGCTTTGTAAACACGTTTCTCTGCAGTGCACTCATAGTAGACATTGGCTCCCCACAGACAATGGCTAAAGGCAGGGAGCCACAGGCCAGAGCTTTTCAGGAGCTTGGCTGACACTGCAGTGGATGTGGGTTGTTGAATGTTGATTTTGGCTCTTCCACAGTCCTAGAGCAGCTCTGCTACTGGAGAAAATGACAGCTGAGTAGGGAAATGGCACTGCATGCTATGATTGGACCCTTCAGCACAGAGCTATAACCATAGCCCTCCACCCAAATAATAATGACCCCAGGAGTTACAGCTATTTCTGCAATTAGAAAAATTTTATCTTGGGGCTAGAGAGATGGCTCAGCAGTTAAGAGCACTGGCAGCTCTTCTAGAAGAACCTGGTTTAATTCCCAGCACCAACGTGGCAGCTCACAACTGTCTGTAACTTCAGTTACAGGGGATCTGATGCCCTCACACAGACATACATGTAGGAAACACTCATGCACATAAAAATAAGTGTCATTAAAAAAAAAAAAACTCACACGAGGAACGCGCAGAAATTACAAAAAGCAGATTACAGCTAGATAAGAGACTCTATGGCTTTGTTTGTAGGAATCAACATTTTCAACAGATCTTGTATATTATTTTAATGACTTAGAACTAAAAATTTGAGCGAAATTATAGTTTATTTTCATTAGTTAATCTGAATTATTTTCATGCAGGTAAGTTGTGGAAAGATGACTTTAGAAAGGTTTGAAATTACATGAACCTCTTGTAGTCTTGCATACAGAGTGAAAATCATTGAGGTTAATTTTAAAGACAAGCTCATGAGAATGAACTGGTACCGGGTATAGTGTCTCATGCTTAAAGCTCCAGCCCTCAGGAGATGGCGTTCAGTGCTAGCCTAGGCCACACTGTGAGATCTTGTCTCAAAAATAAAAACAAAACAACAACCCCAAAACAAGGGTAAGGCCTAGTGCTGAACCACACAGTCATGGAACATTTAAGTTAGCACCAGCATCTTTTATCTGCTGCATGCAGGGCCTCTGTGGCATCTGGTCTCCAGCTGAAATCTGTGAGGCGTGAAGCTTGCTTGCCTTTGCCCTGCGGGGCTTTTGTTAAAGCTGTGTGCCCCTTTCCTGCATTCTTTGGTCAGCCGGCCTCAAGCTGATGCTTCTCTGAGGCCGATCACAGGTGAAGTGTGTTGTCAGTGTTTGCTTCTCTTTGTCTTTTTCACAATGTCTGCATCTCTTTGTGTTAACAGATGCAAACACACAGGTAAACATTTGTGTAGTGCATGAATCATTACTATGTACAGCTGTCTCCCAGGCCCAGTAAGACTTTACAGGCTTCCTGTTCCCTTGTGATGACAGCGCTTTCTTCTCTACAGATTGCCCTGGTCTAGAGCAATCTTTCTTTTCTCTCTCTCTTTAACTGTCTCACTTTTGGTGTGACTCTGTAGACACTAGGTTTTCTTTGTCTATAATATGTCTTCCAAAAAAGTTTTGTTTTTGTTTTTCGAGGCAGGGTTTCTCTGTGTAGCCCTGGCTGAACTCAGAGATCCACCTGCCTCTGCCTCCCCAAGGCATGCGCCACCACACCTGGCACCACAGCAGTTCTTATAAAGGAAACACTTCATTGAGGCTGGCTTACTGTTTCAGAGGTTTAGTCTGTTATCACCATAGCAGGAAGCATAGCAACATGCAGGCAGACATGGTGCTGGAAGAGAGAGACCCTGGGCCTTCCTTCTTCAACAAGGCCACACCTACTCCAACAAGGGTTCCTGTCTAATAGTGCAGCTCTTTGGCGACTAAGCATTCAAATGTATGCACCTATGTGGACCAGTTTTATTTGAACCCCCTCATTAGTGTACTACATTTTTGTCAAGGACCACATAATATCTGATTTTATTTCATTTTCCCGTGGTTAGCTGCGATGAGTTTCTGTTGCAGTGCTCCTGCCATCTCTATTTCTTAACCTGTGTGCACACTTTCTATAGGCAAGACCTTTATTTACTGGTTTCCAAATACTACATTAGTACTCTAACTGATGGGTTTCTGTTAATACTTGTAATCCTTAATCCTTAGGGAAGCCACCTTGCCGTCATTGGTCAGTAGGGTGCCCCTTGGGGCCAGCTGCTGAGTCTCCTTGATTTGACCTTGGAGTCTGTATGTAAAGGTGTTCCATACTTGCACATGCCTACTGTGGAGCCCAAAACCACCCATTCCACAGAAACATTTCTAGTTTATTTTACTGGGAAGTGTTACTTCAAAAGCATGATCTAATTGTGTTTCATGGCTGCTGGGTCGTTTATTATTTTACACCGTTTGATTTGTACATGAATGCTGTGACCTGTAATTTCAGGGCCAATCTGAAGTACGCCTTAGGGTCATGATGCTTCTCCTCGCTCCAGTCCAAAGTCACCACAGAAGCTGTGTCTGACTTCAGCTGGATTCAGTCCTTAATGTCACACTCCCTGTGCTGCTTCCATGTCCTCCCAGGAGTTTATTCTGTCCTTGCTTGTGTGCAGGGTTCATGTACACAGCTGTGTGCATTTGGTTCTGCTGTCAGCAGGAGTTTATTTTGACTTACTTTTGATCTATTTTTACGTGAGGAATGTCTGCAAGCTATGCTGTCCCTGGAGCCGTCCTCTCAATATACCCAGTGTGTTAGTTTTTATTGAAATGCCTTTTTATTTAGCCTAAGGACCACAAATACTAACTCCTAAATCTTAATGTTCTATCTGTCACAGCTGCCAGCATAAAACCACGAGGGGGGAGCTAGGTACAAAACACAAGGCAGAGTCAGACAAAGGAATACCTTATCTGTTCACCATAGCTGTCCGCACACAACAGCCCCTCCCACAGAACTGTTTTGTCAGGATTGGGTTTTTACAAGAGCCCTTACTAATCCTGTTTTCTTAAGTAGATTCCTAGGGTAGTGTATGACTAATGAGTGGTGGGGCTGTGCGGTGGCCAGCACTGACCTCTTGGCAACAGGTTTATATTAGAGCTTTGAGTTTCCTGATAGCTACAGAGCATCCAAAACAGGAAAGCTTAAAATAGGTTAGCTCTCCAGGAAGATTTACACTGAGCCAAGAGAACAACTGCATCAGTGGATGGGCTTGAGAGAACCTGTTTCTTAAAAAAATATATTCATTTAATGTAATATCCCATTAAACAATTAGGGCCTGAATTTTTCAGTTTTCAAATATGTGCATAGTCCATTGTAAATGCCACAGCAGTTTAAGATATATTCATAGGATAATTCTTACTTGTTTTGTGTAAACATACCAAGTATTACAATATAAGGAAATGATACTTTCCAATATAGATTATATCCACACAAAATACTGCTAACTTGCCAAGGCAAGACATTTTGGCCCCAGGAGTAGCTAGGAACAAAATGTTGCTGCTGTCACCCCTCTGGGTCTTAGGATGCATTTGGGCCCCAAGTTAGAAGCCTCTAACTGTGTAGACATTGTGTAGTACTCTGCGGAACAAGCAGAAGGAAAGGCAGGGCCTCTTTTCTAGAGCTTGATTGAAATGCAGCTGCCAGATAGTGACTGCTGCTGTGCCATGGATTCCATTTCCTTGGTCCTTGTTTCACTGTGTGTCCCAACAATTCCTCACTGCCTGGTGACAGCTTTCTCTTGACATGGACAGTGGAGCTAGAGAGTGATTTCCCAAGCTTCTCTCCTGGTTGTTTCTGCCCTCATATTATAGAATATGAGTGCCTGTCAGGTAAGTGGTGCTTGTGTTAAGTCTTAATCATTGGGAGTTGGCTTTCAGTGCTTTCTTTTTGAAAAAGAAGACACAGAGGATCAGGGACACTATGTTTAGAATCCTCGTTTGACACTAGTAGGTGGGCAGTTTGGCTGTGTATTGTGTAGCTCTGGGAAGTGTCAGAACAGCAGCACAGACCCAGAGTGCTAGAGCTCTGCGCTTGATGGTGCTTTGGTTTGGAGGCTCTAAGCAAGGGTCTCAAGGTAGGTTTCTTTGTTCTCAGGATTTGGAAATGCATAGCTCCTGCACTATTCCCTTAGATTATGGGCATTTACAAAAGGCAGGGACTCTTTCAGGGCTGAGACTTGACTTCTTGGTTAATGGCCTTGGAAAAACTCTCCTTTTACACGTATTTATTATTTTTCATATAAAAGATCCTTTATTGTTTTGTATTTTAACACAAGGGGCAGATGTCTCTAGCTTTGAACTGGGCTTTGCTGTGTGTCCTGTCTGCTCAGTGTTCTTTCAACTCCGGCAGCTCTCTTTGTTAAAAGGCCAACCCCCTTGGTGAGATGTTCTGGGAAAGAGGACCCCTTGATATTTGAAAGGTGAGAAATCTATTTAAACCATGTGATGGCTTCCAACAGCCCTACTGCTGGTTTCTGCTTGTTTTAATGTAAGTGATAGATGCTCTGGCTGGCTGTGTTCAGTAATTGGATGTGAACTCTGTAATGTAAGTGACATTTCATGGCAAATGTGAGGGCCCTGTGGATGACATTCAGTTTCAGTGTTGCCTGCCTTCCGGTTTAAAGGTAGAAAACCACAATGGAATTTAATTATTGGAGCATATATCCAAAGATTACTTCAATCCATTTGTAATAACCTTAGCTGTTAGGTAACTGCTTGGTTATTTTGCGTGACAGTGAGCACGCGATTTATAATGCCAGCATGTGCAGTGCAGGCATAGAAATGCTAATCAGGCTGTGTGTAAAGGGGACAGCCATCAATACTTTGTCAGCAGTTTGCCACCACATAGTCCACTTGGAAAGACATAATCTGTAACCAAAATGGAGTTTGTAGAGATAGCAAACATAGAAAAGTGTTATGATAAAAATAATGCTACTTGCTTGTTTTCGGGAAGGTTTCAATTACGCCTTATTGGTGACGTCCCTGTCCCCAAGTGTTCATACCACCTGCCTGGAAGGGACAGTGTGAACAGGCTTGGCAACTTGGATTTCCTTTCAGAGCTTAGCTGTAAGGCAGCTTTGAGTAACATAACATGCCTTACTCTGTACAAGAATTTACATCCCATCGTTGAAGGCACCATGTTGAAGGCATCCTTTACACAGACAATCTGAGCATTTTAGAGTCGAGGGTTTCTAAAGTAATGGGGCATGGGTGGAGACAAAGGTGTGTGTAGCTTTCTTTTTTCTTTTTGTTTTGCTTTGCTTGTTTTTTCATGACAGGATTAGTCTGTGTCACCTTGGTTTTCCTGGACTTGCTTTGTAGACCATGCTGGCCTCAAACTTACAGAGATCCGCCTGCCTCAACCTTGCCCACTGCTGGGATTACAGGGGTGTGGCACAGAACCTAGCTGAGAATGTGTTGCATTTTTAGATGCTTTGAGTGTGGGGTTCGGGTGCATGTCTTGGAGACCAGAGGTCAGGGTTAGGTGTCTTTATCACTCTGCCCTGTTTTTTTCAGCGAGACTAGCTGACAGGCCATCCCTGGGATCCTCCTGTCTACATGTTTCCATCACTGGCATTGTAGGCACCTGCTATCAAACATGGCTCTTTAGTGGTTCTGAGGAACCAAACTCAGGCTCAAGTTAATGGCCTTTTAGATATTGTCATCTACTGAAAGAAACAGCAGAAACATAGTGGAAAAGAGAGAACAAAGTCCTGTGGTTGATGCAAAATAGCCTGTTTTGGGTTTTTGTTGTTTGTTTTTTTTTTAACTTAATTTTGGTGGCTCATGAGCTAACTCAGCAGGCAAAGGCACTCAGTATCAACCCTGATGACCACAGTTTAGTCTGCAGGGTTCACATGGTAGCAGGAGAGCACCAACTCCCACAAGTTGTCTCTTGCCCCCCCCTTATGCACCATGGCACACATGCTAAAAATTCCAAAGTTGGTTTTGAATAGAGAATATGTGTTCACATGTTCTAAAAGGTGTACTGACATCATCATCCTATTCTAGGACTCTGTTTGCCCCAATTATTTTTCCTTAAAACCTTAGCTCATGTAGGTAATCGTTGTCCATGTGTTCCTGTGCTTTTATTTAGAAGTGTCTCACTATATGTATGTAAATGAACAGAGAAGCCGTAAGATGGACACACCACACTAGTCCTGATCAGCAAACATTTCCTTCTCTTCTACTCATACCCTGCCCCTTTTGTCTTTAAACTCACTGTGTAATTCTAGCTGGCCTGGGGCTCACTAGACCAGCCTGACTTTGAACTCAGCGTTCCACCTGCCTGGTGGTTAATGGCATGCACCACTACTCTTGGCTCATTCCCTATTTTAGAAACTACATGTCTGCATGATATTTTATTATTTAGATATTTTGTTTTTGTTTTTGTTTTTGTTTTTCGAGACAGGGTTTCTCTGTGTAGACTTGGCTGTCCTGGACTCGCTTTGTAGACCAGGCTGGCCTCGAACTCACAGCGATCCGCCTGCCTCTGCCTCCCGAGTGCTAGGATTAAAGGCGTGCGCCACCACGCCCGGCTATTTAGATATTTTATGGCTTAATTAGTACCTCATTCCTCCCTCTTTCACCTTTCTCCTCTCTCTTTTTGAGACAGTCTTATGTATCAGGGGTAGTAGCCCCGAATAACTATGGATATCAGATCTTTATATTTATTTTGTGTATGTGCAAACATATTTTTAGAGGGACAGGAGACCTGGGATAGCCATTTAAGAATGCTTGCTGCTCTTGCAGAGGACCTGCAGTGCCTGCACTCAATGTCAGATGACTCCAGTTCCATCTTAAAACAGCCTCTGGGCAATACATACAGATAGTGTTCCTACACACATTCAGGCAAGCACTCATACACATAAAATAAAATATATTTTAAAATACTTTTAGAATGAATTGCAGTTAAGCAGGTGATGAGTGTACTTGTTATTTTGATAACTGTTAACCAGGTTTCCTCCACAAGGCTCTGTGGAAGTGAGCGTCTACTTCTCTAGTGGAATCCGGTGGCTTCGCCAATGTGGACCTGTCAACCTGAATAGCATTGTTTCATTTGGGTTGCTTTATTTGTTCTCTTAGAGTTTCACTTTATAAAGGAGTTATTTTGCAGAGATCAGTGTGTGAGAGGGGGCTAAAGAGAATTGTGTAGCTGACCATGGAAGCCAGAAGAGGGCATCAGATTCCCCAGGGTGGGTGCTGTGAAACAAACTCAGGGTGCTTTCTAACTGCTGCATCTCTCCAGCCCTTACAGTTTACACTTCAGTTTCTGACTTATTATTTAGAGTAGCTTTGGAATAGAGTATGACTTATGATTAGAGCTTTCCTTTTCCTCATATGACTTCTCAGTAATCTTGACAGCATCTTCTAAATAGCTGGGGCATCTTTATCATCCATACATTTATCCTTAAAATTACACACTACTTCACCACATAGCTACATCCCCAGCCCCTACATGTCACTTATCTACCTCTTTTAAGTGTGCCTGTTTTCAAAATCAGTTTTAATAATCATTGTCTGTTTATTTTTTGTTTTTGAGACAAAGTTTCTCTGTATAGCCTTGCCTATCCTAGGCTCACTTTGTAGACCAGGCTGTCCTCTCCCTCCCAAGTGTTGGGATTAAAGGTGTGCCCCACCACATCCCGGCACTTTTGCTGTGTAATCTTTAGTTTCCATACACATCTCCTCAGCTCCACAGGCTTTGAAGGCTGCACTGTCTTTGTGAACAGTTTCTTGGTTGTCGGTGCATATTGCTTCCTCGTCATCATCTAGCTGAGTCCTGCTGGCGAGGTCTCTGTTGGTCTTTACTTTGATTGCTTACTTGCTTTTCCCTTGGGTCTGCCACTCCACCAAGTCACAAGGTCACTTCTTTGCAGGTTAGCCCTGCTCAGTATTGCAGTTTGTCCTGATTTGTGCCTTTCTTCTGCAGTAGTGGGCGTTCAGATAACCACATCAGTGAGAATAGAGGCCATTGTACAGTAGTTACAGAATATTGAGCAGTAGTTTAATTTGACTGCTTGTCATTCTCTAAGCATCCTATTCACACAAACACCCCTTTGTTGTTGCTGCTGTTTTTCGATACAGGGTTTCTGGACTTGTTTTGTAGATCAGGCTAGCCTCAAATTCACAGAGATCCTACCCCTGCCTCCCAAATGCTGGAATTCAAGGCGTATGCCCCCATGTCTAGCCAAGAGTCATATTCCTAACAACTCCACAGATGTACACTCTTTCAGGTTCACATGGGATATTCACCACAGTGAGTGTGTTACGTCTTAGTTTCAGGGAAAGAAGTGGCCTTTGAGAGACTTCTTGAACAACTCGAGCCTAAGCTAAGCCAACAAGAGTAAGACAGCTACATTTGGTTGTGCAGTGCCCTGGAGAGCTTGGTGTGACAGATATATTCAGCGGTTTGCCCTTTGCCTATAATGTTGCCATCTACAAAGTTCTTGCTTGAAGCCTGTGCAGTTGAGTTATGCACGGCCTTTAATCCCAGCATTTAGGAGACAGTGGCAGGCAGATTGCTGTGAGTTTGAGGACAGCCTGGTCTACAAAGCGAGTTCAAGACAGCTAAGGCTACACAGAGAAACCCTGTCTCAAAAGGGGGGGGGGTGCTGGAGAGGTGGCTTAGCGGTTAAGAGCTCTGTTTGCTCTTCCAGAGGTCCTGAGTTCAATTCCCAGCAACCACATAGTGGCTCATGACTATAATGTAATCTAAAGCCCTCTTCTGGCATACAGGTGTATATGCAGGCAGAACACTGTATACATAATAAATAAATAAATAAATCTTAAAGAGGGGGGCACAATTATCTCATCATTGTTTGAAATCATTTATGATTCTGTATGAGCTCCATTCCTGTGCTGCACAGGACCATGGTTTAAATGCCTGGACAATAGTATTCACTAAGGGTTATTTGACATCTTCCTCTGTCCACTTTTGAAGTAGCCAAAGTCTCAATATACTTTTCTTTCATCCTTAAGAATTTAGGAGAAATCTACTGAATATAATATCCACAGAGATTAAACAGCAATGTAAGAGCCAGGCATGGAAGCACACACCTTTAATCCTAGCACCCGGGAGGCAGAGGTAGGTGGATCTCGGTGAGTTTGAGGCCAGCCTTGTCTACAAAGTGAGTCCAGGACAGTCAAGGTTACACAGAGAAACCCTGTCTTGCAATACCAAAGGAAACAAAACAAAACACAAAACCAGCAAGGCAAATGTGTTGCTTTCCTGGGGTTATATGCTTACTGAATGACAGGTTTAATTGCTCCAAGCACTGAGTGGTTTTCTGAATGAGGGGTTCAAGAGGGGTTCAGGAGTTGCCTGCTGCAGCTTTTGTGGAACCTCCCCCAGCAGGTAGATGTGCCTGTCTTTGGCGGGTCCTCCAGCTCTATGGAATCCACCTCTACCTTCATTTCTGTGTGAATGTAAGATGGTGGGAAAGCCTTTGCTCCCTGGTGTTTTTTCTTTCCTTCAGCAATGCCGCCCAGGGTGCTTCTACCCTGGAAGTCTCCTTTTGGTTTAGTATTAGTGAAGGACATAAATATCTCTGAGGTGTATGTTAGTGTCCAGTTGTATGGCTAGTGAATAGCGAGCATGCAGCTAGAAGCAGTTCATCTGCTTCTGGGATTACAAAGCCCACACCTCCACAGCATCGAGCCAGAGAAAAGTAAAGCGCGTGGCCATGTGGCTGGTTATCTTCCTCTGTAGAACAGTGGCAGTAATGAAGGGTTACCGAGAGGTGAACATTACTCAGCTTCTGTATGAATGGACCCAATCTCCACAGCTTAGTGAAGGAGGGACATGGGTTCTATGTGAAAAGCCGAGGCTGGAAGTCATTTGCACATAGTCAGCTTAGTGCATTGTAAACCAGGACTCAAGACAGGCAGTGTAGCTTGAGCTGCATGACCCTGAATTTAATTTTTTGGCTTTACTTTTCTGTGATTTTAAGCAGGTCATTGACTTATGAGAAGTAGAAATCAGAGGAGACCTTCTTGTATTTAATTTTCAGCAACCTGCAATGTGGTGTGGCCTTTGACCTGAGAGTTCCTACTGCAGCAGTGTCCTCCAAAGGAGACATTGTAACCCTTAGGATGGGGTCACTAGGTAAAGCCAGGGAACAGACACACCATAGGTCCATTTTGTCTCCCAGGTCTGATCTCTTAGACATCTAATTATAAACATATGAAGAGACCCTACAAATTAATTGGCCTTCCCATCCCTTCACTTTTCCCCCTTCGCTTTTCAAGGGCCCTATGAGGCTGCCAAGGTAGCTAATGGCTATAGGCGGAACTGCAGTCTTTTATTACAGTTTTAGCCCAGTACTCTGTAATAGCCCTCTGCATTCCTTTATAGGTTGTCAAATTGCTGGCCTACTTAGAAGCATGCTATCATTTGCAGATGCACACATATGTTTACAATTTTTGTCTACCTTTGTTGTGCTGTATCTGTGGAAGAATGAGCTTAAGCGTTTTTGACACAATACTGCCGCCCTCTGGCCATTGCACAGTACTGCGTCAGGAGCTCCAGCAGCCGTTTTTGTGAGTTGCAGGTCCACTTATAAGTAAGCCAGAGCAGGTTTTTATTCTGTTTTGTCATATGGAATCAATGGACACACTTTGGTCAGTTGGTAACTAGTAATTAGAAATAGCAGGTCTAACTAGTGGTTTCCAGAGTCTTTCTGAGGTAGTTTAGGTTTGCAAGCATCTTTTGAGTGTTGCAGAAGTGTGCAGATGTTTAGATATTGGAGCACAGTTGGTGGGGCTGCTGTCAACCTGAGTCCCTGGCTGCCCTGGGAAGTACTCATTAGTGTGAGCCTGAAAGAATGTGCTGGAGGCGAGTGCCACCACTCACACCGAATTCTTCTTCAGGAAGAATGGCTCCTGTGTCTTCCACAGGGCTTCTGACAGACGATGGAGCTCTTCTTTAAATATTCACCTTGTTTCAGATTCTGTCTTTACATTCTTTCACCAGTTCTTTAAGTAATTCTTGCTTTACAGGACAAAGAACACCTCAGAATGTTAGAATGTTAGAGTCACATGCGCATGGATAGTGATGGCGTTGGGAGTTCAGGACGGCAGGCTTTCCTGTTGATTGTGCCCTCTAGTCTAGCTTGTGACATTCTGGCTTTGGTTTCTGGTTTTTTTTTTTTTTTTTTTTTGAAACCCTAAATAAATAAAAATCTTTTAGGTCTGTGTTTTTTAATTGACTTTGACTTCATTTTGTCCACATACAGAGAGTTAGCAATGCTTAGAGATATTTTTACTGCCACAACTTGCGGAGGGTACAGCATCCAACAATGGCAGGTGGAATTATCCGGCCATGTGTCAGCGTAACAGAGGGGATAAAGCTTGTAATTGTGTATCTTATTTCAGTGAGTTCAAACTGGGCACTCCAACAGGCCCAGGGCTTCTGTTTTTCCTTACTGGCGATGCTGCATTTTATTCTCTCACCTTGGGTTGAAATGGAGTGACACATATTTTTCTGCCATCTTGGTAGATTAAGCCAGTGCTCGCAAGGTGTATGCGTGGTGTGGTCACAGGCTCTGTTCTTCACATCTCTTAGATAAAGATGCCATGTGGGGCATCCTACCTCTCAGTGCCCGTGTATGTGGTCAGCGGTGCCTTAGAGGACCCCACTTGTCCTGGGAACTCACTGCAGGTCAGATGGCGGCCAGCCTCCAGCCTCCTCTCTTCAGGATGAGCTGGAGGCGCTGTGCTGCGTGCTGGTCTCCCACTCGGCCTGTCTGTATTTCTTTCTGGTCTCTGCCTTTGCTTAGAAAGAGTCCACTGAGGTTTCCCCATCTTCCCACAAGTTACACATTTCTTTCATCATCTCCCGCAGGGGATAACTGCTCTTTTCTTTAAACACTCATATTCAGCACTTTTTCTGTGAACTTTCTCATACTGTTTGTTGTCAATTTTCCTTCTGTAGAATATACACTACAAACTCATTTTTGCCATTAAACTTTGCAGTGAAAAAGTATGAATGAGTTAAAAAAACTAAGGCCTACACAGTATGACTAGCCTTTGTATGCATAGTCTGTTTAATGTAAGCCAATAGTGATGCCCTGTTTTTGTAGGCATGCCTGTTTAATAGTTGATGCAAAGTAAGAATCATGGTGTTTATGATGTTTACTGTGAGGTAGCACTCCACATTCTGAATTTGTTGAGATTTATGGCAGTTCTTTCCCTGCCCTTGCTGGTCCTGTAGTGCAGAATATGTTTCTTCCTTTCTTAATCCAAGGTAGGTTTTCCTTTACTAATGCAGATCCCTGATATGCTTCAGAGTTCAGCTGTCCTCTTTACAAACATGAGAACGTTTCTGAGCTTTGGCCACTGCACTTGTGGCCAGTGAGCCTGTGCGAAAAGATGGAAACTTCCAAGAGGGACAATACTACCTTTACCTTTTTCTGTCTCCATGGTTGAAGCTCTTTCATGGAGCGTAGGAATCCTGAGTGCTCTCAGGCTGAGCTGTCTCACAGCCTAGTGGTGTACAGGCAGTTGACTCCATGCTGTACCCTGTAGCCTCCACACACATGAGACAGTATCTGCTACCTTAGCTTTTGATCGAGCTGAAAACAAAATTAAGTTTTAGAAATCTATGCTAGTTCTCCTGAAGGCATTTGTAGGATGATGATGGACAGTGGGTCTATTTATTTATTTATTTATTTATTTATTTATTTATTTATTTATTACCAGTAGTTGTGTATGAGATGCTCTGTTCTCAGCAGTCAGTAATGAGGCAGGTCCTGTTATATGGATGCACATCCTCATCACCACCTCTTGTCTGTGGTGTGCTTCGTCAGTGTGGCACGCAGCAGTGACTTCCATACATTTGTGTGGCCCACAGTGGAGGGAGAATTTGAGACAGTTTGTGACAGGCAAACCCTGGAGGGGAAGAGACTGTCAGGTGTCTCTGGGTAAGTTCTTTCCAGCTTGTTACTTTTGACACACCTCAACAATGTGCTCCGATTATTATTTACCAAAATAATTAAGGCTTAAGGTTGAAATATGTTCTAATGTAGTGCTCCGCATCGCCATAAAGAACAATGTAATGCTGAACGCACTCGTCACACTGAGAAGCTTCAAGATCCATCTCTCGTGTTTCTGAAATAAGCAACTGGAGGGGTTTGGTCTGAGGGATGTGGTAGCCGGGGACCCAGCAATTGTGCTGGTGGTGGTTGTATGTCGTGCTGCTGGCCTGTCCACTGTGCACAGGGATTTTGGTCGTAGGTATGATGTGCACTTGCAGGCACCTGCAACCTGTTCCTAATGCTGTTAGATTTTCCTTTGCAGAGTAAGAGGGACCACCTACTCATGAACGTCAAATGGTACTACCGTCAGTCTGAAGTTCCAGATTCTGTCTATCAGCATTTGGTTCAGGATCGGCATAATGAAAATGGTATGTATGCCCTTGTGGTGCTGTGCCTGTGAAGCTTAGCTTTGCGTGAAACTTTTATAAAGCATCAGTAAAGTGAAGATTGCCTCTGATAGCATTTCTCTCAAAAGAGCTTGTAATAAAAAACATTGCTGGATACCCTCGCCCTTAATTTTGCATAACTTATTATTTTCCCTAACATTTCCTACTCTAGCAAGATCCACATTCAGTCTCCATCATCCACACATCCAGCAGCTCACAACACCTTGTATCTCTAGTTTTCGGGGATACACTTCCTGTAGCCTCCATGGATAGGTGGTGCTCATAAAATCATACATACATACATACATACACACACACACATACACACACACACACACACACACACACACACACACACACACACACACACACACACTTTTCAAATCTTTAAGAAAATACCCCCAAAAAATCCAAGGAAAAAAAGGCTCAAGCTTGTGGTAATGCATGTTTTTTTAAAAAGATTTATTTAAATATTATTTATACATATTCTGCCCACGTATGTGCCTGCACACCAGGAGAAGGCACCAGATCTCATTGTAGATGTTGGTGAACCATGCTAGGAATTGAACGCAGGGCCTTTGGAAGAGCTATCAGTACTCTTTTTTTTTTTTTTCTATCAGTACTCTTAACGCTAAGCTATCTCTCTAGCCCCATGCACGGTTTTTAAAATAGCAGTAATATAGTTCTTTAAGCTCCAATGTTTAAGCTGGTGACAGACAGTATTTAAGCCCTGTGCATTTGTGTTCCTTGTCCTTTCCAGGGGCTTGTGTTACTGAGCTTCCCCCATGGCCCAGGCAGAGAGTTGCAGCTCTCGGTGACTCTTTCTGAGTTACACGTTGGAATATGGGTTGGTTGGTGCCTTCTAGAGCAGAGGACAGTGATTTTTGCCAGCTGATTTCCACTCTTCCCTTTGGTGCCATGCATGGGCTTAGAACCTTATCAACATAAAAGTTGGATGTCTGTGTGCTGTGTGCTACATTTCTGCAGGTGTACAGTAGCTTTTTGGAAATTGCCTTTTGAGAGGGGCTTCGTGTCTCTCCTTCACATTAGTCATCCTGAGCTGTGTGAGGTGCTTTGTCATAGCATTCTGTATGAAGAAGGTGATGTAGAGAGGCGCCATAGGAGCTGGACTAGAGCAGCCTAGGACACGCCACTGTGTCCCCTGCTCACAGTGCTCTTCCCATAGTCTCCACCTGTGTGCCCTGCTCACGGTGCTCTTCCCATAGTCTCCACCTGTGTCCCCTGCTCACGGTGCTCTTCCCATAGTCTCCACCTGTGTCCCCTGCTCACGGTGCTCTTCCCATAGTCTCCACCTGTGTCCCCTGCTCACGGTGCTCTTCCCATAGTCTCCGCCTGTGTCCCCTGCTCACGGTGCTCTTCCCATGGTCTCCGCCTGTGTGCCCTGCTCACGGTGCTCTTCCCATAGTCTCCACCTGTGTCCCCTGCCCACGGTGCTCTTCCCATAGTCTCCACCTGTGTCCCCTGCTCACGGTGCTCTTCCCATAGTCTCCACCTGTGTCCCCTGCTCACGGTGCTCTTCCCATAGTCTCCACCTGTGTCCCCTGCTCACGGTGCTCTTCCCATAGTCTCCACCTGTGTCCCCTGCTCACGGTGCTCTTCCCATGGTCTCCGCCTGTGTGCCCTGCTCACGGTGCTCTTCCCATGGTCTCCACCTGTGTCCCCTGCTCACGGTGCTCTTCCCATGGTCTCCGCCTGTGTCCCCTGCTCACGGTGCTCTTCCCATGGTCTCCGCCTGTGTGCCCTGCTCACGGTGCTCTTCCCATAGTCTCCGCCTGTGTCCCCTGCTCACGGTGCTCTTCCCATAGTCTCCACCTGTGTCCCCTGCTCACGGTGCTCTTCCCATGGTCTCCGCCTGTGTGCCCTGCTCACGGTGCTCTTCCCATGGTCTCCGCCTGTGTCCCCTGCTCACCGTGCTCTTCCCATAGTCTCCACCTGTGTGCCCTGCTCACGGTGCTCTTCCCATGGTCTCCGCCTGTGTCCCCTGCTCACCGTGCTCTTCCCATAGTCTCTACCTGGCAGCACAGTGAGCTTTTAATAAGTGTTTTAAATTAATGTCTTTGAAAAGATAAAAGTCAGTTAATTAAGATTTTTTAAAATAGAAGCTTAATAATTTTCAGTCCAGTCAGTGTGTGGCTTCATTCTATTTTGGAATATTTGGCAGTAAACAAATAAGACGGTGACTGGATGTGGTAGTATCTGTCCGTAATCCAAGAATTTGTGAGAGAAAGGAAGGACAGTGATGAGGTTTAGGGCTAGCTGGGATAAGGCCCTGCCACTCAGAAACAGCCAGGCTCTGGAAATGTAAATCTTGGATAAGGAAATTGCTCAGTGCCCGGACCCACATGGTGGAAAGGAAGAACTGACTCCTACAAGTTGTCCTCTGACCGCCGCACGCATTGCTCTGCGGTGTGCGTACCTGAACATAAGCACACACATGTGTGTTACATGCACACAACATAAAACAATACATAAAGTTAAAGAAGCTTCAGTTGCTGGGATGTAGCAGTGGATTTCTCTCTTTTTAAACATTGTGCTTGTTATGACATTTCAGTACACAGAAGGATGTGGTAAAAGACCTAGTCAGCAGTCTGTCAGTTTTCAAAGCTGTACCCTTGTGCTCTTCTGTGATTCCTGCTACATACTCCCTTATGTGTTGGATGTAGTTGATGATAACTAGACTGTGTTGTTTATTTTGAGTAGGAGGTAAACTTGAGAAAAAGTTTGCAAAAGCTTCCTACTTATTTGGGAAACTATTTTAATATCTTCTTGATTAACCGATTTCTTTTCTTTTATTGGTAGATTCTGGAAGAGAACTTGTCATCACAGATCCAGTCATCAAGAACCGGGAGCTCTTCATCTCTGATTATGTTGACACGTACCACGCCGCTGCCCTGAGGTAGGAGCGCAGGTGTGGGGCCGGACAGCCCAGGGGGCGGCATGCTAACACTTCACTGCTTCCTGGGCTTCTTGAGATTTCCGAGTTTGTCTAACCCCCTTTACCTCTTCTGTATTTCCTAGTATCATTTGCTAAAGTTTTTAGGGTGAAATACTCTGAAAAGCTGTGGTTAGTTTATAAAAATCAACCTCTACTAGAAAAGATGGAGGGAAAAAACAGATAAAGCAGCTGTGCCAGCATGTTAATTATTAGAAAGCCTAAAAAATGATAGAAATTTTTAGTATCTCTTCTTTCAGTTTTCTTATGTTTCAACTTTTCTTTCTTTCTTTCTTTCTTCTTCTTCTTCTTCTTCTTCTTCTTTTTTTTTTTTTTTTTTTTTTTTTTTTTGGTTTTTCGAGACAAGGTTTCTCTGCGTAGCTTTGGTTGTCATGGACTCGCTTTGTAGACCAAGCTGGCCTCAAACTCACAGCGATCTGCCTGCCTCTGCCTCCCGAGTGCTGGGATTAAAGGCGTGTGCCACCACGCCTGGCTTATCTGAACATTTTTTTACTAAAAGTCATGCTGAAGAGTAGGGGAGTATATTGAGGACACAGTGTGAAACAGAAAGGACACCATATCCAATTGTGATGTCAGGTAAAGTGAGTGTGCCTTTCTGATCTGTACTTTGTGTTCTCTCTAGAGCAGCTGCCAGGACTATCCCTTGTACATGTTGTGTCTATGTGTTTGGCTGATTTAGGGCCTCTAAGTGACATAAGAAGTACAGTAACTGTCCTGGTTAGGGTTCCATTGCTGTGACCACTGCAACTCTCATAAAGGAAAACATCTAATTGGGGCTGGCTTATAGTTTCAGAGCTTTAGTCCATTATCATCATGGTGGGAAGCATGGCAACACGCAGGCAGACATGGTTCTGGAGAGGGAGCTGTGAGCGCCTCGTCTGGATCCATAGGTAGCAGAAGGAGACTGTGTAACACACCGGGTGTAGCTTGAACATAGGACACACCAAAGCCTACTCCAACAGTTACACGCTTTCTCCGGCAAGGCCACACAACCTAATAGTGCCGCTCCCTATGAACCAAGTATTCAAACATAGGGGTCTGTTGGGCCATACCCATTCAAACCAGCACAGTAGCTAGCATCACAACGCTTTCTTCCCTGTAAGTTATAAATAATAAGGGTTGTGTCAAATCACAGCAAAACTCTTAGTCTCCCTTTTAAAGAATTTGAGTACAATAAAAGCCATTCAGATCTACTGGCTTTAGCTTAACTAAAGGAGATGCAGCCATTTCTCGAATAGTGCTCACTGTCACATTCAGTGATGGTGTCTCGGGTCTCTTGTGCAATGCTAGGAAGATAGAGCCAATTACTTTAGGCAGAAGAGCAGGGGCATGTATTTAAGACTCGAGTTTGCATATGTTGGGTCTCAGATTATATGTCATTATGACCTCTGTCTTAGTTCTTCACTTACTGTAGGGCAAATCCATAGATAACATAGAAGTAGGTGAGCTGGCTGTTGTCCGGTTGAGCCTTTTTAAAAACGGAGAATAAACAGCCGGGTGTGGTGGTGTATGCCTGTAATCCCAGCACTTGGGAAGCAGGCTGGTCTATAGAGTGAGTCCAGGACAGCCAGGGCTACATAGAGAAACCCTGTCTTTAAAAAAAAAAAAAAAAAAAAAAAAAAGAGTTTTTTTTTTTAAATTTTAAAAAGAGTTTTATTTAAATTTTACTTGCCAGGAATTTTTTCCACTTCTTTTTCAACTATTTAAAGATGTAAAATCCTTCTCAGTTCTGTGTAAGAACAGGCAGTGGGGCCGTGTGGCTTGTCGGTCAGTGCTTCACTGAGACCTGCTGCAAGGGAGGAGTGGGTTTGTTTGATTGACTTTCTATTTTGAGAATGTCTCTGGTTGTTTATAAACTTTCCCCAAATTCCTTTGTCTGTCCTTAATGGTGTATTTCTGGGCTTAAAGTAAGCTACATGCTGAGCAAAGCTGTTTAAGCGGGTTGATGGGTTGATGAAACAAATGGTTAGTAAGTAAGTGAGCTGACTGACTTAGCATTTGTGCTGGCTTGCTTTCTGTTCTTTCCAGCATCTCACTGGTTGAGGTCATGGTTCTAAAGGACTTTGGATTGTAGTTAGGGAAATGGTGGAAACTCTAATTATTTGTACAACATGTTTTTACTAATTGCTTAAAATGAGTATATTTGAGGATTTTTAATGCTATTCAGAATTGTTAGACAATTTCCATCTAGTTTTTACATTTTTAGAAGAACTTTTTATCTCAGGTGACTCTAGCTGGACACAGGCAAAGTTGAATTACTCTAGACAGGCTTGCACTGCTTCATCTGGGCATGAGAAGCTGTGAACTGCTGCTCTGTGCCCTGTACCTCGCTACTCTAATAGCAATACATAAGGTTCTCTTTTCAAGGTATCTGACTATAATCCTTACTGGCTTTAGGCTTTTAATCTTCCTGTGATACTATCTTAAAAGTTGTCCAAAAAGTTGTAGGTCTAGTTCAAAACATTCATCTCCAATTTTTTCTTAAATGATTTATTTCTTGGGATTATAATATAATTGTATCACCTCACTTCCCTTTCCTTTATCCAAGCCCTCACATGGCATTTTTTTCCCTTTCTCTTTTTCAAATTCATGGCTCCTTTTTGTATTAATTGTTGTTGCTTAAAGTTATGTGTTACATATTTCTAACTACATAAGTACAACCTATCCTGTCTGTCTAATGCTACTTGCATGTATGTTTTCAACGTTCACCATTTGGTATTGGATAACCACTGATTCGTATAGTGAGGGTCTCTCATTAAGAAAACGTATCCACTTGATTTTATTAGGCTTAAATGAACTGTGTTTTAGTGACCTGATGACTGAATGACAAGTGGTCTCTTTGTCACTACACGGTCTGGCTTGGTAAACCTTGTCGAAAGCTTGGATTTGCCCGAGTCTGATGCTCAGTATCTGGCTCTAACCTCATTCTCAGAAGTAGTAGCTCAGCACAGAAAGTTTTATGGTATATTTGTGGTCATCACCTGTCAAACAGGATTGAATGGCAGAGCCCTAGTAGTCTCAGCTTATTCCATTTTTCTTCTCCGAGTTGGGGTACTTTAGCTTATACTTTTTGGTGAGCAGTGATAACTGAGGATTGAGATTCAACTTTTTCTGCCAATTTCTTTCTTTCTTTCTTTCTTTCTTTCTTTCTTTTTTTTTTTTTTTAGTTCACCCTCAGGAAAGGGTACTTTGCTTTTTCACAAATGTAAACCAGTACCACTATAGACAAATTCGATTCTGAAGGGGACACAAATTAAAAACAGTTCATGGGCACTTGAAAGGGGATCGAATGAGTATAATGGAAAAAAAGAGGACTGAAAAAGAAAAAGTCTCAGTGTTGGCTCTTAGCACCATTCTTTCAAAGATCAAAGGACTCCCTTACATGGAGTCATGCTGTGTGCAGCCACTGACTGGGCTCTGCCATCCCATTCACTTGGGAAGAAGCTGATGTCTGTATTTTCCTTTGAAGCTGGTGCTAGAGTTGGGTTATGAAAGAGAAGGAGAGCTTTGTGCTTTAGTCACCCCGAATCAAGAGGAAACAGAATTCCTCTGTGGCCTTTGCTTTGTAAGCTGTGACAGCTTAGCCTTTCCTTACCAGAGGAAATGTATCCTCAGTCTGGACTGTGTTGAGAAGTGTGCACTGAGACAGCGTTCCTGCTCTGCAGCCTGTTTTGAATCCTTGGCCTTGGCCATTCCCGTTTTCTTATCCCACGACCCTGTTCACCACCTCCATTACAGAAGCCAGCATCTTGAGCTGATCACTGCTTGAGTTATCTTAGTGCCCACGTATGCATTTTTGGTTGATATTGTGACATAACAGCAAAAAGTATCAGATTGAAACAAGGTGACTTTAGCTTAATTCTGCTGTTACATAGCTTTATGACCAGAATCAAAACTGTTGATTTTTGACACTTGCTCAGGATCATGTGACTGAGCAGTGCCCTTATGACCTGAACATATCTCTTGACTTAAAACCCACTATAGCGGGCATGTAGTAAGCACTCACAGGGGGCCTCCTATGCCATGGCCTTGCTAATGTTCTGTTTCAGTTACTGAATCTTACTGAGGTCTATAAAACTAGTGTTCAAGAAAGAAAAGCTTATAATACAGTTACTTCTGGTACTGATGATGTTCAGTATCCATGATTTTGTTTCTTGTTGCCAGTAAGTGGGTTGATTGGGTAACCCCATGACTTTCCTATAGGAAGCGAAACTTAGCCCAAAGCTCCAAGCTCCAAGGCTAAGCCCACATGCCCATCTCTTGCACTTTGCTTGTTGCTTTCCCCTTTAAGATGATGCTTTGTTGGTGCTGTGTGGAGTGGCCACTTTGTGACTGGGAATGTGTGCTGTAATAGTGTGCAGACTGGAAGATAGTACTGTAGGTCAGAAGTGACTCTTGACTTGAGGGCTCTTTTCCAGCTGACTCACTATCTGCCTGCTATTTGTATTAGTCACAAGAAAAAAATAGTCTAACGTGGTTCAGGCTATTTGCTAGGATCTTACCTTGAGATTCATATTTTAGAAAGGTAACTTAAGGTAAAATTTTCTAAAATTTTTTGTCAAGAAACTTTGACTAATTATTCATAGATTCTGGTTTTCATTATGTTCATTCTGCATTAATTTACCTCCTTGCTTTGCTATGAGCAACTGCCATTATATTTATGGGTTAAAACAGATTAATTACCTCTGTGGAGATTCCCCTAAGAAGTCTCATCTATTGCAGAGTCCTTTTCTGGGCTGACTTAGAACATTCTTCCTCTACTGTTCACACACCTTAGCGCATTGGTGGGCAGCACAGCTTGTCATTGTCTTTGTCCCCACATTGTGTAGCGCTTTACTGCCTTGCTAGCAGATGAAGGGCTCTGTATTAAAAGCTTGTTGTGCGTTCCAGTGTCTGACTACTTCTCCCTTTTAAAAGTCATTTGCTTTTCCGCATGAGCCTTGTGATAGCCTCTTTCCTCCTGTGAAAAGACGCTGGTATTTGCTGAGTGATTGCATTGAATGTGTTATTCAGCTGGTGAAGAAAGCCTATGCTGACTTTTCTATCTAAGAGCACAGTATATTTTGTGTTTGTTTTCTATGACTTATGTGTGCCTCAGGAGAGGTGGGAGTTTCTAGTGTGAGTTTCCCACAGCTTTCATTAGGACTTTCCTCAGCACTTGAATGTAAGACTGTTGAACTTTGCACCCTGGGTAATAGTTTACATTCTTTTTTGTATATTTTGTCATATTCTCCTTTTTATATAATTATTTCTTTTTATGTGCATTGATGTTTTGTCTCATGTATGTCTGTGTGAGGGTGTCATCCTCTGGAACTGGAGTTGCAGAGAGTTGTGAGCTGCCATGTGGGTGCTGGGAATTGAACCCTGGTCCTCTGGAAGAGCAGCCAGTATTAACTGCCAAGCCATTTCTCCAGCTTCGCTTTGTCACATTTTTCAAAATTTCTTGTATATTAAGTCATAAGACAAAAATGTCTGTCAGGTTACATTGCAGTAACTTAGTTTACCATGAAAAAACAAAAGAATACAAGCCCTCTATACTTAGAAGCATAATACTTCCTATTAAAACAACTTCTGATATAAAAGGAAGTACAAGCTAAAAGAAAACTTTGTAAAAATTAAAATAAAAATGCCATATGTACATGGCATGCAGTTAAGAAGATCAAAGATTTGTACAAACATATCAGTAAATTTTTTAATTAAAAAAATTAATGAATGAAATTCCCAGCTTATACAGGAATGAGCAAACAAAAATCAGGTCAAAAGAATATACTGGCTTTTGTTCTAGTTGGATAGAGAAGTCTAGGTCAGTCTTATTTAAGGATTTCTGCACTGCCTAGAGTTAGGAGTGTTGGTGCTGATTTCTCAGTGTGTATTGTTAGACATAGAGAAACCACAATGGAACTATACATATCCATGTACTGAAAAACACAAGTCATAAAATCAAGTTAGGATTCTGAAAATGTCCCTAGACACTAGATGGAAACTGAGAAAATAAGGTTTCAAAAAATTCCTCTGCTCTAACTGGTAGCCTAGAGTAGACAAGACTCTCTTGGTGGCTGGAGAAATGGCTTGGTGGTTAAGAGCATTGGCTCTTCCTCTAGAGGACTCAGGTTCAATTCCCAGAACTCACAAGGCAGCTTACAACTGTCTGTAACTCCAATTCCAGGTGATCTGTGGCACCGGGTATGTATTTATGTATCCAGGCAAATACTCATACGCATAAAATAAAAAGTTAAAATCTTTTTAAAATGATCTTAGCTATTCTCATGAATGTAAGATGGAATCTCAGAGTCATTTTGACTTGCATTTCCCTGATGACTAAGGACTGTGAACAGTTCTTTAGTGCTTCTTGGACATTAGAGATTCCTCTGTTGAGAATTCTCGGTTTACCTCTGTAACCCATCTTTTATTTTATTTGTATTGTTGCTGTTTAATTTCTTGAGTTCTTTATATATTTTGGATATTATCCCTCTATTGGATGTAGGATTCATGAAGATCTTTTCCTAGTCTGTAGGCTGCCAGTTTGTCCTATTGACAGTGTCCTTAGCCTTACAGAAGCTTTTCAGTTTCCGGAGGTCTCACGCATTAATTGTTGCTTTTAGTGCCTGAGCTATTGGTATTTTGTTCAGGAAGTTGTCCCAGTACCAATGCATTCAAGACCCTTCCCCCACTTTTTCCTTTATTAGATTTAGTGTATCAGGTTTTATGTTGGTGTCTTTGATCCACTTGTGTCCTGCCTGCAAGATGTGCAGGGATAAAAGCTGGGACAGAGATTGAAGGAATGGCCAACCAGTGGCTGTCCCAATGTGAGACCATAGGAGAGACCCAGCCTCTGACACTATTAATGGTACTCTGCTGTCCTTTAGACAGGAGCCAAGCATAACTGTTAACTGAGAGACTTCACCCAGCAGGTAATGGAAACAGATGCCGAGACCCACAGCAAAACATTAGGCAGAACCCAAGCAATCTTGTGGAAGAGTTAGGGGAAGGATTGGAGGAGCTAAAGGGATCTAGGACTCCACAAAAAGACTTACGTAGCCAACTAACCTGGTCACATGGGGCCCACAGAGACTGAATGGCCAACCAAAGAACATGCATGGACTTGTCCTAGGCCCCTACACATGTGAAGCTGATGGGCTGCGTGGTCCGCAAGTGGGTCCTCTAACAATTGGGGTGGGGGCTGACTCTGACTTGGACTCTGTTGCCTCCCTCTGGATCCCGTTTTCCTAGCATGGCTGCCTTGTCTTGCCTCATTGAGAGAGGAGGCACTAGGTCCTGATGCCACGTGGTGTGCCAGGGTGGGTTGGTACCAGGGTTGGGGTATGGTGGAAATGGGCAGAGGGTGGCACTGGGAGGAGGGGGGTGGAGTTTCCTTTCCATTGGGATGTAAAATGAACAAATACATAAATTAATGAAGGAAAAAAATAACAGAGAAGACTCTCCCAAGGCCGTTTGTTTTCCTTATACAGTAAGGCTGTCCGCAGCTCTCTGCAGACGTGCTGTGAATTTTGTGCTCCCTGCTGGTGAGCAGCCATTCGCTTTACATACACTTTAGGTGTGGGAAGCTAATTTAAAGAAGTTCCAGGGTGTGATTTTTGTGCATATTCCCTCCCTTGTGTTGTAAAAGGTTCTGTCCTCACTGTTTGTCCTTTAGCACGTGACCCTTCTGCACTGTCTGTGTATTATGTAGCTCAGAGCACCAGCTCTAGACACCCCACTTTCTGCTTTTTTTTTTCCTGAGAGAGAGAGAGAGAGAGAGAGAGAGAGAGAGAGAGAGAGTGTGTGTGTGTGTGTGTGTGTGTGTGTGTGTGTGTGTGTTATGCTTGCGATCCTCTAGGCTCAGCCTCCCTGTTGCTGGCTTTGCAGATATGTGCCACTAATCTAGCTGAGGTGAGACTTTTTCTGCGATGCCACCTTTACTTGTAGATGACTGTATGTGGAGGTTTCCTGCCCTGACTTCTATCTCTATTAACAATGAAGGATTGCTTTAGAAGTGGGGGTGACACTGAATGAGGGCGCTTGCACCTCTGTAATCCTAGCACTCGGGAGGCAGAGGCAGGCCAGCCTAGTCTACAAAGAAATTCCAGGACAGCTGGGCTATACAAAGAAATAACTAACCCCCAAAAAGGTAAGAAAGAAATGGAGGTGACAGAAAAATAGAAAATTCTGAAACCAGATGTTTCAACCAGATGGAAACGATGATCGTTTTCTCTTTAATATTCAGTCCTTTCTAGAACATCTATTCCACCAAAGACTATGAAAGAGACCACAGTGTCGTCCAGATTCTGCACAGAGGGTGTGCATGTGTGCAGTGGGAAGGTGGGCCCACTGCATCTAACCTGGAGTTAAATGGAGTGTTTCATCATGTATTTCTGCAGTGATTTGAATACTCTTCTTATTTCTAGCTTATTTAGATTCCGTTTATCCTCGCCTGGCCTCCAGATTATCTTTTGTTGTTGGTATTGTATGGGCCCACCAGCCACTGTCTGCTTGTCACTTACTTGCAGTGATTGTTGAGCTACCTCACCTGACTTCTAGTTTATATTTATGTTTTGTTTTTATTTTACCACAAAATGTGAAGGGAAAAAAGCAATTGTGATACAAAGTTATATACTGAAGCAATCATTAAATAAAAAAAAAAAACATTGCCAATCAAAGCATGGACACTGTGTGTATTTTTCATACACTCTGGATTTAGTCATGAGCTTCCCTTACTCCAGCCCCAGTCCATCTGCATTTTTGGTTTGCAATGCAACTAATTTAAACATACCTTTTGTCTTTTGTTTTTTCCCAGAGGGAAGTGTAACATCTCCCATTTTTCTGATATATTTGCTGCTAGAGAGTTTAAAGCCCGAGTGGACTCCTTTTTCTACATATTAGGCTACAACCCTGAAACAAGGTAAGTTGGTCTTTTATGCCCACTTCATTTTCTCACTCACATGTTTGTGTGTTTGCACAATTGCACATTTGTACTTCAGCTAGAAAGATGCCAGAAAATGGCGCAAAGCCCGCGTAACCTCAGAGTTGGCACGTTCAGCATTTAGTACAACTTGTTGTTTGCTTTCACTTTTTTTTTTAAAGATTTATTTATTTTTTATTATGTATACAGTGTTCTGCCTGCATGTACACCTGCAGGCCAGAAGAGGGCGTCAGATCACATTACAGATGGTTGTGAGCCACCATGTGATTGCTGGGAATTGAACTCAGGACCTTTGGAAGAGCAGGCGGCGCTCTTAACCACTGAGCCATCTCTCCAGCCCCACTTTCACTTTTGTTAGACAAGAAAAGGTGTGGAAACGAGAGCATACAGAGGAGGGATAAGGCTGTAACATGGCTGCCAGATCTCTGCTTTGAATGTACTGAAACATCATTTCCTGGATGCAGACTTTGTCAAGCCTTCCATATGTGTCAGAAAAGAACATGTCAGTTTGGAAAGCTTATTAGACACTTTGTTCAGTTTGCTTTGGGTAATGAGATCTCAGGAACACTCACCCAGAGGTCTGGGAGATGGACAGTACCCTGGTCCTACCATCGTGGTAAGGCATACATGAGTAACAGAACAGTTATGTACATGATGCCCAGTGTGGTTACAAGAAACATACTTTACCAGCCTGAAAGTGGAAGATGGCCCCCGGCCCTGTTAGCTTTAACTCCAGCTTGACAGTCATCTGAAAGAAGAGCCTCAGTTGAGGAATTGTCTAGGTTAGATTGGCTGTGGGCAATTCTGTGGGAGATGACTGGACTTCTCCTTGATGCTGGAAGGTAATGGGGGCACCATTACCTGAGCAGGTGATCATGGGCTGTATAAGAAATCTAAATGCCTCAAAAGTTGAATGCTTGCTATGTTTACAAAGGACGCAGGATTGTTTCCCAGCACCCACATTGTGGCTTACAAACACCTATAATTTCAGTTACAGGAGATCTCAGACCCTTTTCTAGCCTCTGTAGGCTTCTGCATGAACATGCTACACCTAAACTCAAGTGGGCAAACACAAGTACACATCTTTCCATAAGTTCCTTTTTGTCAAATTGGTTGGGTTTTTAAAAATATTTATTTATTTATTTATTATTACGTACACAGTGTTGTACCTGCATGTACACCTGCATGCCAAGAGAGAGGGTATCAGATCACATTATGGATGATTGTGAGCCACTATGTGGTTGTTGGGAAATGAACCCAGGCAGGACCTTTGGGAGAACAGGTGGTACTCCTAACCACTGAGCCATCTCTCTAGCCCTTGTCAAAATGTTTTATTACAGCAAAAATGGAACCAGAACAGCTGTCAGTGTGCCAAGCAACTGGAAGCTGAAAGCAAGCGTGGATTGCTCTGGTCTCATCTGATAAAACAGAGCCCAAGCCTAAATGTGAAGAGATGAGGGTCACTATGTAGTAACAGGGAACAATGCATTTGGAAGTTTCTGCTATTGTTTCAAGAGAGGGTTTCTGTGTGTAACCTTGGCTGTCTCAGAATTCACTTTGTAGGCTAGGCTGGCCTCGAACTCACTGAGATCCTCCTTCATTAGCCTCCTGAGTGTTGGAATTAAAGGTGTGAGCCATTTAGCCAGAGTCTGTGTATTAAGAGGTTATAACAGCTGTAAATAGATGGTCACTGAATGTTGAGGCTAAAAAATAACCTGCTGCATAGAAAGGTCCACATAGGCCAAGATAAAAATTATATTTATTTATTCATTCATTTATTTTGGGTTGAGGTTTGGTTTTGTTTGTTTGTTTGGTTGGTTGGTTTTGGCTTTTTCAAGACAGGTGTCTCTGTGTAGCCTTGGCTGCCCTGGACTTTGTAGACCAGGCTGGCCTTGAATTCACAGAGCTCCGCCTGCCTCTGCCTCCTGAGTACTGGGATTAAAGGTGTGTGCCCCACCACACCCATCGAGGTTTTTGGTTTTTTGAGGCAGGGTTTGTCTGTGTAGCTTTGGTTGTCTTGGAAGTTGCTCTATAGACCAGGCTGGCCTCAGACTCAAAAAGATCTGCCTGCCCCTGCCTCTGCCTCTGCCTCTGGAGTGCTAGCATTAAAGGTGTGCACTACCACTGCCCAGTTAATAACGAGTAATTTTTGATACCTCACTGTCCTCAATGAATAGGTCATCCAGATCCCCTGTTCCCACTCCTCAAATCAAGACAGAGCAAATGGACTTAACATATACCTATAAAACATTACACAAGACAGTGGCAAAACCAGCAATCTTTTCATAAACAGATCGCATTTTGGGTCATTAAAGAAATCCTAATGGACCAGAGGGATGGATTGGCAGCCTAGAGCACTTGTTGCTCTTACAGAGGATCCAGATTTGATTTTCAGCAGCCGCAGAACGACTGTAATTCCCGTTTAGGAGATTGCACCATTTCCAGGTGATCTTGGGCAAGGTACCTGGCATGCATGTGGTGTATGTGTATATATCCAGACAAGATGCTTATACATACAAAATAAAATAAGTAAATCTTAAAATTGTATTAAAATCCTAAAAAATAAACACCATTGAAGCGATTTCTTAGAGTGTATTAAATAAATCATAGAAGAATGAGACACAAGACTAATTGCAAAAGAGATGACAGGGACTTTGGGCTCAGGAGATAGCCCAGCCAGGGGAGTGGTCACTCTGCAAACATGAGGATCCAAGTTCAATCCCCAGAACTCACATAAATAAAAGCATGCGTTGTGGTACTGGAGCTTGCTGGCCAGCCAGGCCAATCTAGTTGGCAAGTTCCAGGCCAGTGAAAGACCCTCCCCACATGGTGGTGGCACATACCTATAAAGGTGTCTGGCACTCACGAGGCAGAGGCAGCCTGATGTCTGTGAGTTCAAGGCTATACAGAAAAACCTTGTCTCAAAAAAGAAAAAAGACCCTTCCAAAGAAAAAGTGGATGACATTGAGGCAGCGTCTTCTGGTTTATGCACACATGTGAATACACAAACATGAACTATACACATACTCATGAACAGCTGGTCTTTGAGGAAATCAGAGCTGAAATTTAAAAATTCTTAGAAGCACATGAAAATGAAACCACTACTGATCAGAACCTCTGGCGTACTATAAAGACAGTTCTGAGAAGATATGTGTAGCTGTGAAGGCTTACATTAAAAATCAAGACTCAGCTCTGTGTTACACGCGGCATTCTAGTCACTGCCCATCCTCCTACCTCTTTGGAAAATGTATTCAGTTAATGATTCTTGCTTTATAAATCACAGAGGTATAGGAAATAACATTAAATTTCAAGGTCATAGAAAAACAAGAATAAACCCAACTAACCAAATTTTAGGAGAGAGAAATAATTAAGCTCAGGAAAGAAATTAATGAGATTGAGTCTTAAAAACAGTACAATAAGTCAGTCAAAGGGCTGGTTCTAAAAAGGTAACTTGATAAACCCTAGGAAAAAGCTAAAAGAGACAACTTAGATTAATATTTTAGAGATGAAAATTGGGGCATTACATCAAGTAATGGTGAAGTTCTGAGGATTACTAGGAATGTTTTGAGTAATCTATATTCTAGAATAGGAAAACTAGCTAAAAGAGACAATTTAGATTAATACTTTAGAGATAAAAATTGGGGCATTACATCAAGGAACAGTGAAGTCCTGAGGGTTACTAGGAATGCTTTGAGTAACCTATATTCCAGAATCTGGAAGAAATGGACAAATAAACATGATCTCACTGAAATAGCATCCAGCCTGCATACCATGAGAATGCTAATTTGAATTCTCTCACACTTTTATGAGCAATAAAAGGCACGATAATGTACATATACAAAACAAACATTTCAAAATGTCAGGGACTGCTAGGTGGTGGCCTACTCCCAGCTACTTAGGAGGCTGAGGCAAGAGGATTACAGGTTCAGCATCTGCTTGTATTACAGAGTGAACTTAGAACAAGCCTGGGCAAGTTGATAAGACCTTCCCTCCAAACTGAAAGTAAAAAGAGAAGTTGAAATGTAGCTCATTAGTAGAATGCCTGCATAAGATGCATAGATCCAGCCGAGTGTGATGGCGCAGGCCTTTAATCCCAGCACTCCAGAGGCAGAGGCAGCCTGATCGCTAGGAGTTGGAGGGCAGCCTGGTCTACAAAGGGAGTCCAGGACAGCCAAGGCTACACAGAGACACCCCCCCCCCCCCAAAGATGCATAGATCCTGTGATCAATCCTGCAATGGGATGGGGGGGGGGCACTTGAAATGTTACTATCAAATACATTCTTGGTATATGGCCTATGTCTGAAAGTGAAAAACTCAAATTCCAGTTTGCAAAAGAAAACAAACACTTCATATAGGTAGCAAAAATCAAACCCTTGTATGGCCACTAAAATGAAGAATAGAGTAATGCAAGCAGGGGCTGGCTCAGCTGTTAGGAGCTCTTGCAGAGGACCCAGGTGCAGTTCCCAGCATCCACATGGTGGCTCACAACCACCTGTAACTTCAGTTCCAGATCCAGAGGGTCTGACAGCATCCTCTGGCCTCCATGGACACCAGGCTAGCCTGTGGGACACAGACTTACATATAGGATCTGACAGCATCCTCTGGCCTCCATGGACACCAGGCTAGCCTGTGGGACACAGACTTACATATAGGCAAACTCATACACACTGACAAAAACTGAGCGGGGAGGGGAATGACTAGTTTTTCTTTATACCAGTGATGAATTTACCAAGAAAGGGACTCAAGAAAGAAAAATCACATGCATAGTAGTTTTTAATAAATTGGCCTGGGTATATATATAGTTCAGTGATAGTGTTAACTAACTCATGAAGGCTGTGTTGTGTGTTCAATTCCTAATGCCCACAGCACATAAGCTCTTCCAGAGGACCTGAGTTCACGTCCCATCATCCATGTCAGTAGCCTTATACCTGTATCTCCAGCTTCTGAGGACCTAACATCCTCTTCTGGTCTTCATGGACACCCAAGTGTACACACAGAGTCACACAGAAATCAATATATATATATATATTATGTATATAATAGTAATAGCACTACACTAAAGAAGGCACTTAAAGAAAGACATCGTTATGAGATTGAAAAATTAATACTGTGAAAATGGCTGTATTCCTAAAAGCAGTCTAGAAATAGTTTCATTCTCATCACCTTCCATTGATGTTCTTTAGAGAACTAAAGGTAATCTTAAAACTAAAATGGAGGCCGGGCGGTGGTGGCGCACGCCTTTAATCCCAGCAGTCGGGAGGCAGAGGCTGGTGGATTGCTGTGAGTTCAAGCCCAGCCTGGTCTACAAAGCAAGTCCAGCATAGCAAAGGCTACACAGAGAGACCCTGTCTAGAAAAACAAACAAAACAGAACAACAACAACAAAAAACTAAAGTGGAAGCACAAAGTTCCCCCAAGTAATTAAAGCAGCCCTAAGC
This sequence comes from Acomys minous, assembly GCF_964271855.1. NCBI lineage: Eukaryota > Metazoa > Chordata > Mammalia > Rodentia > Muridae > Acomys > Acomys minous. The sequence goes on from NC_140487.1 coordinate 124,008,502, forward strand.
AGACAGAGCAACAGTGTGGTACTGCACAGAGGCCAGCTACAGCCACCAGGTTTCTACAAAGATGCAAGGACATAAGCACTTGAGATAAGAGAACCTCTTCAAAAAGAGGTGCTACTAAGTCTGTATGGAGAAGCATGAAACCAATCTGCATCTCTCATCTCATACAAAAGTCATCCGTGTAAGACCTGAAACTGAAGAAGACTCCACTAGCTTAATGAATAATAGCAAGAATTGATAAGTGGTGTGCCATGAAGTAAAATCCTTCTGCACAGAAAAGGAAACAGCAGAGTCTTTAAAGTGGGAGAAAAACCTTTGCTGAGTCTACATCTTACAGGGGTGCTGTGGAGACAAGTGTCACATGTTTTCTCTGTGAACTCTAGAAGTTGGAGGGTAGAGGTAGCGGTGGTGGTAATGGAGAACAACAGCATAGTAGAGACAAAAGAAAGATAAATGCCACTTGTTTTCTATATGCAGAATCTAAACTCATTTTCTCATATGCAGAACCTAAATCAATCTGCCTACCTACCTACCTACCTACCGATACGATGTGAAAGTAGAAGGAGGACCATGTAGGGGAAAAGGAACCTAAGGGAGAGAGGAAAAATAATGTAAATTTCATGTATAGCACAAAGCAAAAGAGGGAGTAGTTGGGAGGAGGAGGGGTCCAGCAGGAGAGCAGAGGCAGGCGGATCTCTGTGAGTTCGAGGCCAGTCTGGTCTACAAAATGATTCCAGGACAGCCAAGGCTGCACAGAGAAACCCTGTCTTGGAAAAACAAACAAAACAAAACAAACAAACAAACAAACAAAAAACAAACCAAAACCAAAAAAAGGAAGGACATAAACAGAGACCAGTGATGGCCTGTGAGAGCCAGTGTATGCTAAGAAAATTAATCATAGTCAAGCAACATCAACTGTGTCAAATAACTGCACAAAGGATTAATTTATATTTATATATAAGAGTATATGTGTGTATATCCACGCTATTCATCAGTCAGATGCTGACGTGGTCTGTGGAGGATTTTTAAATCCACAAATGTCAGCAAGATGATCAAGTTGTAAGGTATCTGAGATACATCTGCAAATAAGAAAATTAGAAAGGAAAGAATTATCCTCTAGGAATTATTTTTTATTATGTGAGATGTATAAATACAAAATGAATGCTGTTTAATGAATACTTTGTTCTAAAGGATGCTTTAAAACTATATATAAAAATTTGAATGTGCTCCTGGGCCAGCCTGCCTTGGTAAAGGGAGCCTGTTGTGTTGTGGTTGTATAGGCTGCACTGTTCGGCACACACAGTGTTGTCTGTTCTTCTGTCTCTCTCTCCCTATTAGAGCTAGCACAGCAGGAGCTCAAGTTCTGCACAAATAGGACACAAAGTACAAGGGAGTGAGTCACAAATGAGAAGGCTAACCTTGAACCCTCACGATTTAGCTCTGATTTCAGAGTCTATTTCTGACGTTCCTACACTAGAGAAGGTTTACATTATCTTATGTGAACAGAGTCCATCCGAGTTTCCTTCTGTGGGCCAGGGTTCTGCGAGGTCGTTTCCTTTGACATGAAGAGTCCAATCCAAACTGTAGTCAGGGAAGAGACAGTACAAACAGACTAATGCCAGGGAAGCCCCACGACAGAAACATAGGTAAGAAGTTTTTGGAGTGATAAGCCCATGTGCAAGATTGTGCAGAGCGGTCGCAGCTAAACTATCTTTGCTCTTAGAAGTGACAGAACGTTGAAAGAAGCATTTACCACCAACTAACTTCAGTGAGATAAAAGAAACTGCAGGTGGTGCGGACAGTGTCAAATCCTAGTATACGCAACATGGGAAGAAGCAGTTCTAGGGGTCATGGGGACTCAGCTGCAGCTGTTACCTTGTTTTCCAAAATGACAGTGGCCACTTCTAGGACCTGGAAGAAAGCAGAAGTGAGGAGGTCACCTCCTCCCTTTATGGGAGCTTGCCTGAGCTGCTTTGCCTTAGCTAGCGACAAAGATCAGGCATGCTTTGCAGGAGAATTCCACAGGTTCTGGGAGAGCAAACACAGGTAGAAAGTCACTTATTAACCTCTTTCGGAGGAGGAACAGACCAGGCCTGTGGGCGGGGATTCAGAATAAGGAGCATCTGTGGCTACAGTCAGCATCACCCAGGGCAGCTAGTGAGATTGAAAACAGTAACATTGAAATTAAGTTTCTCTTGACTTAGAGTAACAACAACAACAGCAACACAGGGTTTCTCTTTGTAACAGCCCTGACACTCCTGGACTAACTGCATAGACCAGGTTGCCCTCAAACTCACAGATATCTGCCTGTCTCTGCCTCCCCAGGGCTGGGATTAGAGGTGTGGGCCGCCTGAGTTGGAGAGACAGCTCAGGGGTTAAGAGCACTGACTGTGCTTCCAAAGGTCCTGAGTTCAATTCCCAGCAACCACATGGTGGCTCAGAACCATCTGTAATGAGATCTGGTGCCCTCTTCTGGTATGCAGGTGTACATAATAAATACTGTAAATAAATGGTTTCTTTTTTTTTTAAAGAAAGGTGTGGGCCATCCCTCCCCAGCTAAGTAACTTTTTAATGTGATAGTTCCTGTGTGTTGTCCCCCTCCCCACTGTGAAGATAGTGCTACTGAATTCTTCCATGTCGTTTGCTTTAGTGAACCTTTCCTGTGTGGAAGGGCTTTCCTTAGTGCCATCTAGTTCCAGGGCTCTCGTTTTGTCAGGTCTCTGCACTGTCAACTGCAGCAGTTCTGGGGAAATGTTCTTCTGGCCTACAGCCCTGTTTTCATGTGTTGGGACAAAGGGAAACCGGTTCAGATATATCTAATTGAGTGCAGCATTTGTGTTCTCTTCCCTCCCTCTGTCTCTGAATAGAAGAAATTTTACATAGCTGAGAGTGGCCCTGAGTCTCCTGTCTCCTGAATCCTGAGTGCTAGGGTTACAGGCACCATACTAATTTACGTGGTCCTGAGGCTCAAGCCCAGAGAGCTTCCTGCATTCTGAGCAAGCACTCGTACCAACAGAGTCCCATCCCCAGCCCCGTGGCATTTCTGGTATGTTGTAGGCTGCCTTAGAATTTGGTTGTCTCACAGCATAGGCAGGGCCCAGCACACAGGGCTGACCATGGTGTACTGCTCTAAGAATCTGTAATTTTAATTTTTTGACTCACCATTCCATTTCTGAGAAATGGTTGACTGTGCCCTTTTTTGCAATCTTGTCTTTTATGTTTTGGGAAATTTTGTGATCTTTCCTTTCTCTTTCTCTTTTAAGTTATAAGTGATGTAAAAAAAAAAAATGACCCTTTAGTTTGCAGGAGGGAATAAGCTACATGTCAGCTCCTTGTTCCATGACAAACACCCCTTTGTGGGAGATGCACACTGTATGAGAAGACAGATTTGTTTTGTGACGTTTCACCAGAAACTCTCTTGGCTGGACTATGGGCAGTGTGAGTGAGCACTGTGCTGCTATAGTAAGGTGGCCTTGTTTACATGGCTTTAGAAATCTTTCCAAATGAGGTTTCAGTAGCTTTATTTTCATGGATAGTGCTGTGAGAATTTGACTTAGAGAGTTGAGTCAGAGACCTTGAAATGAGGGCTTCCCTCACCCCCCAGAATGCGGATGTGTTTATAGAGGATGGTTGTTTGGCGTTGGGGGGCATATGCATGCACTTTGGTTTATGTTGGGGGTAGGTGTCAACCCAGCATTGTGGCTCATGCTGTCAGTTGCACCTGCAGCACCCAATTCCCAGCCGATTTGAACCTTCGTGCTGTTTTTATTGTTAGATTCCATTCTTCAAGACCGATGGGGCTTGTATTAATTACACCTTAGGCAGTGTTGTCATTTATCACGTGGGGACTTTGGAGCTTTTTGCATGAAGCATAGGATTTTCATGTGCTCTGTTAGTGCCGTCTCTATTGTGTGCATACCTATGTGGCTAGCTTGCTTGTTTGGTGTTTTTATTCAAATACATAAGGTTTTCAAAAAGGCGTGTTTTAATGACTTTCCTTAAGCACTGCTGCTATGTTCTAAAGTGTGTGGCTGTGTTTCTGGGTTTAATCTCAGGTGCAATCATTCGTACTATTTTTTTTTTTTCACTTTTGTTCCTTCTTGAAAAACTGGTTACTTAAAAACCGAATTTACTTTGAAATATAAAAGACAAAAGAAAACTTGCTGCTGTCTCCTGTGGACAGACGCTTCTCCTTGGCTTGGCTTGTCGAGTTCCCTGGTGTTGGCTGTCTGGAATCCCCTTTCTAAGGCCCCACTTCCCTGCACACTAGCTTGGTGTGCAGGGAGAAGCTGCAGAGACTGTTGGCTGGGCTTTATTTACGGAAACAGCAGGGTTGAGATTGATTGCGTTCTGGAGAGACAGTGTGTGGATGAGGGAGGGTCACAGCACATGCTCAGTCCTGTCAGTGTGAGGGAAGTTTCTGCGTTCTGCGTGAAGGCTTAGGTCATAGCACAAGCTCAGTGAGAGCTCTGTGAGGTCTCTCAGCCTGCATGTGCCTCCATTTTGAGTACTTAGAGTAGAAAAGGGCAGAGTTTTAGCAGTAAGTAGAGATTCAGGAATCCAGCTAGACTCACGAGAGCCTGTTAGTCATGGACGATCCGTTCAGCCCCTGCAGGTAGGCGATCTTCCCCTGGCCTCACCCAGATATGGCTTTGCTGCTCAGGCTCCTTCTGAAGATGTTTATGAGTCACCTCGCCACTCATAGTGCATGCTCCTAAAGCCTTTGGCTCAGCTGGACGTGCAGCGGTCATACTGCAGAGCATAAAGTCAGAGCTGCGCCTGGCGTCTACCTGGAGGTGAATTAAGCAGATGTAGAGTGTGGAGCTTTGTGAGTTTCTATCCATGTCCTCTTCCTCTTCCTCACTTCTTCCTCTCTTGGGCGTGATTTTAGCCTGAGTTTGAGTTTGCCCAGTGTAGCACTTGTCTGTCTTAAAAACCTACAGAGCAAACCTGCAGCTGTTTCGTTACGTGTGTGCCTTGTGTGGATTGCCGGGCCACAGAGTGGATCTGTTTGGCTGTTTTAGGAAGGGTGGTAGGTGGGCAGCTATTGGTTGCTTTGAAGGTGGGTGGAACTTGTTTTGATTGAGAGCCTGTTTGCTGGCACAAATTTATAATGCTTGTGAGGTGACACACGAGGGAATGGCTGTGGATGATGATTGCAACTGTGTCATTTTAAAGTGGGTTTTAGGATGGGCGCTTTCATGTCACATGAATCTCTCTTCTGTTCCTTCTGAAGGGATCAAGCCTTCTTGGAGTTTGCGGGACTTACTAGCTTTGCGGGACTATACACACTGATATCTGTTAAAATTGAGATTCATATGCTTGTATTTATTCTTGTATGTTTGTTTTAGCTTTGTGGTGTATATGTACTTTGTGTTGAGTAGGAGAGTGCAAAGGGTTTGATGCCGAGGAAGGTAGAGGTCACAAGGTTGCATTTGGTACCTGTGGCTTGATTTCTGACCACAAAATAGCCCCCCCCACTCAATTGAAATTGTGCTTTTTTGGTGTATTTTTCCTGTTTGCAGAGCCCAGGCCAGTGGTTGTCACCATGGTTTATTAGGGAGCCAATCAGGATAAGCAGATTTTTGGGCAATGGAATTTTTACTCAAACAGGGAGTTAAAAAGTTTCGGATTGCTGCGCTGCCTCTCATTTCCCTTCCCCCTCCCCCCGTAGTAGGTTTGGGAACAATATAGAAACAACAGTCAGTTTGTATGCGGTTGTGCGGAATACAGCAAGCACCCTAAGGTAGAGTGGTGTGAATGAATCATTCTAGGGGCGGGAAGAGGCTGGCTGTGTATTGGGACTGAGGAGGAAGAGTCCTGTGAGCTGGATGTGGAGCTTTGAGTGCTCAGCTCTCCTCAGGAGAGGCCTCTGATTTGCAAAGGGCTCAGCAATGCTAATATTTAAAATATTTGTAAGGCATATCATTTGTATTCTTTCAGGCTTAATTTTAGAATTTGAACCAAAGAGATACTGTATGGAGAAGTATTGTAGGGTTAGTGTCTGTGTTGATGTTTCTGTGTTTGATTCCCATTCCTCAGAAGGCCTTTCCTGTTAGGACAATGTGTATTTGAACATTGTGTTTGGAAGTTTGGGGATAATACTCAGTGCTTCATATCAGACCATATGCTTGAGTATTTGGGAGAATACAATTTATTCTTCTTTATTTCCTCTTTTTTTATGGTGCTTTGGTACAGGCACCTGCCTTGCTGGTGGAGACCTGGCCTTCCTGGCTGTGCTGTGTAGATGGCCTCTGGTGTCAGACCTGAGTTCTCCATGCTTCACATGCAGCAGCAGCAGCAGCAGCAGCAGCAGCAGCAGCAGCAGCACTGCTTGTTATGTGTGTGGGTTTGTTCTTTATTCTCCTGTCTTGAGAAAATATTTTCGGAAAGCTTCTTCTGAATGGCTGTCTCCTGTGCAGGGCTTTGGGGCATATCTGCTGGGGTGAGGTGGAGGTGAGGAATAGCTCTGCAGTTACTCCTGGCTGGTGAGGTCCTCTGTGCAGGCCGATCAATAGAGACACTAACCAGTTTCCTTTTGCCTCTTCCCGACTTGTTTCACTTGGGAGTATCCGGAAATATGGGGAAACAGAGGTTGTGCTTCAGGGAGGACAGACAGTTAGTTCTTGGGTCTTTTATCCTGCTGCTACCTCTTCATCCACTGCGGTAGTCTCTTGACTGGAAATATGAATGAAGCTCCTCTTCCTCATAGGTCTGTCCTTGTGGCTTTACATAATGCTGAGAACAGTGCGCAGTGCTTACTGTGTCGTGATTCTTGCAGGTCTGTCGGTAGCAGACAACATTCGCAGTTGTCCCAGAGATGACGGTTGTGACTAATCTGCCTCCTTGTTGCTCTTTTTCAGTATTTATCTTTATCCCTTTTGAAAAAGCCTTTTTTCCTACTGTGAGGATTGATCCCACAGCCTAACACCTGGTTGGCAGTTACGTGCTCTACCACCAAGCTATATATACACTAAGCTGCCTAGACTGGCCTCAAACTCGAAATCCTACTATTTTAGCCTCCCTAGTAGCTGGGATTATACTCATACACTGGATTTTTAGGTCCTGTAGTTTTATTTTTACTTTTTATTTTTATTTTATTTTATGTTTATGAGTGGTTTGCCTGCATGTACATCTGTGCAGCACATGCTTGCCTGGTGCTGAGACCATCAGAAGAGGGCATTTGATCCCCTCGAGCTGGAGGTATGGACAATGATGAGCCACCGTGTGGTGCCAGAATTGAAATTGGGTCTAATGGGAGAGCTGCCAGTGCTCGCAACTGCTTAGCCCCTGAAATCGTGTTTTTAAAAGACCTCCTAAACCAGGTGCATTGGTGCACACCTGTAATCCTAACACTCGGGAGGCAGAGGCAGATGGATCTCTGGTCTACAAAGCAAGTCCAGAACAGCCAAGATAACACAGAGAAACCCTGTCTCAAAAAAAAAAAAAAAAAAAAAAAAAAAAAAAACAACAACAACAACAAGAAGACCTTCTATTTCTGGTAATTTTTGGTATTTCTAGTCTTTTTTTTTTTTTAAGATTTATTTATTTATTATTTATACAGTGTTCTGCCTCCATTTAACACCTACAGGCCAGAAGAGGGCACCAGACCTCATTATAGATGGTTGTGAGCCATCATGTGGTTGCTGGGAATTGAACTTGGGACCTTTGGAAGTGCAGCCAGTGCTCTTAACCTCTGAGCTATCTCTCCATCCCTGACTGCTATAGTTACACATATAAGGAAGATAATTGATGCCTTTTGCCTCTTTGCCCACCATATCCACAGCACTACAATAAAGTGGAATTAGGTGATGGCCTTGCCTTTAAGCATTTCATTCTTACCAGTGGGACAGAGAGACATTGGAAGTGTACGGTAGCCCTGCTTCCTGGCTTGTTGAAGTTATTTTTATAAAACAATGTTTCTTTCTCTTAGTTTCTCTCTTAACCTGGCTATCATATGAATAATTCAGACTCTTTTAATTTTGTTTATAAAGCTATACAACACAATCTTGAGCGGTTTTTAGTCTGTTCTTAATCCTCTATGTTATCCTGATTTCATCTTTGCCAAAATCACCAAGATACTTTCTTTGCTCCAGCTGAATCTTCATCATCTCTCCTGCACCTCTGCTTGTCCTGAATCCCCAGGTTCAATCTCTTTTCCTATCCTAACTCCTCCTCCATTGGCCGGCAGGAAGTCCAGCTCTGTTCTCTCCCCTGCTCACCGATTGACTGTAAGCTGCTTTATCAACATGTCAGGGCGACAATTTGAGGAACAGAGTTCATACAACATTCAGACAGAAATCAGCATTTAAACTGCACAATAACCTTATGCTGTATGGTTTCTCTCTGGGAATGCCGTGTAGGCTTATTATGTTGTTTGACTTCAGTGCATGGAAAGTCCTGTCTTTGCTCAACTCTGGTGGAAGGCTGTTTGTTTGGAATGCATATATGTGCATATGCACTTTTGTTAAGCTGTGGTTGTTACAGCCATTTGTATTTGCCCAGCAGATGAAGATAGTAAAGTCCGGGAGGAGCCTGGAGTGGGACAGAGTTAGATGTCATTGCCAGGTGTGCCATGTGGACCATTGAATAGTGGGTAAGAAATGCAGAGGATGAACAAGGCTGCCATAGCACTTGGAAATAGCTCTTCCTCTCTGCTGCCACCTGGTCTTCTAAACTTAAGTGAATGCTTGCTTCCTCTTTCCTTCCCTTTCTAGTCCAGTCGGCCTTCTACCTCTTCCAACCTGTTTTGGGCCAGAATTTCAGTCTTGTGCCACCACAACCTCTTTATTTATTTGTTTGCTTGTTTATTTAGACAGGATTTTTCCTCTGTGTAGCCTTGGCTGTCCTAGACTTGCTTTGTAGACCAGGCTGGCCTTGAACTTACAGCGATCCATCACATTGCCCGGCTAACCACACCTACTTCTACCACAGTTTAAATCCCTGTTTCTCTGATCTGAAGTGGTTCTGAGTGAAAGGGCATATTTATGGTATTTTTCAGGGTAGATAGATAGCCTTGCTATTCCTCAGGTAATGCCTAGCTCTTACTTCTGGACACTGGATTATATTTTGAAGAAGCTTATGGGAGAGCTGCTTCTGTAATTAATTGTTGTTACTTCTCAAGAGAGTGGTTTTCTTTTCTTACGCTTTCTCCTCCTCTGCAGAGCCATAGGACTGTCCCATGCTCCTCAGGGACTTGCTCAGAGGAACATGTACCATGCTTCCAGCTTTGGGGTGTGCCTGTGTTGACTTCTTCACTCATTCCATTATTGCCTAATTCTCCCTGTTTTATTATTTTTGAACGAAAGCTGAATTTTGTTCCTGTTAGATAGTTAATCAAAACTGTTCAGAGATTAAGTTTGCTTGGAGGACGAGCCTTCTGTCCCCAGTGACTATCTATAGCTAAGGTACACTTAATTTAGAGTATTAGAGTCATTGCTTATTCAAAATATATTTATTGATGCCCAACCTCTTTAGATACTTGGGGAATGCAAATCAAAACTACTTTAGGGTTGCATCTCACCTCAGTCAGAGACTATCATTAAGAAAACAAATTTAGGGGCTTGTGGTAGGGAGTTTGCTGGAGAAATAGGACAGTGATTAAGAGTACTTGTTGCTCTTCAGGGGTTCTGGGTTTAGTTCCCAGCACCCACATGGTGGTTTACAACCATCTATAACTCCAGTTCCAGGGGAGCCAATGCCCTTTTCTGATCCCCATGGGCCCTAGACATGCATGTGGCGCATATACATAAATATTAAGAAAACATTCATACACATAAAATAAATCTAAAGAAAAGGAAACAAACAGGGGACTGGAGAGGAGGGCACAGTGATTATTGCTCTGTCAGAGCATCCTTGTCATGTGGCGCATAATCCCTGTAACCCCAGCTGCAGGAGATCTGAACACCCTCTTCTATGTGTTTACAGGTGCATACATACACTTTAAAGATCAGAATGACTTTGAGGGAAGTGGACAAGGAGGCATGCATACAGTTTCTAGTAATAAAAATGGTGTAGCTACTATGGAGATAAGTAATAGATGTTCCCCCAAGAAAAAGAAAAGTGGAACTGCCATATTAACCACTGTACTACTCCTAGACATTATGCCAGAGGAATCCAAGTCAGCACTGCAGAGATACTCTACATCCGTGTTTGTTGCAGTACTGTTCACAGTGGCCGGTTGTGGACATAGCCTAGGTTCCTGCCCACATCCAAGGAGATCAAGACAGTGTGCTCTCCATGGAGAGTTACTCAGTTATAAAGAAGGATGAAATTAAATGGATGAGATTGCAATTTATCCTTTTAAGTAAAATAACCTCTGTTCTGAAAAGTATATATTACATGTTTTCTCTCATAGATTAAAAAAAAGTGACATGAGAGTGGAAGGTAGACTGTAAAAAGTGAACTTTTACATTTCACGCGGTCCAGGGATAGCTGAGATGGGACAGCAGTGTAGGCAAGAAAGAGGGTCCAAAGCTTGTGCTCTAAGCCTGTCAGGGCTAGGAGCTTGTTGCGTCTAGAGTTTCTCTCTGTACTTTAACTGTCAAGCTTTCTGGCTATTTGTGGACTCTGGTCATGGTGAGAAACTCTGTACTTTCTTAATTCTTAACTGTCAGGTTGATGGCTCTGGCTACTGTACTTTAATTCTTAAACTTTCAGGGGGTGTAGCCTTGCTATTTGGGGCTGCTGGTTGTGGTAAGAAGAAAGAAAGAGAAAGCCATACATTTACACAAACATAGGGAACCTCCCACAGGATATTCATAAAAATATAGGTAGACAATCAGACAGACGGACGTATTTTTAGATGAAGCAGGGAACTTCAACAAACAAGTTCTAACAGGCTTCATAATTTCACACTCACGCGCGCGGACACACACACATCATAGACAATCAGACAGCAGACACATTTGGATGAAGCAGGTGGTTTCAACAAACATTTAATTCTGTCTTGGGTTTTTATAACATCTATGAAAAATTACCTCACTTAAAAATAGATACAATTGTTACATAAAAAGGATGCTACAGTAGGACTATGGATTCTAAGTTGTCTCATTAGAACTATTTCTAACTAGATACTTTTGTTTATTGTAAGTTTAAAGCATTGATTTTTATCTGTATGCTCATTATGAGTTCAAAAGAGAAGTTTTATCCTTTTCTTGTTTCATATGTACATTATATGTTCAAAGCAAGAGTTTTTTATTTCAAGGCTTGTCTAAGACCCAGCTGTCTGTCTTGTCTTGTATAGCTGACCGTTTATCCTTTGTTTCTATATTCATAGTGTTTATAGTACTATATTCATATTTGTTTCTGATCATAATGTGCACCCGGGCATTGTCCTTGGACTCAACTTAGAATGAATGTATTGCCTTGGTTGTTTTGTTTCAATCTTATTTTCCTTCTTGGTGTGATTAGGAGGTGTAAGGACTAGGGGTTCTTAGAGCTCACGATCCTTTTGCCATATTGCAGAAGGGTTAAAGCTACCAGAATGAATGTAGAAATCATTATTAGGAATTATAAAATCATCTGTAGGAAAGCTGCCCGACAGAGGGAAGAGCCCCTGTGGAGGAGTATGCTGTAGGCAGTGAGGGTCTTTGCCATGCCAGGTGCATGAGACAAGTATGAAGGGCAGTAAAAGGAACAATGCACAGTTTTGAGGCAGAACCCTTGGCGGAGGGTGCCTGAAACAGGGACATCCCCATTCGTCAGCCGTGCCACAAAACGAATGGGCTCCCTCCAGGAAGCTCACTTGCTCACATGTGCCAGTCCAGCATGCAGCTGCACCCAGCAGTAGGCTTGTTTGGGAAGACAGGCCGTCAGGGAGAATGTGATTAAAGGCAAAAATGGCCGCCTTTCAATTGCACGCTTACTACATGCTAGTTGAAGCTCTAACACATGCATTGGTAAGAGCTAGTTTGCTCTTGAATGTTGGTGGGGAACTAAAAGCAGGTTTGGTTCCTATCTTGACAGTGGTTTTTCTCTTGAGCGCAGCACGGCCGTATGTATGGTTTGTAATTGTTTTAAAAAGCGGCGGCTGATAGAGGCTGGAGTGAAGTCTCCAGATCCGTCCTGTGCAGACTGAGTGCCATCACAGAGTTAAGTACAGCAGTGACTGCAGCAGCCGGCGTCCACCTGGTACCATAGCTATTGTCTTATTTTTACAGCCAGAGTTATTTGCCATTAAGAGCTGATGACTCAGAGAGATCATGTTGAGACCACATGTGGAACTAAAGTTTGAATCGAGTCATTTCCTTGTTTGTGGAGTCTGTGTACTTGCTACTTTGCACTAAATATCCACAGAGTGCTGCTTCCTTTCACCTTCCCTTTCTTTGTGATGATGAAGTGATTGTGTCACATTCCCCAGCCAACCCAAGGGAGGTGCAGCCCTGTGAGACTAAACCATCAATCCTTCAGAAGAAGCCTCCTCTATGGCTAGTGGTCTCCACTTTCCCATCTCCTGGCAAAGATGCTTCTCCCTTTTTGAAATTTAGATGCAAGCTTCCTGCTTCTTTCTGTCCACTCCCTGTTTACGTCTTAGACTAAACTGTTTCCATGGTAACAGGTTACTTTTCAAAGGGAACATCTTGTCATTTTATTTAATCCACTGCAGCTGAAGAGAGCTGAAATATTAAGTTGTAGTTGCTATGGATACTGCTTTGTTACATCAGTTTCTTTTGTATCAGGTTTCATATACAATGATTTTTTTTTCTTTTTCTTTTTGATATTAAAGAAGTAAACACAATGACTTACCATCCTTGTAATTTGGCTTCTGCAACTGGTTAGTTTTTTATATCCCAACCAAGGATTTGTAGAATAATAGAGGTTGAGAGTCAGCTAGTTTCCAAAACATATATAATTCATATTAGCTATACAGAGGAACTCTCTATGCTAGGAGGGACAATGATAGTTTTTAAAAGAACGAACACACACATATACACGTTAAGCTGTATCCCCAGTATTTATTTATTATATCTTCTTCTTCTTCTTTTATCTTTTCTCCTCCTCCTTCTCTTCCTCCTCCTCTTCCTCTTCTTTTTTAAGGTTTTTCGAGACAGGGTCTCTCTGTGTTAGCCTTGGCTGTCCTGGACTCACTTTGTAGGCCAGGCTGGCCTTGAACTCACAGCGATCCATCTATCTCTGCCTCCCGAGTGCTGGGGTTAAAGTATCCCCAGTATTTCAAGGTTTCAAATCACAGAGGCTCCTAGGAAGTAGAAGATGGAAGAAGTCAGCAGGTATAACAGAGCTGGAAGGCAAAGCCATAGGATCTGAGTTTCATTTCAGTATGGATTACATAGGAACACATGCATACACACACACACACACACACACACACACACACACACACACACACACACTTCTTTCTGCTGTTTATTTTATTTTTAAAGATCTACTTATTTACTATTTATGCAGTATTCTGCTTGCATGTGTGCCTGCACACCAGAACCCATCATAGGTGGTTATAAGCCACCATGTGGTTGCTGAGAATTGAAGTCAAGACCTTTGGAAGAACAGACAGTGCTCTTAAAACTCTACAGCCCCTTCTGGGGTTTCTTGTCACTGTTTTAAGTGAGATGACTTGGAGTTGATTCTTCATTTATTTGTTTGAGTTTTTGTTTTGGCTTTTTCTGAGATGGGGTTTCTCTGTGTACCCCTGTCTACCCTGGAACTCACTCTGTAGACCAGGCTGGTCTCAAGGTCATAGACCCACCTGCCTCTGCTTCCCAAGTGCCTGGATTAAAGGCGTGCACTACCACTGCCTTCCACCTTGGAGTTTTTTCATAGTTGGCTCTGGCACAGTCATTGGATCACCTCTCTCTTCAGTAGTCCTGGAGGCTACTTAAATCTCTCTCAGATCTGGCTTTCTTTCCTATTTTCATTCTATTTTGTAGCACATCTGTAGACTTTAAAAAAAAACTTTAACTCCTGCTAGGCAATGATGGCATAGGCCTTTAATCCCAGCACTCATGAGGCAGAGGCAGGTAGAGCTCTTGAGTTTGAGGCTAGCCTGTCTACAGAGAGAGTTCCAGGACAGCCAAGGCTACGCAGAGAAACCCTGTCTCAGAACAAATAAACAAAACCATAGCTCCTCCAAACCTAATAGGATGTTAAACAAAGACAGCACAGAGCAGTACTGTAGAACCACAAGCAGGGGAGCATGTACATGTTAGGGGAAGTGCGCGTGCGTGCGTGGGTGCGTGCGTGTGTACACACATGCAGTGTTTCATCAAACATGTGACTGTACTCCTACATCAGGATACAGCTGCTGTTTTTTTTTTTTACAGCTCTCACTCATGTTGCCCTTGTCCTCAGTAGTTATAACCTCTCCAGCCCAGCGCCTGCAGCCCTGATCCCTCCCCAGCCCCTGCAGCCCTGATCCCTCCCCAGCCCCTGCAGCCCTGATCCCTCCCCAGCCCCTGCAGCCCTGATCCCTCCCCAGCGCCTGCAGCCCTGATCCCTCCCCAGCCCCTGCAGCCCTGATCCCTCCCCAGCCCCTGCAGCCCTGATCCCTCCTCAGCCCCTGCAGCCCTGATCCCTCCCCAGCCCCTGCAGCCCTGATCCCTCCCCAGCCCCTGCAGCCCTGATCCCTCCCCAGCCCCTGCAGCCCTGATCCCTCCCCAGCCCCTGCAGCCCTGATCCCTCCCCAGCCCCTGCAGCCCTGATCCCTCCCCAGCCCCTGCAGCCCTGATCCCTCCCCAGCCCCTGCAGCCCTGATCCCTCCCCAGCCCCTGCAGCCCTGATCCCTCCCCAGCGCCTGCAGCCCTGATCCCTCCCCAGCCCCTGCAGCCCTGATCCCTCCCCAGCCCCTGCAGCCCTGATCCCTCCCCAGCGCCTGCAGCCCTGATCCCTCCCCAGCCCCTGCAGCCCTGATCCCTCCCCAGCCCCTGCAGCCCTGATCCCTCCCCAGCCCCTGCAGCCCTGATCCCTCCCCAGCCCCTGCAGCCCTGATCCCTCCCCAGCCCCTGCAGCCCTGATCCCTCCCCAGCCCCTGCAGCCCTGATCCTTCCTCACCTGGGTGTCCACACCGGGGGTTGGGGGTGCACTGAGTCTTGCGGGGAAGTCTTGAGTTTGAGGTCAGGCCAGGCAGTAGAACAAAGAGCTGTGAAGATGTTTCTGCCCTCTCCAGTTACATAGCTTTGTGAGCTTGGTTTTCTTCATATAATTTGTTGTTGTTCTGGTTTTGATTTTTTTTTTTTCAAGACAGGGTTTCTCTGTGTTGCCTTAGCCAACCTGGACTCCCTTTGTAGACCAGGTTGGCCTTGAACTCACATTAATCCACCTGCCTCTGCCTCCCCGAGTGCTTGCACTGTCTATAACTCCAGCACTCGAGAAGTGGAAACAGGAGCGTCAGAAGTTTAAGGTGGTCTTGGCTATAGCAGGTATGAGTCTAGCCTGGGCAACAGAAATAAAAACTGTCTGAAAATTGTTTTTCGAACATTTAGTGTACATTGTGTGTTTCCTCGATGTTGTAACTCTTAACTGCTGAGCCATTTCTCTAGCTCCATTTTTGGAGTTTTCATTCATTTGTGTTTTGGCTTTTGTTTATTTGAGACAGCATTTCTCTGTGTAGCCCTAGTCCTGTGCATTGTAGATACAGACCAAGCTCACCTCAGACTCAGAAATCTGCCTGCTTCTGCCTTTTGAGTGCTGGAATTAAAGGTGTGCTCCACCACTGCCTGGCTTTTTTTTTTTTTAAATACTTTTTTTTAATACATGTTTACAGCAGGGTGGTGGTGGAGCACTCTTTTAATCCCAGCACTCAGAAGGCAGATGTGAAAGAGTTTGAGGCAAACCAGGGCTACACAGAGACGAAACCCTGTTTTTTGTTTTTGTTTTTGTGTTTTATTTTATTTTTTTGTTTTGGATTTTGTTTTTTGCTTTTTGGGAATGGAGGTGTCCTTGTATTCTGAGACTCTTACCCTCTGAGTGTCAAGGTTGGAGGTGTACACTTTCATGTTGGTTCCCTCCCAGTTTTAGAAATAGGAGGGTGTTTAGTCCAGAAGGCACTTGAAGGTTGTTTTCATTTTGTGGCATTACCTTGGCACTGTGAGTATTGGTGGTACCAGAAAGATTTCATAATCAACCATTAGGGAACCCTAAAATAGCACCAGGCAAACTGTGGTATGCACTTTCTGAATTATAATAGGTCTTGGCTGGAGCTACTTCTAGTCAGAAAAGCATTTGGAAAGTCTGGAAAGGCTTTGGTAGGCTAGTTTGCTCACAGCTACCTAAGAATTAGAAATGAAGGTGTTAGTGGCTGCAGCAACTGAAAAGAACAAACAGTAAGCCTGGCTGTTGTGGTGCACACCTTTAATCTCAGCACTCTAGAGGCAGAGGCAGGTCAATCTCTTGAGTTCCAGGCTGGCCTCATCTAGTGAATGCGTTCCATCTATCCGGGGTACACAGAGAAACCCTGATTCCAAAACCAAAGCCAAACCAGGCAGTTAGTTTTACAGAGTAGTGTTGACCAGGCCAGTTAAATCCTTGACATAGTTCTTGAAGCAGTTATCTTCTGCATAAACCTACTAGAATAGTCTATCTACAAGCTTCTGTGTCAAAAAAGAAAGCAGATGCCTAGTCTAACAAAATGAGCCCTTTGTGTTCGTGTGTCATCATCATAGCCCCTTGTCTGTCTGCCCTGTTGTGGTTCTAGCCCCTCATGAGATGCCCACCTTCTGCCTCCCTGTCTCCTTCAGAGTCATTCAGTCCTCTCCAGGCTAAGTGACTTGGTTGTTGTAGGGGAGGAGGGACATGGGACAGAGTTGGTTGAGCTTTTGAGGTACATCTGTTTGTCACCACATGTTATTGTAGCACACAGAGCTCGCACACTGGGAAGCCATGCAGTGGAGTCACAAAACAGTGGCCAAGCATTACCATTTTATGTTGGGCCATGGTCATGGCTAGCCTGGGCAGCTGGTTAGACATTGGAAGCTTGGTTGATTTCCTTAACTTCTCCTAGTATTTGTGTGAGGTGTCTTCTAGAATGTAGTATCTTAACGCTCATAATATCTGGGCCCTTTCTGTTGGGAGGTGGGTACTCCCTGTGCGCCAGGTACAGTCTAAGAGTCTTAGGGCTGGGACTACATCTTTGTTGTTGCTGTTCTTACTGTCTTCTCTCCCTCTGTCATTGCTACTGATGTCCCCCACCCACCCCCAAACAGTGCTCGTGATGAGAAAAGCTGTTGGAGTATAAGAAAAAAGAGAGGCAGGGCATGTAACTCAGGTGGTAAAGTGCCAGGTCCCTTAGTCTTGTCTTCAGGGTAAATAGACTGAGTATGGTGACATGCTGTGGTATTTGTTGGTTTGTTGAGATGGTGTTTCTCTGTGCAGTCCTGGACTCACTTTGTAGATCGGGCTGGTCTCAAACTCATGAAGATCAGCCTGCCTCTGCCTCCTTACTGCTTGGATTAAAGGCAGCGGCAGCAACAGCTGCCACCACCACCAGGCAATAACACTTGTAGTCTGAGCCCTCGGGGAGGAAGGAAAGATCAGAAGTTCAAATTCCTCATCTACATAGTGAGTGGGAAGACACCAGGGCTTCACTGAGAGAAGACAGCCGAGGAGGCTGCGGTCAGGTTCTCCCAAGAATGAGGGGCTAAGGGCTTGTGTTTGTAAGGCTGCATGGCTGAAGCAGTGGTAGGAAGAGTGAGGCAGTGGCCCCCAGGATGTCTCTGGAGAGGTGGCTCAGACTGCTTTCCAGAGGTCCTGAGCTCAGTTCCCAGCCACCACGTGGTGGCTCACAGCCATCTGTAATGTGATCCGATGCCCTCTTCTGTCTTACAGGTGTACATGTAGGCAGAACACTTATACATAATAAATAAATAAATCTCTCTGGGACTGGAAAGGTGGCTCAGCAATCAAGAGCACTGGGTACAAAGTAGCACCAGTTTCATGTCCATCTGGTGCCCTTTTCTGTCCTCCATGGACATACTCATAAATAAATAAGTACTAACAACAAAAAGCTGTCCCCTATTTATTTGGACTGTGTCTGTCAGAGCAACTGGGCTGACCCTCTGTTCTCTCTACAGGAGGCTGAATAGTACCCAAGGGGAGATCCGTGTTGGCCCCAGCCATCAGGTAAAGTACTTCACTGACTCACTAAATAATAGGTTTTTATTTCCTGTTTTTCTGTTGCATCTTTATTCTATTGGGTAGCATCTTAGAATAGTTATTGATATGAAGAATTCTTTAATTCTTTTTAAATGCAGAGATAAAGGTTTTGTGGAGTATTGTGTTTGTTTCGTTGTGTGTGTGTGTGTGTGTGTGTGTGTGTGTGTGTGTGTGTCTGTGTCCAGAGGAGAATGTCACTTAGTTGCTTTGCTTAATCACTCTCTACTTCGTTCCCCTTAGGCAGAGCCTTTCACCAGCCCTGTACTTAGGCTGCTGGCTAGCGACCTCCACCAATTCTCTCATCTGGAGTGTGCAGCTATACCTGGGTTTTTATGTGGCACCTGGGATGTAAAATGAGACCTTCATGCTTATACAGTGTGTGTGTGTGCTCTTTCTTCACATCCTGAACTTTTTGAGACAATGTCTTCCTCTGTAGCCAAGGCTGGCTTCAACCCTGTTGCATACCGTACGTTGCACAGACTGGAATTGAATTTCTAATCCTCCTGCCTCTGTCACAGTGCTATCTTTACAGGTGGGTGCATTGCATCCAGCTTCAGCGGTCTTTCCTCCTGGCCCAAGCAAGTATTAAACCAAGCAACTTGGGAAGATAGGAGGCAAGTGAGGTTGATATGGAGTGAGTGTGCTCAGTCTTCAGTTTTATGGAGTCTTATGGAATGTTATAGTGAAACCTATAATTTTGTTTCATAACTTAAAAGTTAATAAGAAAAAAGAAATTTAAAAAAAGATTAATTCTAGCACTCAACAGACAAAGGCAGGAAGATCTCTGTGGTTTGGAGGCCAACCTGGTCTGTATAGGGAATGCTAAGGCAGCCAGGGCTCCATAGTGAAATCCTGTGTCAAAAAACAAAAGGACTGCAGAGTTTACCCACTTTTTTAAAGGATATAGTTCAGTAACATTATAAATATGTTACTATTGTACAACCATTGCAGTTCCCCATCTCTACAAATTGTTTCTGGAGATGTTCTGTGATGCGGACACTCTGTTTCCACCAAGCAGTAGCTCCTTTCTCTCTTGCTCAAGCCTCTGGAGCCACCCCTCCACTCCTTGTCTCAGTGTTTGTCTTCCTCATAGATGTGCAATTTACAAGATTTGTCTTTGTTACTGACTTTCTTCATTCTCAAATGCTTTTTGGTTCATCCATATTGTAGGACGTGCCAATTTCTTTTTAAGATAGAATTATTCAGTGAGTGTATGTGTTTCACTGTGTATCTAGTCATTCATGGATGAACATTTAGTTACTGTATACTTCAGTTCAAAGATATTTTAGGGACTGGGGAGCTGGGCTCCTGGTTAAGAGGACCCAGGTTCAGTTGCCTGCACTCACCTAGTGGCTGGCAGCCATCTCTAACTCTAGTTCCAGGGGATCTGATGCCCTCTTCTGGCTTCTGTGGGCACCAGGCTTATATATGATGCTTGTACATATATAAAGGTAAAATACTTATACATATAAAATAAAAATAAACAATCTTTTAAAAAAAGAAGACTGAGAGTGTTGCTCAGTGGTGGAGCACTTGCCTCGTGTATGAAGCTCAAGGTGTCACTCCCATCCACTAACAAGGAGAAAGATAAAGATATCCTAAACGTCTTTTTTCCCCCAGAGGTCATGATAGCTGGTACTTTTCAGCTGGATCTTGGGTGAGCTGTTCTTGCTGGCATCCGTTTAGGGTACTGAAGTTCCTTTGCTTAGAATTCTGGTACCAGTTAATAAGTTCTGAGGAGCGGCAGGGGGCACTCTGGCCACCATGGTTGCTCACACCTCCTGCACTGTCCTAGTAAGTTCAGAGCTGCTTATGTGAGTTACTGAGTGCTGCTGGCATTCTCCAGTGGCTTGTCGGCTCTTTACAGGAGTTCTGACACGCACATGGTTGGGGCATGTGTCTATTGCTAAACCCTGGGGAAAATGACTTAGCGTGATTACCCTGAATTCTCATTTGAGTGAACTGTATGTTGGAGAGACAGCCAATATGTATGTTATGCACAGATACAAATTACAAGTCATAGCAATCCTTTTGAACATTTTTATATGCCACATATATTTTTTCAGAACTTAATTTTAACTCTGATGCAAAATGCAGAAGCCAACAGAGGTATATTGTTTCTAGATATTCTTTTTATGATAAAGGCAGAAGCACATAGTAACAAGACCCTTAATTTCTGTCTTGTTCAAGGGTAGTATTCCTGGGGTGGGCTGTTAGATACGCCTTACCAGGACTGCCTCTGGGCTGTGGGTCTGTGTGTGTGTGTGTGGGGGGGGCACTTATGGTTCTGTACATACAAAGTTCTCTACATTACTCTAGATCTAGACTAGAGTTGCTGGGGTTTGTTTGTTTTTGTTGTTTATTTAGTTTGTTGTTTTGAGATACTTTTGTTTGTTATTCTTGTTAGTTTTTGTGACAGGGTCTCACTTTATAGCCTAGGCTGGCTTCAGATTCATTTGCCTCGCCCTTTGTTCTTAGCGTGGAATTCAAGGTATGCATCACCATGCCCTGCTTATTTATTATTTTAAGTGTGTGTGTTTGTGTGTGCCTGTGTGGAGGTATGTGCATGTGAAAGCAGGTGTCTGTGGAGGCCAGAAGAGGGCCTGAGATCTTGGAGATGTACTTCATAGGCAGTTATGAACTTCCTGGCTGGGTTCTGCAGCCAGACTTGAGTCCCCTGGAAGAGCAGCATGCACGCTTAATGTCTATACCATCTCTCCAGCCCTCATTTGATTTTGGGAGGATAACGTGTCAACATATAGCCCAGATTGGCTCTGCTTTCTGAGTGCTGATATTTCAGGCATGTGCTATTTACTATACTGTAATCACCCTGGGTTGTGTTTTGCTGCGACTAGTGGTGGTGGTGGTGGTGGTGGTGGTGGTGGTGGGGTGTGTGTGTGTGTGTGTGTGTGTGTGTGTGTGTGTGTGTGTGTGTGTGTGTGTACACATCAGAGCACAACTTGCAACAACTAGTATATAGGTCCCAAGGATCAAACTCAGGTTGTCAGCCTGGCCGTGAGCACCTTTACCCGTTGAGTTAGCTCTCCAGATGAGGTTTAAATGGAGGATCCAGTGCGTGCCTGCATCACTCAGTCACACCCCCCTTCTCTTCTTCCCCTTGTGCTGTGTTTTCTTACCCATTTTTCTTTCCCACAATTTGCTTCCATGGTTGTAGGATCTTATAATGGACCCTTAAATCTCAGAAAGAAACAGATTTTACATCTTGAGTTTGTGTGCTTCCCTTCAAATTGGATGTTCATTTAATGCCAGATAGGGAATTTTGGTTTCGGTTTTGGTTTTGGTCTTTTGGAGACAATGTTTCTCTGTTACACAGAGCCTTGGTGGTCCTCGACTCTCTTTGTAGACCAGGCTGGCCTTGAACTCACAGAGATCCATCTGCCTCTGCCTCTGCCTCTGCTAAATCAAATTACCTTCTTAAAGTTGTTAGCTTTTTTTTTTTTTTTTTTTTAGAGTCAATAGTAACACATACAAAAATGGGAACATAAGACAATTCTCCTTGGTGTTACTGAACTTGGTGGAGTTGGTGAGACTTGCTTTGTGTGCAGTTCCCTCGGGCTACTTCCTACCTGTGGTAATGAAATGTATCACAAATATATCATTTTAATTTTAGATAGAACAATGAAAAAGAAAGAAGCCCTCTAATAAAAGGCACAATTACAATATTTTATACTAAATCAAAATCGGTATATCATGAGGTTGGGAGATGGCTCAGGCTTAGGATCACTTGTCATTGACTGGCAAAATGGCTCCAGCCTAGTGACCTAAGTTTGATCCTGCTGCCACCATGGTAGAAGGAGAGAACTGACTCCTCTGTGCTCTACATGTGTCTTGTAATCTACCACTCCCTTAGCCAACACAAAAAACATCAAATCAGGGGCTGGAGAGATGGCTCAGAGGTTAAGAACACTGTCTGTTTTTCTAAAAGTCCTAAGTTCGGTTCCCAGCAACCACATGGTGGCTCACAACTATCTGTGATGAGATCTGGTGCCCTCCTCTGCCATGGAGGCCGAACACTGTGTAAACAATATAAATAAATAAATCTTAAAAAATAAATCAAATCAGTGTAATTAAAAACAAGAACAAAGCCGGGCGTGGTGGCACACGCCTTTAATCCCAGCACTTGGGAGGCAGAGGCAGGTGGATCGCTGTGAGCTCGAGGCCAGCCTGGTCTACAAAGTGAGTCTAGGACAGCCAAGGCTACACAGAGAGACTGTGTCTCGAAAAACCAAAAAAAAAAAAAAAAAAAAACAACCACAAAACAAACAAACAAACAAACAAAAAACCAAGAACAAGCCAGGTACAGTGGTGCACTTCTGTAATCCCAGCACTCAGGGAGGCAGAGGCAGGTGGATCTCTGTGAGTTTGAGGCCAGCCTGATCTACAAAGTGAGTCCAGGACATCCAAGGCTACACAGAGAAACCCTGTCTTAAAAAAAAAAAAAAAGCTGGGCAGTAGTAGTACACGCCTTGAATCCCAGCACTTGGGAGGCACAGGCAGGTGGATATCTGTGAGTTCAAGGCCAACCTGGTCTACATAGAAAACCCTGGCTCAAAAAACCAGAAATGAAAAATAAAGAAAGAGCCGGGTGTGGTGGCACACGCCTTTAATCCCAGCACTCGGGAGGCAGAGGTAGGCGGATCACTGTGTGTTCGAGGCCAGCCTGGTCTACAAAGTGAGTCCAGGACAGCCAAGGCTACACGGAGAGACCCTGTCTCGAAAAACCAAAAAAAAAAAAAAAAAAAAAAGAAAAGAAAAGAAAAATAAAGAAAGAAAAGAAAAAGAAGAACCACAGAAACAAAAAAGGGAAAAGAAAAGAAAACAACACACACAAAACAAAACCCAAGAACCCAAAAGCCACTTGCCCTTCAAGCATACCGAATAGAGTTCATTATGATCCCTAGAGTCCATGATAATGTCAGGTGGGTGTAGCATCCACCTGTGATTCCAGCAGAAAAATATGGAAGTGAGATCCCCACAGTAGTCTGCTAGCAAGATTAGTCATTGTGGTGAGCTCTGGCTTTGATTGAGAGACCCTGCCTCAATTAATAAAATCAAAGAGCAATTGAGGATGATTTCCTGTATGCACCTCATGCCTCTGCCTGTTCTCCCACCTACACACGTGCCCACTCACATGCAGTAAAATGCATGTATACAATACATGCACATCACACATACAAAAGGAAAAAAACCCAGCAATTTCCTTTTTAAAATATTTGCTTTTATTAGCTGGCCGTGGTGGTGCACGCCTTTGGCAGACTTTGTGAGTTCAAGGCCACCCTGGTCTACAGAGCGAGTCCAGGACAGCCAAAGCTACACAGAGAAACCCTGTCTCAAAAAACGGAAAAGTATTTTCTCTTATTTTAAAGTTATGTATGTATGATTGCTTATGTCTGTGTGGACACATGTACATGAGTATAGTTGTTGAAGGAGCTCAGAAGAGGACATTAGGTTCCCCTGGAGCTGGAGTTACAGTTAACTGTGCCCTGTCTGATGTGAGTACTGGGAACTGAACTCTGTCCTCTTTGACAACAGTACTTAGCTACTAACTGCTGAGCCCTGAATCAGTCAGTCATCTCAAACACTCCTCTCCCCCGTTCCCTCCCCTTCCCCTCCCCTCTCTGATTCTGTTTGTGTGTATCTGTATGTGTAAAACTGTACACAAATATACTGATACTTGTAATTTAAATTTAAAACTTTAACATTTCTATTACTCTTGATCTGCTTTCATGTGAGTCTGTATCTTTTTCCCATGTATGGATGACACTGATCTAATTGCTCTTATCCCTTTATCTTATAACCCAGAATAACAATACCTACACTCCTCCTTTTGCTTCCTTTGGTGCTGGGATGGAGTTTAGGTCTTACATGAGCATCACACATACTTTGCCACCAACTTACACTCACAGCTGCTTGGAAGCAGTGTACTGTAAAATTTGTTTTATCTTTCAATTATATCCCCTGAGTGCTGTGCAGCTAAATTAATGTTTTGGCATTACTTGACATAGTTCCTGACTAGAATCAGTTCAGTCTGTTGCTACATTTAAAAAACTTATTTACTTTATTTGCATTGGTGTTTTGCCTGCATGTATGTCTGTGAGAGGGTGTCGGATCCTCTGGAACTAGAGTTACACACAGTTGTGAGCTGCCATGTGGGTGCTGGGAATTGAACTCAGGACCTCTGGAAGAACAGATAGTGCTCTTAGCCACTGAGCCATCTCTCCAGCTCCCTCTGTTGTTACTTTTAGTTCTTCATTTACTTTAGATTTTATGATGATACTGTTCTTCCCACTTACTTTTATTCCCTCCCCCCTTTTATATGAGTGGTAGATATTATACACTCTCTAGACCTCTTTTTTTTTTTTAAAGATTTATTTATTATTTATACAGTATTCTGCCCGCATGTACACCTGCCCACCACAAGAAGGCACCAGATCTCATTACAGATAGTTGTGAGCCATCATGTGGTTGCTGGGAATTGAACTCAGGACCTTTGGAAGAGCAGCCAGTGCTCTTAACCTCTGAGCCATCTCTCCAGCTCTCTGGGGCGCCTTTCTTTCTTTATTTTTCTTTCTTTCTTTCTTTCTTTTTATTTTTTTAAGATTTATTTATCATGTATACAGTGCTCTGCCTGCATGTACATCTGCAGGCCAGAAGAGGGCACCAGATCTCATTATAGATGGCTGTGAGCCACCATGTGGTTGCTGGGAATTGAACTCAGGACCTCAGGGAGAACAGTCAGTGTGGGGTGCCTTTCTTTTGTTTCATTTTTATTTGTAGTTCAGACAGCACATCTTTGATTATGTTCTCAGAAAGGTGCCTGCTTGGAGAGCCAGTCTGATAGCAGTTTTCAGGCTATTGCCACATTCCCATCCCTAATCACTGTGGTAGATAAAGAGTGGAGTTTGTTGTTAAACTGCATTCCTCTTGTCTGAACCCCATTTCTTGCCATTAAAAGCCATTTCCATTTCTTTTCTTTTCCTCAGTCATGTTTCTAGTCATACGCTCCTCCAGGTCGTGTTCCCCAACTATAGTACTTTTTAATTAATTTACTAAAAAGCCATTGCTACACGAGACACTGGAGCTGGCACAAAAAGCACTGCTGTGGTGTCAGTGACTTTCCTTATGAGTGTCCATCCTGTTTTCATCTTATCCAGTATTTTCAGTTTATAGTAAGTAGATTTGTGAGGTGTGAAGTGACAGGACAGAGAAACTAGTGTTCTAGACCACTCTGTGGGTAGAAGGAAGGATTTATTGAGGATCAAACTGCCAAGGCTCTCCGTGGGGAAGGAGGCTTCTGGAAGGGTAAGGGTGGTTCCTGCTATTCTTTGTTTTGTTTTTTGTTTTGTTTTTCGAGACAGGGTCTCTCTGGGTAGCCTTGGCTGTCCTGGACTCACTTTGTAGACCAGGCTGGCCTCATAGCTATCCACCTGCCCCTGCCTCCCGAGTGCTGGGATTAAAGGCGTGTGCCACTACGACTGTGCGGTTCCTGCTATCCTAATAAGGAGCAACCTTTAGGCTGTTTACTCATAACAACCCTTTTTTTAAGGCAGTGTCACCAGCACTGCTCTTTTAGGGAGGAGCAGTTGGAGTTGACAGCACCCAATAAAATGATATTAAGTGAATATTAAGTATAAAACGACCACTATTTTACTTAGGGTGGTGCTACACACCTGTAATGCCAGTATTTTGCAAGCTGAGGCAAGAAAATTTGAGATCAGTTCTGGACTGCATAACAAAACTCTGTCTCCAAACCAGCCAACCAGCCATCCAACTGAAGGTTAGGGGAAAGTTAAAAGTAAAAATTGTTAAGAGTTGCAATGTAGCAGAGGTGTCAGACTGCAGGCAGCAGACAGCCTGTGAGTATTGTGTTTTGTCACAGAACCACCTTAAAACTTGAATATCCAGCATCGAAAATAGCTTCCATTAAAAGTGAAGATTTCCAGGTGGGGGTTGAGGGAGACAGAGAACACTGTTGTCCCCTGGGTGGAGCAGTGCTCTCCTCTGTCTTTGTTTTACCTTGTAGTCTTCCCTCTATGTGCACATGGCTGATGCACAGCCTACCTAGTGGGATGTGGAGTTTCTTTTCATGTGTCTGCTAGACTATTTAAAAGTAACTATGTGCCTCTTTGCATTTCCAGTGTTTGCTTCTACACAGGTCTGCTTTTTAACTTCAGCATAGTGTGAACTATAAAAGTAACATGCCCGTGTTCACCATTTGCTGAGATGAGAGTATTGGGTAACTTGCAGGTCTCTGACTCTTCCTAGGCCTCTGATGGTTACAGTAGTCATGGTACCTGCTGACTTAGCATTGCTCTGCCTTAGCAGAGTGCAGGTACGAAATCTGACTACTTTGGTTGTTCATTACTTCTGTTCTTATTCAGGATGTTTGCATTGCATCTGATGAGTTTTGTCTTGTTTTAGTTTTTGTTTGGTTTTGGTTTTGGTTTTTCAAGATAGGGTGTCTCTGTGTGGCCCTGGCTGTTCTGGGACTCACTCTGTAGACCAGGCTGCCCTTGCATCCACAGAGATCTGCCTGCCTCTGCCTCCTGAGTGCTGGGATTAGGGTGTGCACCACCACTGCCTGACTGATGAGTTGTTCTTATGTAAACTATTCAATTCCCTCTGCAGTGTCATAGCAAGTCACAGCCATTTCTTTTATTCTAGAGAGTTCTATCCTGTTTCTTGATAAGTAGTTCTCTTATTCCCCAACTATGCTGTTTCTACCAGTTAATTAAACTGTTTTAGTTTTAACATTAGTGTTTTTGTCGTAACCATGATACACTATTAGATGCAGTCCTGTAATCTGCCATGTGTCTGGTTTGTAAGTGTGTATTGGAGATGTGTGTCTTGTTCTTATTCAGAGCTGTCACTGTATGGTACTTTTTGGTTTTGTTCGTTCTGTTTGTGTGCCGAACTATTAGATCGTGGTAGTACAGGTTGGGTTTGCTACCACTTAGTGCTCCTTATGTGGGGATTAAGCAGTCTGCTGTGACTTCAATGTTTTACGATTTTACTCTAACCTTTCTGCTGCCCAAGGACATAGGCTCAGTGCACCAGTGCACCAGGTTGGGAAGATTGCTGGGTGCAATAGCTCCTTCCAGTACTGACCTTGATGGTAACTTCACCCCTGTCTTACAGGCCAAACTTCCAGATTTGCAACCATTTCCTTCTCCAGATGGTGACACTGTGACTCAGCATGAGGAACTTGTCTGGATGCCTGGGGTCAGTGACTGTGACCTCCTCATGTACTTGAGGGCAGCAAGGTAATGTGAATTTGCCCTAACTGCTTTCTGAATTAGGACATACAGACTGATGAGTGTCCGTAAAATTCCTCCTTTTCCCTCCTTGTTAGTACTGGGAACGTTGAGTATTGCTGTCTGCTCTAGTGGTCCTCCTTATCTGACAGCAGTAACCTGCCATTTGTTCTCTTCTTGCTCTTTGCTTTGTATCAGACAGTAGAGCTGCTCAGAGGGAACATCTTCAGTCACACGTGTAATTATCAGCACCTCTCACTGCAGTTGAGCGAGTTTCAGCTCACTTTACAGTTCCATTACTAAGTTCTCTGTGCTGTGGCTCTTCATTAGTGTCTGACCCCAGCTTGACATGTGTGTGACTTCGCTTCATGGGAACATTTATCTGTGATTATACTATAGAACTTGCAAACATACAAATGACAAGGATAAAAACAGAAACTTCAGTCCCTTCGTGCCATCGTGTAGGCAGAACCTCCATTAGCAGTGATTTGCAGGACTCACTGCAGCCTCACCTGTGCAGTAGCAAAGCTGAACTGTGTAGTTTGGGGCAGCTTGTTCATCTTGGCTGTGTGCAGTCTGCAGTGCTTTCTTTGTACAGTGGTACAGTGGGGTTGAAGTAGTATAAATGTGGTAGACACCTGCCTCCTGTTCTGTTGTTTTTCACTTTTAGCTCATTGAAAGGCAGTTGGTAAATAGAGGAGAGGAAGTAATTTCACCTGTTTTCCCACAACTTGAAATTTTTTAATGCATGGTACTAGTGCATATGGGCATTTTCAAAACACCATAATCTGGTAGATCCCGAGGGAGGGAGGGTCAGACTGCTGTCTGCGCTGAGGGCTGACATGGTGTGCGCATATTAATGGAGCCTTGCTGAACATGTGCTTGCATTGCAAACTAAGGGCTAAAAGTCACTGTGTAAGCCTGTAATCCCAGCACTTGGGAGGCAGAGGCAGGTGGATCACTCTGAGTTCCAGGCCAGCCTGGTCTACAAAGAGAGTTCAGGACAGCCAAGATAATACAGGCAAACCTTGTCTCAAACAACTTAAAAAAAAAAATCACTGTGTATCCATATGTTTATGTATGCTGATCAAAGAAACTCCATTCCTTTTCCCCAAAGGAGCATGGCAGCATTTGCAGGCATGTGTGATGGAGGCTCTACAGAGGATGGCTGTGTCGCCGCGTCTCGAGATGACACCACTCTCAATGCACTGAACACAGTAAGTCTCTGGATGTCACCTTAGATTGGAGCATGGAGCAAGATGTGGCAAAGAAGTATAGGAGACAGTAACTATGGTGTTGCTAGGGTACAGGAGTGGCTGTGGCTCTGCAGCTCATTTCAGTATCCTTGCTGTACTTACACAGTAGCTGACTCTGCAAATCCCTCCTGCAACTTCACATACACGATTTATATATAAAATAGATTACATAAATAGACGTAAATAAAAATTAACAAAAGAATTGTAGGGTTGGTGAGACGGCTCAACAGTTAAGATTACTGATGCTCTTGCAGAGAAGCTGTGTTCAGTTCCCATTACTGGCATGGCTTCTTACAGCTGCCTGTTTAAGACCAGCCTGGTCTATAAAGCAGATTCCAGGATAGTCAGGGCTACCTAGAGAAACCATGTCTCAAAAAGGGAAAAGAAATATGTGAGCTTGGGGCTGGAGAGATGGCTCAGTGGTTAAGAGCACTGTCTGCTCTTCCAGAGGTCCTGAGTTCAATTCCCAGCACCCACAACCATCTATAATGGGATTTGATGCCCTTTTCTGTCATGTATGCAAATAGAATACTTATGTGAGCTTAATCCAGATGGAGCTGGTTGTAAGAGAAGCCTGGGTGCTTGTTTGATGTCTGCACAGCTGTTCAGAAGGAGCAACACTCACCGTGCTGTCCACAGTGTGCCTTGCAGAGCCAGGGCATTACTACTGGCTTTGCTTTAGGTTTGGCTTAGCATGATTTTGGCCTTACCGTGTGTCCTAAGGAGAGTGTAGGAAAATTAATCTTTGAAGCAGTTGCCTTCTGTATGTTTTTTAATGTGAAATTGTGAAATCCAAACAAGTAATGCTGAGTGTTTTGGAGTCAGCTTTGGACTTAGGAGTTGTGTGTGTTTATGTATGGTGGTCATATGGTTATATGTGTAGAAGCAGGGAACTCTGGAGGCTTAACAACTCCTAACAGTTATCTAATTTAAGTTCATCTTTGTGTGTGTGTGTGTGTGTGTGTGTGTGTGTGTGTGTGTGTGTGTGTGTCTGTCTGTCTGTCTGTCTGTCTGTCTGTCTGTCTGTCTGTCTTTTGAGAGTTCTGTTGATGGAAGGGACTTCAGCAATCATCTACCTAGTTTCTATATAAGAATTCTAGGTTCAGAGAGGCCAGGCTAGCCAGATGCGGTGGCACATGCCTGTAATTCCAGCACTGAAGGAGGGAAGCAGGTGGATCTCTGTGAGTTCAAGGCCAGCCTGGTCTACAAAGTGAGTCCAGGACAGCGGGGACTACACAGAAACTCTCAACTACACAACTACACAGAAAAACTCAAACAAAAAAGAGCCAGGTAATTGTTGAATGCTGCTAATCCACAAAACTTAAAACATACAAAAAAGAAAATGACTTTCATTGTTAATGTGATGACCTTTCACTACAAAGTGCCTGGCACTCAGCTTGCTGCTGTGGCCAGGGTGGCTGAGTTTCACTCTGCTCTGACTAGCAGTTTGGAGTACTATGTAATACTAAGGCCAACTTTGTGTGTTGGCAGTTGAGTGACCTTGTGGACATGTTCTAAAGACACTTGCTGCTAAGCATCCACACCTAAGTGCCATCCCACATCCACATGGTGGAGGGAGAGAACCAACTGTACAGGGTATCCTCTGGGTTCCATGTGTATGCATGGCAGGCATAGGTGGACATACAGCCAAACAGGTAATAGCTTTTTTGTACCTGTGTACTTTGTTGTTGTTGTTATTATTATTGGTTTTTTGAGACAGGGTTTCTCTGTGTAGCCTTGGCTGCCCTGGACTCCCTTTGTAAACCAGGCTGGCCTCGAACTCATAGCCATCTGCCTGCCTCTGCCTCCCCAGTGCTGGGATTAAAGGCGCCACCATGCCCCAGCTTTCCTCATTAATTTTAATAATTTATTTATTTTTATTTTTTGTGCCTTGGTGTTTTACCTTCATGTATGTCTGTGTGAGGCTATCAGATCTTGGAGTCACAGGCAGTTGTGAGCTGCCATGTGGGTGCTGGGAATTGAACCCGGGTCTTCTGGACAAGCAGACAGTGCTCTTAACTGCTGAGCCATCTCTCTAGCACTGCTTTACTACTTTAATACTTAGTTTTTAATTTACATATAAAGAAAGACGCTTTACACATGACAGTGCTAAAAAAAGGCCTATAAGGCTCCACAGGTGTGGAGTTGAGATTCAGATCAGATGATAGCTGCGAGCTTCTGTGAGCTCAGAATGTGAATAGGGTCAGGAAAGCCTTCGATAGGGACATTTTCCTGCTGTGATTTTCTTTTTTAAAGACTTATGAAAAAAAAATCTGCTTTCATAAGTGTACTTACCATTTGAAGTTTGAATAATGAACATTGTACTGTAATAATGTCCCCTCCCGGCATGTTTGAGTTGTCACTGAGTTACTGAGTAGCTCTGTTAGTTCCATTCTCTAGAGTCTACTTTGTACACAATCAAATAATTACTTTTGTGTCTCCTCTGAGTTCCTCCCTTGGCACCACCACTTTTTTGTTTGCTTGTTTGGGTTTTTTGTTTTTGTTTTTCAAGACAGGATTTCCATTGCTGTGAAGAGACATCTTGACCATGGCAACTCTTATAAAGGAAAACATTAATTGAGACTGGCTTTCACTTCAGAGGTTCAGTCCTTTATCATCATGGCAGGAAGCATGGCAGCATGCAGACAGACATGGCGCTGGAGGAGCCAAGAGTTTCCCATCTTGAGCTGTAGACAATAGGAGCTTGTGTGTCACTCTGGGTGTAGTTTGAGCATAGACCTCAAGGCCTGCCCCCACAGTGACACACTTCCTCCAACAAGGCCACACCTCCTAGTAGTGCCACTTCCTGTGGACTCATCGTTCAAACACAAGAGTATATGGGGGCCATACCTATTCAAACCACCACACAAGGTTTCTCTGTAGAGCAGGCTGGCCCCCCGACTCAGAGACCCACCTGTATAAATGCATTCCCACCCCTGGGGTTGTGGCTCCCTCTAGTCTGTGTTTCTTGTCTGTGCTTTCTTGCATTGTCCTTGAATCTTCCTCACTGATGATTGTAGAAAGCTTTCAGTCTGTGTAGTATGGAGTTGGTGTTTAGTCACACTGAGAATATTCTCTTGTTGAAATTTTTATTGTAAATGGGTGTGGATTTTGTCAGTTGGTTTGTTTATATCTGATGAGATCACATAGTAGCTATCTTTTTTTTTTTTTTTGACAGGCTAAAAGGCATTGTTTTCAAATGGTAATCAGCTGTTAATAGGATAAATCCTTTTTCAGTCCTGTCCTGTTTGTTATTTTTGCCTTATTTTGCCTTAATTTTCTTTATTTTATTTTGTGGCTTTTCAAGATTAGGTTCTTGTGTAGCCCTGACTGTCCTAGAATGTGCTCTGTAGACCAGACTGGCCTTGAAGTCAGAGACCATCCTGTGTCAGCCACTCAGGTGCTAGGGTTAAAGGTGTGCCCCATCCCTGCTCAGCTCTGTTTGTTCATTTTTTTTTTAAAGAACTTTATATATGGGTTCATGACGGATGTTGACATATACCTTTATTTTTTTGTAATATATTAATGAGTCTATAAAATTGTTTTATTATTGCTAAACATTTTCAAGAACTAGTAAAGTTATCAGAACTTGAATATTTATTAATGAATCATTTAAAAATTATAAGTTGGGCTTGTGAGCTGCTCAGTGGGTAAAGGCATTTACTGCCAAGCCTGATGACTTCAGTTAGATTCTTCAAACCCACATGCTGAAAGGGGAGAGCGTGCTTCTATAAGTTGAAGGACACGAACATCCAGGCATCCATGCCCACACTGGACACACAAACATGCTGGTGCACACACAATAATCAATCAAACAAACAAACATATAACATTTTTTTTCTTCTTTTTTTCAAGACAGGGTTTCTCTGTGTAGCCTTGGCTGTCCTGCACTCTTTTTGTAGACCAGGCTGGCCTAGAATTCACAGCAACCTACTCCCGAGTGCTGGGATTAAAGGCGTGTGCCACCATGCCTGGCACAAATAACATTTTAATGTTTTTAATTTTATAGAGGTTGAAGAGATGACTTAGCATTTCCTACTCTTCTGGAGCAAGCACTGCCTTTTTCTTGCCCATATCCACATTGGGTAGTTCCTATAATTTAGTTCCTGAGGATTAGATACCCTCTTTGGGCCACCAAGGGCACCTGCACACAGGTGTGCATGCACACAACACTCTTAAAATAATAGTAAAACAGTCTAAGGAACAAAATTGTAATGCAAGTGAGAGGATAACAACCGATGTAATCTGAATAAATTATTTAAATAAAAAATAATAACATCATAATAGGTACATATCTATTCGGATTTTATGTAAGTCTGTGTTTTTAAATATTTTTGTCTATTTCCTCTAGTTTACATTTAAATGTCTGTAGACTTTCTAATTGTTGGCCTTCCTGTCTTTCCTAAGACCTTGAATTTATTTTTTCTGGATCACCCTAAGTAGAGATTTATCAAAATTGATATTTTTTTGCAACAGTAGGCTTTGGTTCTATTGTAGTTTTCTCATCACTAAACTTGTTTTTTTATACTTGGAAGTTCAATTTGATATATTTCCAGCTTCTACAAGTTGCGTGTTAAATAACTGCTTTTATCATACATTTTTATTTTATTTTTCTGCCTTTGCATGCATTTTCTTGCTTTTCTAAATGCTTTTAAACCTTGTGTATGTGGGGGTGGGGTGTGTTAGTTTGGCCCTTTATTTAGAATTAAATTGTTTTAATTTCATTTTTCTAAATTTCTATTTTGTTTAATTCTTTCTTTTTTGGTTGTTTTTTGTTTTTGTTTTTGTGTTTTCCAGACAAGGTTTTTCAGTGTAGCCTTGGCTGTCCTGGACTCACTTTATAGACCAGGTGGGGCTTGAACTCATGGAGATCCACCTGCTTCTGCCTCCCCCAGTGCTGGGATTACAGCCAACATACCTGGCTCTTTTCTTTTTTATGATTTATTATGTATATATACAGTGCTCTACCTTGCTTGTATGCTTGCATGCCAGAAGAGGGCACCAGACCTCATTATAGATGGTTATGTGGTTGCTTGGAATTGAACTCAAGACCTCTCAAAGAGCAACCAGTCCTCTTACTTAACCTCCTAGCCATCTCTCTAGCTCCCTGTTTTGTTTTCCAAGACAGGATTTCTCTGTGTAGCCTTGATTGTCCTGGAATTCACTCTGTAGACCAGGCTGGCCTTGAACTCAGAGAGATCCACCTGCCTCTGCCTGTACCTGGGCATTAAAGGCATGCACCACCACCACCTGGCTCATTTTTCTAAATTTCATTTTTTGAAGTGTTAGTGATAATTTAATTTCATGCCAGTCAGGGAGTAAAAGATTTATTTTCATTATTTTAACTTATGTGCATATGTGTGTATGTGTACCTTTGAGTGTAGATACCTGAAGAGGCCAGAGGATTTGGATCCTCTAGAGATGGACATCAAGGTGGGTTTGAGCCACATAATGTGGGTGCTAAGAATGGTACTCTTAGCCGGGCGTGGTGGTGCACACCTTTAATCCCAGCACTCGGGAGGCAAAGGCAGGTGGATCTGAGTTCGAGGCCAGCCTGGTCTAAATGAGTCCAGGACAGCCAAAGCTGCACAGAGAGACTCTGTCTCAAAAACAAACAAACAAAAGAATGATGCTCTTATCCTCTATAATAGCAATGCATGCTCTTAACCACTAAGCTTTCCCTTGAGCCTCAAGATATCTTTTGTAGTTTGTTACCTGGTTTGTCATGCAATTTATAGTGGTTAAATGCAAATGCTTCATGTGTTCTCAACCCTATAGTTTGTGTGTGTGTGTGTGTGTGTGTGTGTGTGTGTGTGTGTGTGTGTGTGTGTGTGAGAGAGAGAGGGGGGGGGGAGATTGTGATTGCTTTAGGAAGGTCTGAATAATACTCACCATTTTAACATTTTCATTGTTACTAGACCCTGTTCATTTTTCAGTATGTTTTGGACACTTGGACTTTGTAGTATTTGTGTATTGGCTCTTGCACCGTTGAGGGGTTAGCCTCTTTATGTCCTTTGTCTTGGTGTCTCTTATGCCTGGTGTTGATACAGGCTCTCCAGCTTTCTTGTCTTTGCTGTTTCTATCCTGTTGTTGCTGCTGCTGCTGCTGCTTCCTGCTTCTTCCTGCTTCCTTCTTCCTTCTTCCTTTATTATTTACATGGTATTCTCAGAAAACCAGAAGAGGGCACCAGATCTCATTATAGATAGTTGTGAGCCACCATGTGGTTGCTGTAAATTGAACTCAGGACATCTGAGAGAGCAGCCTGTGTTCTTAACCTCTGAACCATCTCTCCAGCCCCTGTTGTAGCTTCTTATTTTGAATCTTGCCTCTTTGTTTTTGAAGTAGGTCACTTGTCCTTTTGTGTGTTGTGTTGTTCTTGTCTTGCTATCCAGTCTGACAATGTCTGTCGTACTTGAGGCATGCATTTGTTTTGTTTGCTTATTGGTTGACTTTTTGGGGAGGAGTTCATAAGAAAGAGTCCCACTGTATATCTCTGGCTGGATTGACATTTGCCAGGTTGCCTGGGCTAGCCTCTCATCAGTCACCCGATGTTAGGTTACAGGTGTGAGCCACCATGTGCTGCTTATGATACTTTAAGCTGTTATTTTTAGAAGTGTTTCTGAATGACCCAGGTAGTGTTAGTTTGTGTGTAACAATGTGCATGTGCAAAATGAACCTGTACCATTAACTGGTAACTAATTAGTAAACTTGATGCCACAAAGCACAGAACAGCCTTCTTATCCTGATGGGTTTGATTCTGCCATCTTACAAAACAGATCATATATTATGCTGAATTATTCTTATTAAACTGATACTATATTTCACTGTTGAGGCTCAATTTTCTTCCATTAATAAAATTAAACTTAACTTCTCCTGAATAATTTGTTGCCTTTTTTTTTTTTTACAGCACTTTTCCTACAGTACTCAGCATCTGTTTTGTACTTGATATAAGTAAAATTTATAATCATGCAGCAGAGTTCGCACTTCAACCTAGACAGCTTTATTCCCTGAAATATAGCTGGCTGCTATACACTTGAATCAAGGTTTTTAACATAGTCAGGAGTATGTATTTGTTTGCTTATTTATTTATGCACACCCACATATCCAACAGAAGATTCAAAAGTTCACAGTAATTGAATGGGTTTTAGTTAGTCAGATAACAACAATTTGTTAACTATCAGGTATTAATCATCTTGTTTCCTGAGCCCTACCCTGCTGCCTGGTGTGTGATAGAGAGAGGCTAATGTTTGTATATGGTTGAATAAACGGATCAGGCTCATGTCTATATCAGAGCTGATTATGTAAAACTTGGCATTATGAAGTTGGTATGGCAGGATATGCTGATAAGGTGACTGTAAAGACCGCCTTCATCTCATTTGTTCCTTTGTAGTCTGAAAAATACAGTAGTACTGTAGTACTGCCCTATCCACACACAGTAACATTAAATGGTTAGTGTTTGCTGACTTGGGTTAAGGTCTTTTTTTTTTTTTCTTCTTCTTCTTTTTTCTTTTTTTCTTTTTTGGTCTGGTGGAGAGGGAGTGATTTGTTGTTGGAAAGGGTAATAGAAAAAGTTGACATGCTATATGATGTTTCTTATTATGCAAATCCAATAAATTTCAGGACAGTAGCTCATATAAATCAATCCTGACAGACCTTTATTTATTCAGCAACAAGGTATCAGTGTGTGCTGGGGGTGCTCTCATTACTGCTTTGGAGGTGGTATCAACAGAGGCTTGTAGGAGGGGTTTGTGGTATAACAAAGACCTTCCCACTGGTTGTCAACATAGCAATGTGTACATGTTAACCTCTTTCATATGTTGTGCTTTGACCTTTTTAAAAATGAAGTGAGTAGAAATTTACTATTATGGTCAGGCATGGTGGTGTACATGTCTGTAATTACAGCAGTCTGGAGACAGACAGAAAGATCAACAGTTTGAGGCCAGTTTGGGGTATGGAGTGACACCCAATAAGCAAAACTTAAACAAACAAATGAATAAATAGGAAGAAAGATGTTTACTAGCCTGGCTCCCTTTGTAGTAAAACTTAGTTCTAAAGTTCCAGGTAAAGACATTTTAACATAATTTATATGTCTTATTCTTGTCTCGTTTAAATGAGGGTGGATTTTAGCTTTATTTCTTTTATATTTTGTTCCTTTTAAGGCAGGCTATAGCTTTACTTAGTTGGACTGGTTTCTCTGGTGTGGCTAGGGAATCATAGCCACCCACATTAAAACCAGTGATGCATGCCTACCTTGCGTTTTTTGATCCATGTCACACAGGACCGTCAGGCTCTGTTTGCCTTGCTCCTTGCAAGAGGAAGTCTAGGCCCCAGCTCTGCTTTTCCATTATGAGTTACCATCAAGTGTTTTTGTTGTTGTTGTTTGGTTTGGTTTTTTGTTTTATTTTGTTTTGGTTTGGTTTGTTTACCCATTTCTTTTTAGGGTTCAAGGAAGTTGGAAGGTATTTGCTGTGAAGAGACGCTGTGACTACAGGAACTCTTAGAAAGGAAAACATTTCATTGGGACTGGCTTACGGTTTCAGAGGGTTAGTCTACTTACTGTCATGGCAGGAAGTGTGGCAGCATGTAGGCAGAAAAAGTAGAGGAAAAGTTGAGAGTTCTTGATCCACACACAGCTGAAGGAGATGTGTTCCACACTGCCTTAACTTGAGCATAGGAGACCTCAAAGGCTGTCCCCACAGTGGCACACTTTCTCCAGCTAGGCCACACCTACTCCAGCAAGGCCACGCCCAATAGTGCCACTTCCTATGGGCCAAGCATTCAAACACTTGAGTCTTTGGGGGGTCATTCCTATTCAGACCACCACAGTAGGGAAATTTAGTCAGGGTCTCATTGTAGCCCAGGCTAGCCTGATGGAAATTCAATATATAGCCTTGGGAATAACCTTGAGTGTCTCCTGCCTCCACCTCCCAAGTGCTTGGATGATAGCTGTGCACCATATGTCAGACTTTGCAATAATTTCTTTCTTCTCTTTTTTTTTATATAACAGGTTATTGAGGTACGATAATTATCTATTTAGCTTGAGCCAGGTGGTGGTGGTGGCATACACCTTTAATCCCAGCATTCAAGAGGCAAAGGCAGGTGGATCTCTGAGTTCAGGCTAAGCCAGGGCTACACAGAGAAACAAAAACAAAACAAAAGGGGGTGGGGAGATGTGCAGTTTGTATTTTTGATATATTTAAGATTCAGACAGCTATTGCCACTATCAATTTTAGAACATTTTATCACCCATAAAGGATGCTTGGCTCCATTCTCAGTTCCCTGTGCTTGGTCAGTCCTGTACAACCTCTCACTGCTTTCTGTTCCTGTGGATCTGTCTGTTCTCCCCATTCCAGGGCGATGGCTGTGTATAAAAGTCAGGAGTTTGAACTGGTTTCTTTCACTGAGGATAATGTTTTCAACTTTCTTCTATATCGTAGTATTACCCATTCTCACTTTTTTTTTTGTTTGTTTGTTTGTTTTTCAAGACAAGGTCTCTCTGTGTTAGCCTTGGCTGTCCTGGACTCACTTTGTAGACCAGGCTGGCCTCGAACTCACAGTGATCCGCCTGCCTCTGCCTCCTGAGTGCTGGGATTACAGGCGTGTGCCACCACACCCGGCTTTTTCCATTCTCACTTATAAGTGCTATCTGGTCAGAGCACCTTCCCTAAAACTCCATACCTTCCTTAGTTATAATAGATAAGGAGTGACTCCTGTGCCTACCCCACAGCCTCCCCTGTGAATTTGTTTTCAGCACATTCTTCTGATTTGTGTTTTATTTATTCTTACTTTGTTTTGCTTCTCGGTGTGTATTTGCCTCGAACTCCAAAAGATCCACACTGCCTGTGTCACCACTGCCCAGCCGCTCATTGATTTCTTACATGCCTCTCGACAGTTTGTTTTTATATATGAACTAATTTAATCTTCATAGTTCTTTAAGTGTGGATCATCTAAAAATGATGTCTTTTCCTTACAATCATTTAAACTTGTAGGCAGATGGAGTCTCTCAGCCCTCCCGGCATATCTGATAGATACGTCATTTGGAGCTTCTCTCTTCATCCCTTGTTAGTGTTCCCACCTCTGTCCTATCTCAGTTGCTGTCACTTACTGTAGGTTCCTCATGTGTTCTGTTCCCTGGCCAGCAGTCCTTCTCTCAGCGTAGTCTGCTGGCCTCCCACCTGTGGTACGAGGCTAGGTGGACATTCTCTCTGGGAGGGATCTCGTCTTTCTCCCTACGTGGCTGTTTGTTAGTTTTATAGATAACTGCTGATGTCTCCTGCTGCCCTCCCTGCTTGTTAGCTGCATGAATCTGACTCAGCGTTCTTAGGGATATGGATCAGGTTAACCAAACGATTTAGGAAGATCAGTTACTGGGCAGTCCAGGTTGGCTTCTGTGCCTCCCAGACACTGAGAACTGCTGCTCTTCACTGCCTTACCATGTCTGTATGTGTGGATGGGCTTGTTTATGTGTTGCTTGTTAATGCCAGGAGTGTGAGGCAACTCCATTTCTAAGGCTCAGAACTAGTGGTTTTGCTGGAGAGCACTTTGTTCCTCATAAACAGGCTTTCTTCTTTTTCTTTTTCTTTTTCTTCTTCTTCTTCTTCTTCTTCTTCTTCTTCTTCTTCTTCTTCTTCTTCTTCTTCTTCTTCTTCTTCTTTCTTCTTTCTCCTCTTCCTCCTCTTCCTCCTCCTTCTCCTCCTCCTTCTTCACAACCAAGGACAGTTTCTTCAGCTTGTGCCTGGTGAAGTGTGCAGACTGAAGAGCAGCCATCCAGTTTCCCCAACCCTGAGCCTTACATGTGCCACTGTGTGAGCTCTTTGCTTTTCTTTGTTCCATAATTCTGTTGTTATGTACAGAACATTAAGTGTAATTATTTACACACAACCTTAAAATTGCTTGTCATAAACCACTGCAGATAAGGCTGCTGTGATTTGGCAGCAGCTGTTGTACGCTGGCTGCTGTGAAATTTAAAGCAGATTCTACAGTTGTCTGTCTTACTAATATGTGTGTCTAATTACTACAGTCAGACCTTTTCCTGGAGTGGATTAGCATTTATGAGTAGGTTCCTTGTGCCACACCAGTTAGATAGTGCTGTGGTCTTGCATCCTGCATCCTTTTGCCCAGATTTGGATTTCATTTTTTGGCTTGTTTTCAAAGCTGTGTGGATGCTAGGAATAAGTACATGTGTGTCTTCATGTCTGTTAATGGTCTAGAACCATTTTGCTTCTAGATGGACCTTTTTCTCTCGGCAAGTCGCCATGCAGAAAAGTCCCCTACATGGTCTGGATTCCAGAGGATTCCAGAACTTCTCTTCATGGCCACCTGTGCCCGCCCTGTGTCAGCAGAGTCATTCACTGAGTTCTCA
Source organism: Acomys minous (assembly GCF_964271855.1). NCBI lineage: Eukaryota > Metazoa > Chordata > Mammalia > Rodentia > Muridae > Acomys > Acomys minous. Next base: position 124,048,497 of record NC_140487.1, read on the forward strand.
CTGCTCTCCTCCCCTTAGGAACTACCAGCTGGTGTTGTGTGGCTGAATTCATACATGAAAAGCAGGAAGAAAGACTTTCTAAGAATCAAATATAGATAGATAGATAGATAGATAAATAGATAGATAGATAGATAGATATATGTATGTTAAGTGTAAATAATAATGTATTCAGAATTTCATGTAAAAATCAGTGCTGTCACATCCAGCTGGCAAGAGACTGGGGACAAAGGCAGCCTGAACCCTATGGTGCCAGTGAATCAAGTGTAGTGGCCACTTCAAGGTTTGTCCCAGGAAGTTCTTCTATTCCCATGACACTTCCTATGACCTGACCATCCCCTCCTCCCCCAGTCACTAGCTGTCCTTAATAGAATATATTTTAGTATCAGAGATAATGAGAGATGTCTATGCTAAACAGTCTTCCAAAATAGGTTCTCTTTTCCTTTCTGCAGCTGAGAAAATAAGAGGCTTAAGTGAGATGATTGCCCTGTATTTCAGAGCGGGAGCGGGGAGGGACTTAGGGGGAAGGGAAGGGCTTAAATCAAGCCTCAGCCAAGCCCCCCTAGAGTGCTGACTCTTCTACACAACTCACCTGCCCTGGCTCCAGGCTTTTCTTGGTATGGAGACAGTAGCAAACAGCCTCCAAAGATGGTTCAACTTCGCCAAAACTTGGAGAGGTAGTCTATTGAAATTTTACAGAGTGGCTTGTCTGACTTCTGCATTCTTCTTGCTGAGAGTCTAGAACATTCTCAGTAACCCTTAGCAAGAGATGGCAACCTGTTCACTTTCAGACACTATAGTGTTTGGGAAAGAGTTGTGAAATGACCTGAGGGTGTTGCCTGAATATATATTTCGTTGTTGTTGCCTGGATATATTTGCTGCTTATTTTTACCTACTTCCAAAACTGAGTGTTTTGTTTGCTTGTTGCTGTTCATTAAGGACAGGCAGGATTGGTTGCTTTTATATAAAAATTAAGGCAATGGTAGATTGAAGGTACCAGGCAGCAGATTTTTTGTTTTGTTTTGTTTTGTTTTGTTTTGTTTTGTTTTGTTTCGAGACACAGTTTCTTTGTGCAGCCTTGGCCGTCCTGGACTCACTTTGTAGACCAGGCTGGCCTAAAACTTATAGAGATCTGCCTGTCTCTGCCTCCCGAGTGCTGGGATTACAGGCGTGCACCACCACGCCTGGCCAGGCAGCAGATATATGTTATACTGAGTTTATTAAATGAGCATGGAGAGAGAGGACACCCCACCTGGAGAGTCTGTTTTTTATATAGCCCTGGGCAGGGCCACGCCCCCGTGGTAGGTAAGAGGTGACATCACAGGTAGGCAGACTGAAGCAGAATCCTAACAGTTGCACCACACTGAGTAGATTCTCAAAGCTTGCTCCACAGTGGCTCCAGCGTTCTGTGCTAGCATTTGTTTTGTTTCCTAGCTTGGGTGGGTCTTTTCCTTGTCGATTCCCTGCTTTCCATTACCCGCTCTTAGCTCCAAGGCCCAGGTCAAAGCAAGGAGGGATGTGCCTCTGCATCAACTGCATTGTCGGACTGCAGCTGCTCCAGGTTGAGCATTGTAGGCCTGGGACTCAGCACAAACTTCTTCCCGGATTATGGGCTGTGTTAAACCCCTGCACTGTTGTTTAGAATGGCCTGCAGCAAGGCAGTGACTACTAAAAGTGATGCTTGTGATGAAATGCACTGCCCTACCACTCTTCTATATAACTGCAGGGTTAGCGTAACTCTAGGACCTTGTCTGTTGTTTTCTGTGTAGCAGTAACATAGCACTGGCCTAGTGTGCACAGGGCCTTGAGTTTACTCCAAAATGTGACAACAAGAGACATGTCCAAGGATTCTATTTTCTTATAAAAATTAACAACACCTTTTCTAAGCAGTTAAATTCTGTATTTTTGTCATTTTTCTTTGCTCCCATTAGAATATTTAGAGAAATTTAGCTGTAGTGGTACCTAAATAAGCAATATCTAATGGACCAATGACCAAACAAAATGAATACCATGCTGGTAATTTTTTGGTTCTGTATTTGGGGTTGTTGGTGGTAGTTCTGTTTTGTTTTGGTTTTTGGTTTTTGTTTTGTTTTTTTCTCTGTAACAGTACTGGCTATCCTAGAAACTCACTCTTTGGATGAGGCTGGACTCAAACCCACAGAGATCTGCCTACCTCTGCTTCCTGAGTGCTAGGATTAAAGACGAGCTTGGGTTTGGTTGGTTGGTTGGTTGGTTGTTGTTCATTGTTGGTTTTTTCAAGACAGGGTTTCTCTCTGTAGCCTTAGCTGTCCTGGAACTCATACTGTAGACCATGCTGGCCTTGAACTTAGAATTCAGAGATGCACTGCTAGGATTAAGGTGTGTGCCACCACCATCACCCTTCTAGTGCCTATATTTTTAATTGTGACTTTTTTACATGTATTTTATATATTATATATGTAATCATATTGTGTGTTCAGTACTCAGTTACTGATGATGATGTTATGAATTAAGTCTGTTCATTATGGTTATGGACAGGAAGACTTTTTTTTTAAATGTCTTTGACAGCTTTTGACAGTCTTTTTATTTTTTTTAAACATATGTTCATATTGAAGTGTATGAGGCAGGCTGGTAAATTGACTGTTGCCAAACCTCCCACCCAGGGCTGATCCCTGGGATCCACGTGGTAGAAGGAGAGCACTGGCCACTCACTACAAGCTGCCCTCTGACGGCCACATGTGAACGCACATTTCTGGTTGTGAGCCTAGCTTTTAGCATCTGAGCCATCTCTCCAGCCCACATGTGAACTCATGCACAGAACATCTACACACAAAGGTTTTTTTGTTTTTGTTTTTGTTTTGTTTTTTGTTTTTGTTTTTTGAGACAGGGTCTCTCTGTGTAGCCTTAGCTGTCCTGGACTTGCTTTGTAGACCAGGCTGGCCTCGAACTCACAGTGATCTGCCTATCTCTGCCTCCCGAGTGCTGGGATTAAAAATGTGCGCCACTACGCCCAGCCTTTTTTTTTTTTTAATTAAAAAAATATATATATACAAAGAATTGTAAGATCCAAATCCTGCTCTTCCTCTTCCTGAGGTTTTTTGGTAATTTCTTAGAGTGTGTACAGCATAATTTTGATAGCAGAGGACTCTAATCTTACATTTTTTTTTTTAAATAAACCACACTTACTAAACATTGGGCTGGAAAGCAGTCTGACTTAGAGGCTTTTCCTACAGTTACTCTAATGGCTGCAATTGCAAAAGGTACTTTGATACAGTTGAAACTGCCAAATGCACTGCCATTTGATATAAAAAGGTCACAGGAAAAGGGACATTTAAATTAAGTTATAAATTACAATTGGAGAACAATATTTTGATGTGTGAGACCAGAGATGTCAGAGCAGGGAGATGTAATTCATGGGTTCATTACAGAACAGAGGTGCCTGACAGCTGAGCCATGCCAAAAGGAAAATTTATTTGCAACATCATGTAGGCAGAAATGGCAGCTCCTGTGAGAAGCCAGGGCAGAAACTAGAAACCTTGTGGTAATACTTGAGTTTATGCTAATGAGGAAGCTAGAGACCCAGAGATGTTTAATGACTGCTGTAATGGAAATGAGGTGTTCTGACATTGTGCACATTTTCAGTCTTATTTAAATTAAGACCTCATTCTTGCTCTGTAAAATAACACACTTTATAACCAGGCATTAAGGCTGATTCTCTCACCTCTGTGTCCAACATAGAGTTGCTGAAATTTCAGAATTGTTGAGGCAAGAGGGTTAAGGCTTGAGACAAGATTTCTATGCATGGCAGCTTTGAGGAAGGGTGTAATTTAATGTTTATGGCAGTCCATGAGAAGTTCAATCATGAGTTAATTAAACTGTAGGCAGTCATTAAGTATTATTTATTCTTTTGAGAGGCTTGCCAGTAAAGCACTTATATATATTAAATTATAGAAAGTAATAAGCAAGGGATGATTTGTCGGGTAGAGTAAGAGAAGCACATTTAACTTAGGCAATTATGCAGAAATGTGTTTTTCTTCTGTGACATGATCCGTCCCCACTGCTAATCAGGAAGGGTGTCAGGGTCTGTAACGAGCCTGCTGAGCAGTCTGAGCCATGTACCTAAAATACCACTGCCCACGAGGAAACCATCTTAGGGTTTATATAGCTCTTCTAAAGTTCATGGTATCCTGATGCGTCTTGTGTAAAGCTTCGAGGGCTGCCCATCTTGACAAGTGAAGATGTCCATTCCATAGTTCAGGATGGAGCTCGTATAAGAATCTAACTCTGGAGAGCCGGCTCTGAAGTGATCCTACACTTAACTGCTCTTGGCAGAGGACCCTGGTTCCTTTCATGGCACCTGCATGGCAGCTTACAACCATCTGTTACTCCAGTTCCAAGGGATCTGATGCCTTCTTCCAGCCTTCGTGGGCAAAATGATGATACAGCAGTTTGTTGTTTCTTTAAGAGTTTGAAGCCAAGGCTGCTGCTGGCACACAGCTTTAATCCAGCATTCAGGAAGCAGAGGCAGGCAGATTTTGTGAGTTGGAGGACAACCTGCTCTACAGAGCTAGTTCAGGACAGCCAAGGCTAACAAACCGCTGAGGGGGGGAGAGGGAGAGAGAGAGAGTTAGTTTGAAGCCAACTGGTGGTACAGCACACTTTAGGGGGCAGAGGCAGGTGGATCTCCGAGTTTGAGGCCAGCCTGGTCTACAGTGAGTTCCAGCACAGTCAGGGCTACACAGAGAAACCCTGTCTTGGGGCGGGCGGTTGGGCAGTTTCTTTACAAGGATAAAGAAAGCATTGGAAGGATGCTTCTGGTTCAGCTGCAGGAGTGTGCCAGTCACACACACAGCCTTCGGCTCTGTGGTTCAGTGGAGCAGATAACCTTTCTTAGCGTGGAAGCAAGCACGGTCTCCCCTGCCCTGCCCTTGTGCAGGCGCCTTTCACACGCACCTTAGGGGTTGGCGTGACGGGGTTCACGGTCGGTAGCTCTTTGTCCATTAGTCTGTGGGCCCCAAGCACCCTGCTTTTCCAGTGCTCTCAGCTTTTCTGAGCAGATATGCTGAGAATAGATCCCAGGAGAAGTTTATGTGTGCTCTTTGACAAAGGTGTGTGTCAAAAATGAAGGAAAGGATACATCCTGGCCAAGCCTGTGCCTTACAAGCCAGGGCTCACAAGACACTTGCCTAGGAAGAGCCAGTTGTGATAGAGCAGTTTGAAAACTGGTAGATTCATGAAGGATCCCCACTTTGTCACCACATCCCATCCTTAAGTCCTAGTTCATTGACTGAAAACAAACAATACTAAAACAAAACAACCAAAAACTCAGGATGACCCCTCCTATGGTGCCCCCTATGGTGATGAGTTTGGATGTGGTTTCCCTAAATGACATCCTGCTTTAGTGGGGTGGAGGGCAGACAAACTTTATGCCTCTCCTTTACTTGCCTTCAAAGATCAAAAATCGTGTCATGATTCTATTCTTCACAGAGTGCTTTTTCAGTAGTTCCAAAATATACAGTTCTCTGTGCTTTCCATGAAAATTGCATTTAATCCTAGATCTTACCTGCCTAGCTTGGCTACAAAATGAACAGACTACCTTTAATTATCAGTTGCCCTGCTTTGACTGCCTTACCATGACTACAGAGTGAAGCTGGAGGATGCTGAGGTTCCCACTGTCTCGTTCTGTTACTTTCCCCAGCTTTCTCTAGGGATCTTTTACTTCAGTAACAGCTGTATGTCGGTAGTCCTGACCAGGCGTTCAAGATTGGAAACCTGGAGGCAGGAGAGCTGGCCTTGCAGTGCCTAAGACCACAGTTATTTTCCTAGCACTCCTGCCATGTGGCAGTGCCCTCACCAGGCTTCTGCAAGAACCATCTCTTACATGGCATAAATATACAAACACACATACATGAGTAAAATAATCATAATAAAAAGGAACAGTATGCTAACTTTAAAACTGTTGAAATCTAGGCAGTGCGATGTTTAGGTAAAGATCTTGTTATCACACATGACCACTTAAACTCGAACCCACACGGGAGAGCGAGCGTACTCCTGCAGGCTGCCCTCTGACTTTGGCATGCCCTCTAAAGTACATGTGCCCTCTCTCCCTCCTTTTCTCCTCCAGTCCTTTCATCCCTCCTTCCCCCTTACATGAATGAATGTTAAAAATTAAAAATAAATAAAACAATAAAAACTGAAATTCAAGTCGTGTGTGGTGGTGCACACCTTTAATCCCAGCACCTGGGAGGCAAAGATAGGCCAGCCTGATCTACAGAAGCAAGGACAGGACAACCAAGGCTGCACGATGCGCTGGAAGCTGGCTATGTGGAGCACTGTCCTGGATAAGGTCTCTCTCACTGTAGCGCCCTGGCTGGCCTCCCCCTCCCAAGTACACTACCAAGACCTTGCTTGTTTTGTTTTCTTTTAAAACAGGGTATTGCTACATAGTCCTGGATGTACTGGAACTCACACTGTAGACCAGGCTGCTCTCGAACTTACGGAGATCCATCTGCCTCTGCCTCCTGAATGCTCTTTTAAAAAAATAATAAATTAATAAAATAAATAAAATCCTGATTTTAGCTTTTTGAGGCAGTGATCAGAATTCTTGAGTATCAGAGCACTAGGATTTAGACAGTTACCACTCAGGAAAAGTGACTCATCTTTTATCAGATTTGTTAGGGTGAGAGTGGGAAGCATCTATAACCTGTGGTTTTCCCTCCTTTTTCTTCTGTTTAAAAATGTATCACTGCTGAGCTGTGGTGGCTCACACCTTTAATCCCAGCACTCGGGAGGCAGAGACAGGCAGGCCTTTGTGAGTTCCAAGACAGCCAGGACTACACAGAGAAACCCTGTCTCAAAAAATCAAAACAAAACAAAACCCCAAAACTAAAACTGTATCACAAAGAGCTGGGGAGATGCCTAATGGCTAAAGCCTCTTGCAGAAGGTAGAGCTCATTTCTCAGCACCCACACGGTTTAGTTCCAAGAAATCCTGCAGCCTCTTATGGCCTCCATTCCAGCAAACAGTCATATACGTAAAATTAAATCTTTAAAATGAAATCATCCTATTTTGGTGTTATTTAACATGTAAATTGAATTGTTATATGTAAAATATGGCTTATTTATGTGAAAAATTCCAGAAATAAACAAGCCATTGATGTCATGCAACTTTTTATGCTATTTAAGTTAAATTTCCTCGTTCATGTGAATATTAAGGGAAACACTTAGTGTGTATAGGTACCACCCTCCATTTCAGGAGTCCACCGAGAGTCTTGAAGCTTTCTCCCATGGATCAGGGGACAGTAGTACTTCTTTTTCTTTTCTTTATTTCTTTTTTCCTCTTTATTTTGTTTTGTTTTGTTTGAGACAGGGCTTCTCTGTGTAGCCCTGGCTGTCCTGGAGCTCCCTCTGAGAACCAGGATATCTTAAAACTCAGAGATTCACCTGCCTCAGCCTCCCAAGTTCTGGGATTAAAAGCATGCACCACCACCGCCCTGCATGTTAGCTTTTTAAAGATATGAAACCACTGCCACCCCACCCCATGCCCCACCCTTGAGCTTTCTCAGATAAGGTTCCTGGCAAGTAGACACGAGTGCTTATTACATTAAGATAGTGTCCTTCAGGGCAGAGATGGCTCAGTTCTTGTAAAAGGCGGCTCAAGTTTGACTCTCAGTATCTGTGTCATACATCTTTCCAAGAGACCTGGGTTCCATGAGTACCTGCACTTATATGCATGCACACAGAGACACACATGCAGAGATATACATATGTGTGTTTAAAAAATGATGATGATAAAAGAAGGTGTTGTCTCTCCAGCAAGATTCTCTGTGGTGCCGGGTATGGTGGCACATGCCTATAATTTCAGTACTCAGGAGGTAGAGGCAGGTGAAACTCTGTGAGTTCAAGACCAGCCTGGTCTAAAAAGTAAGTCCAAGACAGCCAAGGCTACACAGAGAAACCCTGACTTAAAAAAAAAAAAAAGAAAAAGATTGCCTATGGTCTCCTCAGAAGAGGGCATGCAGAACAGCCATTTGTTCTAACTTTTGTACCAGCGTTTCTCACATTCGGATGCAACACAGTGCTAGGCCCACTTCATTCAGTCAAGAAATAGTCTGTCATTTTGGCAAATAATCTCACGTGTTACTTTCCAGATGTATGTTTGTTTCGGCAAAGGATGGATGGTGCTCTTAAGTATTGATTGGGCTTATATTGGGAGAAGACAGGAATGGGGGTGTGTTAAGAGGCTAGGCTGATGAGGGGTCAGTTGCCTGTTGAGAACGTACAAACAAACCCAAGAGCAGAGAGTCAGGCTACCATCATGGTTGCTTCAGAGGACAGTGTGTTCTTAATTGTGTCCAGATGGAGGCGTATATGCAGAGGCATGGTGGTGGGCAGTGAGGGCTGTGCGGGCAGCCAGCAGCCAAGTGTCCAGTGGCCACTCATATTCCTCCAGCTGTAGCTTAAAGCTCTCTAGCTCACCCAGAGGCAGGCAGGATTAATGACACTTGATTTCAGTTTGCTCCTAGACCAGGCTGTGTGTTTTTAGAAGTAATTTCTGTGTACCATACTAGAGTTTTCACCAGTATTATGTGGCCTTTTTTAATAACCTTACCAGTCGTCAGCCTGAGGCTGCATGCCTTTAGTCGTTAGTCCCAGCACTCAGGAAGCAGATTCAGGTGGCTCTCTGAATTTGAGGTCAACCTAGTTAATATAGTGAGACCTTAAGAAAAAAAGAAACAAAACAAAACTAGCCTGAGAGTGCTTCCTCTCTCTGTGACTTTCTTTTCCCAACCCCATCTTCCTGAATTACTAACCTCTTTCTTCCACTTTTTACTTAAGATCATACGTGCTTGTCTGTTCACATGACGACAGGTGCCCTCAGAGATGGAGATGTGGGATCCTCTGAAGCTAGAGTTACAAGCACTCATGAGCTACCCAGGGTGGGTGCTGGGCGCTGATTCATGCCTGTGGAAGAGCAGTGTGCACTCTTAGCACCTCCCCACAATAAGTTTTGAGATAGACTCTCACTGAACCTGGAGTTTAGCAGTCCAGTGAGACTCCTGTGAGCTATTTGCTCATAAATGGTGGTGGGGAATTTTGTGCAAGCAGACCAGCTCTGTGGTCCATAGTTTCCCATGCTGCCTTTTTATTATCTATACACTAGAGTCACTGCTTATAAACTGTTATTAATTTTTTTGCCCTGAGCTTTTTATTAGAAGTTTCTATTTGATCAACTTGATTCTGTTTTAAACTAACACTAAAGTGTGTGCTTTTTAAATTGAATAGGCATATAAAATTTCCTTCTGTTCACTTCCCTGTCATGCTATATCAATAAAAGTCCTCAATATATTAGAGAACTTGGCAAATGCCCACTTGTTTTAAGCAGAGTGTGATCATCTGGCTTCATTTTTTTCTTTTTGTAGATGTAAAAGAAGTCAGGCTACAGAGACTGGATAATAATAGCTTAATAAGCGGGCCATAGTGGCTCACACCTGTGATCCCAGCTCTCTGGAGGCAGAAGCAGGTTGATCTCTGTGAGTTTGAGGCCAGCCTGGTCTACAAAGAGAGTTCCTGAGTAGCCAGGGCTTTTACACAGAGAAACCCTGTCTCAAAAACAAAACAAAAAGCTTTATACATGTAGGTAAACTGAGGTTTCACCTTGGATGGATTCCACCAAGGAACAGTAGTTGAAGACTTCCTTTTTCACGTAATTTAAGAAGCATGTCTCGAGGGTCATCTTGAGCTACAGACTGTGGGAGGCATTAGTCTCACACAGAAGCACTTGTGTGGGAAGGCTTATGATGGGAAGAAAGAGGTCAGCCAGGGTTGTAGAGCCAGCACTGCAGTTTGAAGGTGTAGGTTAAGTATGAGGATCCTCTGCCCAGTGGCTCTCACCATCATCGGAAAGGAAAGATGGGACAAAGCGTCTTTGTAAGGCAGGGATGGTCAGTGGGTACAGCCCTGCCGAGTGCTGGAAACCTGTGGGTTAAAGGAGTCTGCTCTGGAGGGCCGGCTTCTTCATTCAGAGCTGCCATTACAGAGCTATGTCTTTTCAAAGCATATATTTTGGATCCTTTTAATGATTTCTAGTAAATTACCTCACTAAAAAGACTAGAAAAGGCTGGGCGTGGGGGCACACACCTTTAATCCCAGCACTCAGGAGGCAGAGGCAGGCAGATCTTTGTGAGTTCGAGGCCAGCCTGGTCTACAAAGGGAGTCCAGGACAGCCAAGGCTACACAGAGAAACCCTGTCTCGAAAAACAAAAAAAAAACAAAAAACAAAACAAAAAAAAAGATTAGAAAAGACTCTAGTCCGTCCTCGGGCTGCTTTGGAAAGAATGTGGCCAGAATAACTGGTCACCGTAGCTCACAGGTGTGATAAGGCGCTTGGCCGGCTGAATGAGTTCAGGAACAGCCTGAACTACAGAATGAAGAATTGTCTAGAAGCAAAACAAAAGAATGGAACGAGAGCCTGGCATAGAGGTGCACACCTTTGGTCCAGCACTTGCAAAGCAGAGGCAGGTGGATCTCTGTGTCCGAGGCCAGCCTGGTCTACGTAATGAGTTCCACTCTTGGAACTCGCTCTGTAGACCAGGCTGGCCTCTAACTCAGATCCACCGACCACTGCCCAGCCTTAATGCTGTTCTTATTGCCAAAATATTCTTTGCTTTACTTGTCTTCTTCCCTGTGCAAATTGGCTTTCTATTACTATAACAAATACCTGAGCTAAATCATCTTAGAAAGATAAAAGGGTTGTTTATTTTCCCCCTGACTTCAGAGTTTTTTTTTTAACTTTTATATCTATCTATCTATCTATCTATCTATCTATCTATCTATCTATCCATCCATCCATCTATCCATCTATCTTGGTTGTTTGGGACAAGGTTTCTCTGTGGAGCCCTGGCTCTCCTGGAACTCATTCTGTAGACCAGGCTAGCCTCTAACTCACGGAGATCCACCTGCTGCTGCCTCCCTGGTGCTGGGACTAAAGGCGTGCGCCGCTACCGCCCCACAGATTTCAGAGGTTTTAATGTGTGGTTGCTTGTCCAGTTTTCTTTGTGCTTGTAGTTGAGCAACATGTTGTAGAGAGTCTGTAAGGGAGGACAACATTCACCTGTGGTACCTGAGAAACAAAAAACAAACTTGTGTCCCTCTAGTGCCCCCTCATCCCACCCTAAAGTTCTAATGGCTCCCAGTGACACCATGCGGGTAGCCAAACCTTCAGTACCATCAACGGACTACACAGGGATGGTAGTTAGGTAGGGAAAGCAGTGGTCAGGCGGCAGTAGATTACCACCAAATACTGTCCTTTCGTGGTTTCTCTAGAATATAAGTATATATATATAGAGAGAATATAGAGAATAAAAATACAGGACTTGTAATTATTGATTTGCTTCCATGTGTTTGTGGTACAGTTAACTAACTAAGATCATTGTCACCTCAGCTACATGAAAGCAGTTATGATGCTGGCAAAGCCCTGCAGCGCCTGGTAAAGAAGCCTGTGCCCAAGCTGATCGAGAAATGCTGGACAGAGGATGAAGTGGTGAGCATGGACCTGTGTGTGCTTTGTGTTCTGGGACTTTGGGGTGGTTCTTCTGTATGCAGCCTCCCTGTTCCCCACGAGAAGACAGACTGTCCATGGTATTCGTCCAGTAAAAGGGAAGAGCTATGCTGGGAAGAACCCTCCCTATACAAGCATGAGGACTGACTTCAGATCCCTGGTACCTTTTTTTTTTTTTTTTAATTCTGAGTATGATTGCATGTGCACCTATAACTCTAAAGTTGTGGGAAGCAGTGACAGGAGGATTGCTCACACTTGCTGCTTGACAGCATTCCTCTAAGTTCAGTGAGAAACCCTGTCTCAAGGTAATAAAACAGAATAGGACCGCCTGTGTCCTTCTCCGCTGTCTTTGAAAGGTGCCTGTAATGTATCACACATATAAGGGAGGAGCTGAAGGAAAGACTTGATTTGATTTTAGTAGCATTAGAATCCATAGGTGATAGGAAAGATTTTTCTGCGTTTAACAGTTACTCCTAAAGAAGGTTGGTGTGAGTTTCTTTTTGGTGCAGAGTAATGTGTGACACTTCCCTATTTTAGACCCTGGAAAAGTGTTGGTGACTTGAATTTATTTTGTGGGCTCATAGGACCTCAAGCCACTGAAAGCTGTTGCTCCAAAGTATACCCTTACTGAACACTAGTGGAGATGGGAAGGGAAAGTGCCAACAGACACAGATGTGCAGTCCTACGGTTCCATCCCACAGATCTCAAGAAGCCACATCCCCCACTAGTGACTTTTAAAAGGTGTCGCTGTAAACAGCCAACAGGTTTTCTGTGCCTTTGCAATATGACAGTGACTGCTTGACTTTTGCCCTTGAGGTCAAATGCAACACAGAGTTGGTGGGAAGCTCCTCGATTCTATTGTAAAGCATGCTAAGTAAAAGGATTTTAAAGTGCTTTTTTGATACTTCTCACTTTAATTCATGCAACAGTGTTTAATGGCAGGCCTGCTATGTGCCAGGTCCTGTGCTAGGAGCAATGTTAAGAGCATGAAGTCTTAAGCCGGGCGTGGTGGCACACGCCTTTAATTCCAGCACTCGGGAGGCAGAGGCAGGCGGATCGCTGTGAGTTCGAGGCCAGCCTGGTCTACAAAGCGAGTCCTGGACAGCCAAGGCTACACAGAGAAACCCTGTCTCAAAAAACAAAACAAAACAAAACAAAAAAAAAAGAGCATGAGGTCTTGGAGTCCTAAGAGGGGAAAAAACATCGGCACTCAGTGTGAGTGGTAGGAAGTGCCTGGGAAACAGTAGGATGAAGGTGGGGACAGCTGGGCAGGGCTCTGCCTTAAGTAACTGGGGCAGGAAGACCTCTGTGCGGTGAAAAGGGAGCCTTTTTGAAGGACTTCATGGAGGAAAGACTTCTAGGCGCTTTGGTGAAAACTATGAATGGTGTGTACAAGAAACATACAGGGTTGTGACTGGGGCACAGCGAGGAGGTGGCTCCCAAGGACAGTGTGAGCATGGCCTGTAGGACTGGTTAGATGTTGTCATCTGCTCCACAGTGGGCTGCAGGGTGAGGGCCATGTGTAAGGAAGGCAGAGCCTCGGGGTTTTATGTTCAGGTGACAGCTAAGGCAACAAACAAACAAGAAACTGAGTTGTTTTAAGAAGTCACACTGATAGTCTTTCACTATAAGCCTGTTTTTATAGGAAAGAGATGGATTTTCAGTTATTCAAAAGCCCTTATAGAGGAAGGTACAGGGAAGAAAGGGTGAAAACTTTGCAAACCCCACACTGAGAAATCCCTCATCTGGAGCTGTCATCCTGCCATGCAGGCTGCATCTGGTCACTCCTGCTCTCCGAGCACCACTCTCCCTTCTTTCACCCTGCCTTTTTTGGGGATTCCCTCACCTTCCCCCACCTCCTCCAGTTGTTGCTATCACCCTGCTGTCCCTTACTGCTGCAGCCCCGACTCCCCTCTCCTTGCTCTCCTGACCTTTGATTCCCTCTGCAGTTTTTAGAGTACTTAACACAGAGTCCTCTCCTCTGCCTGAGAGAAGCCAGTTTCCTTTCCCTGCAACACCTCTCACGCTGCCTTGGCTGCTCCTGGATCTTGAGCCAGGAGGGTGGGGGATGAGAAGCTTTGGGCATCAGAAAGAATCCAGCTTCGTTTTGAAAAACTAAAGAGGCTTCCAACATGGTGAACATTTCTGGTGTGGGATAATGATCCTTAACTGTCAAGCACATGTTGGTTTGGGCTTATTTTTATCAGGTTTGCTTCTTGTTTGAGAAATGTTTTGGCAGTCACCCAGCCCTTGCAGAGCTTAGGGATCAAATGGTTCCCTTGTTTGTGAAAGCTAAGCTTTGCTTTCTGAAACCTCAAACCTGGACAGTGACTGAGAGGAAGTGATGAGATGACTGACAGGTTGAAGGAAGCTTCTGGTGCATTTAGATCAGGTCTTTGAGTGGCTGAGCGGTGGTGGCAGCGAAGTCTCTCTTTGCCTTAGACTGCCCTTGGCTGTGAGAGCACCAGGTGTTGAGGTCACCACGTTATCTTACCCTGTGAGTCACAGGCATCAACCACATCAGTGTTTCCTAGCTGAGCGAGGTGCACAGGCCTACGGCCTTTTGTTTTTCTCTCATGGTGTTCCATATACTTGGAACATTCTTGCCATTTCTGCTTTGCTGTTCCCAGCATGTTAATTTTGATCATAACACTCAGTATCTGATGTACCTAAGTGACCCCCACAAAATGTTTCTGAGTGCTGAGGTGAGGCTTCCCCTACTGAACCTGAAAGGTGACGTGAATTTCCTCACTTTGGCAAGCAGCTGCTCCCTGAAGAATCCAACTTCTGTTCCTCTTAGTGTAGAACAGTGGTTCTCATCCTGTGGATGGAAACCCCTTGGGGGGGGGAGCGTCCTCATATCAGATATTTATATTATGATTTGCAACAGTAGCAAAGTAGTTACGAAGTAGCAACAAAATAATTTTATGGTTGAGGGTCAGCACAACATGAACTGGTGTAGACCTTAACTACCTCGCTGAGCTCAGTCCTCTGCCTGCTTTACAGCCATTGTTCCTTCTTATGATCTGTACCTTCTATTTTCTCCCACCCCCTTTTTTTTTGCTTGTTTTTATTTTTGTTTCATTGAGACAGGTCTTTATGTGTATGCCAGGCTCTGCAATGTGAGTCCAGGATAGCTAGGGGTACACAGAGAGACCCTGTCTTGAAAATCCAAAAAATAAAACTAGCAAGCACAGCTAGTTTTTGCCAAATCCCAAACTATTAGTACAAACAAATTCTGCGTTCATGGGTCAGATCAGAAAAGCAGCTTTGGAAAGAGTGCTTAGTGAATTCATGACTCATCCTGTATACTAACAGGACGAGCCAAAGTAAATGGCTGGATGCTGCTGCCTGTGAGGGTTACATTGTTGATTAACCAATTTCACATACATTATGAGTAAAAGCATTATTTTTTTTTTTTCAAGAAGTCATCCAAATTGATAGAAATTAGTTATGAAGAGAAGCAGGAAATAAAAACAAATCAGGGTGCTAAAATAAAAACACATATCCTGGGTTATTGGGTTTTTAACTAAACATGGTGAACACATTTAAATATAACACAGTGGCCCCAGTCTGAACTGCACCCGATTGGAGCAGATGAAGTCACCCTTCCCTGCTTTGGTAGTTACTAATTCTGTCTATCTATTCATGCAAGCCACTGGTGGCCTCATGGGGCTGTGCTGCTGCTTACTGTGCTGGGCTGCCATTGCTGCCTGCTGCGATCCTCCTAATTAACATTCAGCTGTTGATTATGGAAATACTGGGGTGCTAATTGAATTCTTGTTAAAATGCTAGGCCTGCATTTCCCTTGTGGAGTTTGGCCTGGCTGGCAAGGTTATACAATTGGTGCTCCACCAAGCTGTGCACTCAGCCTTGCTGCCTGTTGGCTGCATTTGTGTTTTGTTTTGTTTTCATGTTGAGTTGTCTTTCAGCAAAAAATGTCACTCAAGGTGAAGATTTCGTTGTTTACAATATTACAGCAAGGTGATTCCATCTCATCTTTGGTAATTGTAGCTTTTACTGTGAAATATGCTTCCCATTAAATATTTTACTTTTTGTTTGTTTGTTTGTTTTATTTTCCGAGACAGGGTTTCTGTGTGTAGCCTTGGCTGTCCTGCACTCACTTTGTAGACCAGGCTGGCCTTGAATTCGCAGTGATCCACCTACTTCTGCCTCCCGAGTGCTGGGATTAAGAGTGTGCCACCAGTGCCTGGCTCCATTAAATATTTTATATCAGTTTTGTTGTAATGCATTGAGATAAACATCCTCAGTGATACAAATGAGCTCTGAAATTTTTAACCCAAGGTGGTCATGTGTGTGGATTCATTCACAAGTTCATAAACTTAAAAACATCTAACTCTTCTTTTCATTCAAAATTCAGTTTATCATAGATAAACATTAATAGCAACCTTTCAAAATTTATGTGACACAACAAACTAATTTCCTGAGTGTTTGTAGTCCAGTGAGCAGTACAGCTGGCCAAGGAATTACCTAGTTACAGAATCCAAACACTATAAGGTTTTCCCCAGCAGCATCTTCAGATGCTTTGTTATGCCCCTTTGCAATGTTCATTTTGTCCAGCCAGGCGTTGGCATGTGCCAGAAGACAGAGCTGCTTAGTGGGGCAAAAATACAATGAATTTTATATACTGTTCATGTGGCAGCAGAAGAAAATGTAATTCACAACAGAATCAGAGTTAAGGTCCAAAACCAGCTGAGGTTTGTGGAGGTGAAGGCAGAGGAGGGGACAGTGACAGCGGCCCCCCAGAGGAAGGCTCCCGCCACCTGTTGTCAGCCTACACTGATTTCACATCCCATAGTCCTGGTGTTTGATGTTAAGATTTTACACCCATAACATAGTGTATGGTATTTATTTAAGTTGGTGATTTTACAGAGTGATGTGAATGAAAATGGTGATAGCCATCCTATCTGTCACTTAAGATGATCTATTAGTTTATTATTTTAAATATATGCCATTCCCCTATGGTTAGAATATTATTAAAACCTGCCTATTGGATCTTTTTTTTATGTAAATATATTGTAGTTATATGCTTAGAGTTGTGTGCATATAAATTGAACCATATAGTACTGGAATTCTAAGTTTTTGTTTTTTTTGAGATTGGTTCATGCTGTGTAACTCCCATTTACTCTGAACTCAGCAGTCTTCTTGCCTTGGCCTTCTAAATATATGATTTCAAGCATGCATGATCAAGCCTGACTTGAAATTATGACAAGGTTTTTGTTTTGTTTTGTTTGAGACTATGAAGCTCTGGCTGGCCTGGAACTCACAGAGATCCTCCTGCCTCTGTCTCCTGAGTGCTGAGATTAAAGACAAGCAAGCACTGCCATACCCAGCTGATTAGAAAAAAAGAATGTATGTAGGTGTGTATGGTTATGAGGACCACTGTCAGAAGAGGCCGGAAGAATTTGGTCACCCTGGAGCTGGAGTTGGTATCAGTTGTGAGCCACCGTGTGGGCGCTGGGAACCGGAATCCAGGCCCCTGAAGGAACAAGAAGTGTTCTTGTTATAGCTGAGCCGTGCATCCAGACCAACATTTAAAGCTGAAAAATTAATTCTTTCATATGGAAAAGCTGCAGTAGCCTCAAGCACAGGCTTATCAGGTTTAGTGGCATTACATGGTAATCTGTTTAAAGGACTGTAGAATGGACCATGCAGGTTTTTCTCTATGTTAACTACTCTTTCTCCTGGGGCCTGGAGAGATGGCTCAGTGGTTAAGAGCACTGTCTGCTCTTCCAAAGGACCTGGGTTCAATTTCCAGCACCCACATGGCAGCTCACAACTGTCTGTAATTCCAGTTCCAATGGCTCTGACACCCTCACACCAATGTACATAAAATAAAATTAAAACAAACTACTCTTTCTCCAATTTTCAACTAAATCAGTGCTGTTTCTTTCATCCCATTTTGTTTGTTTGTTTTCTTTTTTCTTTTTCTTTTTTTTGGACATGGTCACACTATGTATCTCTGACCCACCTAGAAATGGCAGTCCTCTTGCCTCAGACTCTCAGGTCCTGTGTGGTGTTTCAGGTGGTGGTGCTACACCCAGCTTTAAGTTGGTTATGGTTCTAGCCAGCAGTCAGGTGCTGCGCTGTGAGCAGGAAACAGAGATGAAACTGACCATCATTTACTGATGAGATCAGCTCTGACTGCTCAGCCAGGTGAGGGCTGTTAGTGACCCAAGGTCAATTCAGATCTTATCGACTTAAGAAAGTCTAGATGAAGGTAAGATTTGCCTAATAGTTCAACTATCAGTAAAATTGGACTGTTTCCTGTGATTAACTCTCTTCAGCCTTTGAACCCAAACCCTTGTTTACAGAAGTCGATAGTGTGGATAGAGTTTATTGTCAAGTCCTTTTGGAAATGAGACTGAATTAAAAATCAGTTATGTATACAGGAAGATGGTGGAAGGCAATCAGTACTGTCGATTAGTTTCCAAAAAGATTCTACTGTTTAGCAAGCTATAAGGAGAAATATTTTTTAAATTCTTCAGTAAATGAAATAGGACAAGCGTTAGAAGGAGGTCTTTTAAATTCTATTTTAGTACTTACGTCAGTTTAAGTTGCTTCTGTGTTAGATCTACAGATTCAGCTGTGACTTTGCCTTTCACATACACACCCTTATTACATCCAAGCTTCCTTGTTATAGTGTGACCAAAGATGTGGGGTTTGTTTTTTGTTTTTTTTCCTTTTCATTTGTAGGTCATAAGTCATTTTCATTTTCTGTTATTGATAATGTCTTCTAAAACTCATTATCTCCTAGCTATATTTTTTTTACCTGTTTTTTTTTTAAAGCCATCAATATGCAATGTCATCATCCCAGGCTCTGTGTGTGTGTGTGTGTGTGTGTGTGTGTGTGTGTGTGTGTGTGTGTGTGTGTGTACACACCTGGACACCTGGAGCTAAGCAGAGCAGAGCTGAGATGGGAAAAAGTAGCCCCACAATGCATATAAGCATGCCCTGGATTGTTCCTTGTAGTTCAGGATAATAATTTTAAATCAAAGATTATTTTTTATTGAGAAATTTCCATTTTTGCTTGAGAGGGACAATGGGGATGTCTTCAGCTTGAAAGATTCATAAATACTAGGGCAATGGGCTGTTGAAACCACGTTTTCCATCTCATTTTCAAGGGCATGGAAAAAAATAGAGATAGCATTCACTTCTCACCACTCAGTCATCTTCCTCTGTTCATTTTAAAAATGAGAACAAGACACGAAGGGGCTTAAGAGATTGTATGCAGGTCTCCCGTAGACAACGTAGGTATTTTATAAATGAAGAGGATGGAAACCCTTTTCTTCAGTTTCTTAGCAACAGAACAGAGTCAGTTTTAATGTGTGTTGGAACATTCTATATATATCAACATCAGAGCCTTACTCTTTTCACCGTTGAGACATTTTAGTCTCCTAACTGGGAGAAAGGAGGAAGAAAACAGCAACTCTGCCCTGAGAGGATGGACTCACTCAGAGCCAGCTCCTGTCTCCTGGATCCCTCTTTCTGATATCTAAGGTCTCTCTTGTAGACATAGGTAATGGTCAGGGTAGCCCCATGATTGCCAGGGGCTTGCAAGGCTTATTTGCTTCTGAGTTGGGCTTACTGGTTTAAATTTAGCCAAGCAGCCACGGTTTTATATGTTCAGGCCATAGACAGCACATTAAACTATATGAGTTTATATAATGCCACTTTTGAGTAAAGACCTTTAAAAAATTGAGAACTAGCCTTTCAAATACATAGGAGAAGAACTATCTGGACCAGAGCAACAGAATACAGTGGTCCGGTCTTCTTGGGAGAGTCCTATCTGGAGGCTGTCTGGTCCTAGGCTTCCCCTGTGTGTTTAAACCATGCTCACTGTGCTGTAATGACATGGTCATCTGGGTGCCCTACCCTAGATGGGAAGTCCGAGTGAGGGTCCTTGGCCTGCAGGTGAAAGCTCACCTTACAGTGCTCCGGTGCAGAAATAGCAGAACAGCCCTGGGAAGAGACTCAAGTAAGTAGGCTGTGGCATAGTGAAGCTCCATCCTGCCCCCACTGAATTCCACTCCTTTTACTGAGCAAGTAGGCAGTTCTGTGAGCTGTTTTGCTTCCTCCTGCCTTGTCCCTCCCTGCTTTGTCCCTTCTGTGTTTCTGTGGTTTCTGAGTCAGCCTCTTCTGACTCCACCAGCTCAGTGGGTGGAGTCGGAAGCATTTTTGGTTTTATAACCAGAGTACACAGTGTTTACTACCTGTGTTTACTCTGAATCCCACATTTGTCAAGAAACTGTTTGCCTTAATAGTCAGGCATAAGAAACATACCTGAGAAGGAAAGGGGTGAACTGCCCTGCTGCCGTGGAGTAGCTTTTACTTGGAACAAATGCTGAGCATGGTAGATAATAGAGTTGGAAGTAGGATTATCATGCTAATACTCTGAATTGTATCACCTACTGGAAAGAGAAAGGGTTTAAAAAAAAACAAAAACAAACTTCCTCCATTGCTCCAGTGCTAGCTTTGAGAGTCTATTCAGGAAAAGACTCTCTGTAATACTGTTGTTTGACAAAGTTGGCTAGTCTCGGTGTCTACTGGCTTTTGTTGTTGTTGTGTTTGTTTGTTGACAACAGAGTTTCACTATGTAGCGCTGGCTGGCTTAGAACTCACTATGAGGCCCAAGCTATCACTGAACTCAGAGATCTCTCCCTGCCTTTGCCTCTATAGTTCTGGGATTAAAAGTTTGCACCGCTACACTCTGCTGTGTCCACTGACCCAGAGCACTAGTGCTCGCTGCAGTAGTTAGGGTGCTGGCCAGGGTTAGTTCCCTAGCAGCACTTTGTTCTTCTCTCCCCAGCACCGCCCTGAGGACTGAGTACCTGGAGGTTATCCAGCCCTTTGCTCCTGGTGGTGGGTCAGCTTTGCCCACTGGGCCATAATGGCAGTGCCTATTCAGGTATCTCCATGCTCAGCGATGAGGTCTAATGGCTATAGTTTAATGCTCTCTGTGCCAGAACCGAGCCTGGCACAGGGGACAAGGCTAGTAATAATCAGAAAACGTTTTACTGGATCACATAGAAGAAGCTCCCGCAGAACCCCAGGTTCCTTCCACGGAGTGGCTGTCAGGCGAGGCTCCTCTGCTGCTGGCACCCACCACAGGCCAAAGTGTGTGTGCAGTGGGGAAGGGTGTCGTAGAAATGCAGGTCAGTGGCACAGCACCTGACTGGCATATGTGTGTCCCTACATTCAGTTCCCAGCACTGCACACGCAGCAGTCCTACCCGTGGCCGGTGTCATCCAGGCTTAGTAAGGTAGTAAGAAGGAGCTTTGCAGCAGTAGCCCAGGTTAGCCTGACCTCGCCGACTGACAGGCTGTTCATCTGACTCCCGTGTGCCTTCTAACACTGAGTGTTTGCTTACTTTGCAAAGGGTTGTTCTATAGTGTTAATCTTGGCGGTGAAAACTAGAACAGCATTAAGTCAACAGGCCAGAGAACTATGAGGAAGGGAAAGGTAGAACGAGTGAAGTGGGTGCCATCTGCCTTGCAAGACTACTGTTCTGCAAACAGAATGAATGCCTTAGGTACGCAGCTCTGTGGCCACTACCCAGGGTACCTAGGTCCTGCTCTGAGGCCACTTGATAAATCCAAGGCAAGCTTAGCTCTGTGGAGAATGTGAATGGACCAGCCATGCTCTTTCCCCCCTAGAAGCTAGTATTGAGGTCAGGTGGGAGGTACCAGCAAGAAGACTGTTAGTTTGTGGCCCAGCTACCTGGGGAGTTGAGATAGGAGGATAACAAATTCAGGGATGGCCTAGGCTACCCAGTTAGTTCAAGCCAGTTTTAGCAACCTAGTGAAACCTTGTCTTATAATAACAAGTGTAGGGGTCAGCAGGGTGTCTTAGCAGGTAAAGGCACTTGTCACACAAGCTGGCAACCCCTGAAACCCATATAAAGGTGGCTGGAGAGAACCAACTCCACAGAGTTTCTTTGACCTTCACATGTGTGCTGTGGCCTGCATTCCCCCTCCTGTTAATAATTTTAAAACACAGGCACCTACACACATGGTACACATAAACTCATGCAGACAGACAGACAGACATATTAAGATAAACACATTTTAAAATGAAACTAGAGTATGTACTTACAAATACAAGTATATTGTAATTTTTCTAGTCTTTCTCATCCACAGTGCCAGGCATCCTGTGAGCTGTGGGGAAGGGAAGGAACAGTGCACCGTGGTGGAGGCTGCACTGTGGGCAAACCCCACTCTGTGTTCTTCTCTGCAGCTCTTAGCTAGCGTCTGGGTAGCAGACTTTAAAATTAAAATCTATGCCAGCTTTAAGCATTACTAGTCTGCTCTCTCCAAACAGCCAAAATATGCCATCCAGGGCCTTAACTGCTAAGCAGGCTTGGTTATCCATTTTTCTTGTTGGTTTGCTTGCTTGCTTGCTTGCTCGTTTCCTTTCTTCCTTTCTTCTAAAATTTATTTATTTATTTTCAGTACATTGGCTTGCATGTATGTCTGTGTGACGGTGTTGGAGCCTGGAGTTACACACAGGTGTGAGCTACCTACCATGCAGGTGCTGGGAATTGAAACCTGGTCCTATGGAAGACCAGCCAATGTTCTTTTTTATTTTTATTTTTTGTTTTTCAAGACAGGGTTTTTCTCTGTAGCCTTAGCTGTCCTGGACTCACTTTATAGACCAGGCTGACCTCAAACTCACAGAGATCCACCTGCCTCTGCCTCCCTAGTGCTGGGATTACAGGAGTGCGCCATCACCTCCGGCCCAGCCAATGTTCTTTACCACTGAGCCATCTCTCCAGCCCTGTTACCCAGTTTTCAAAGAGGAATTTTAAACATGAATTTAGCAAGGCTGTTATAAGCGTAGGCTTGGAAAGCCAACTGACCTAGACCTCTAGCCTATCTGACAGTCTAAAATGGAATGGACTTTATATGTGGAAGACACCAGTATCTGCTGACTGGCCCTGTGCTGCAGGAGAATTGGACACTGGCTGTGCTCAGGCAAAGCTGCTCACATCCCACGGAGAGACTAGAGTGGACTCTGAACTTCTAGGATCCTCCTAGTCAGTCCAGGCAATGGAACTGAAGTCCCAGTCCTTCAGCAGCACGGAACTTAAGGTTGTTTTCAGATCACCCTGTGAAGCAGCCCAGCTTCCTTCTCAGTTCTGAGGTTACTTCAAACTTCATGACCTCCAGAGCAGCCTGACATTGTTTGGTTGTCTGCCTGAGGAACTTTGATTTTAGCTGCAACGTAATAATCTTCCCTTCACTTTTAAGTTCCTGTCAAACATTCCAGGGATCCACTTGCATTTGCTGCCTCTTGGTCACACTGGGCTATGCAATCCCGACATCTCAAGAAGGCCAAGCATTAGCCTTCCTGTGCCTCCTCCGCACTGCTCCATGCTCAATGGGCACTGGTGCACTCCAGGCTGAGTAGGCTGCGCCTGTGCAAGGGGCCTCACTCCTACACTTGGTTATCTTTGTGTGTTTCTGGGTAACTAACTTTAGATTTGCCTTAAAGCACTATGCACGGGAGTCGCTGCTCTTCACCTTACACTGGGCTGCATGCCGCTGTGCTTTCACACCTGCACTGTATGAAGTTTTGCCAGGTGTTCTTGAAGGTTGTTTTGTTTTCAGACAGCTTCTCTGTGTAGCCGTGACTGTCCTGGAGCTCATTCTGTAGACCGGGCTGGCCTGGAGCTCACAGATATCCACCTGCCTCTGCCCCCTGAGTGCTGGGATTAAAGGCGTGTGCCACCACCACCCAGCCTCTTGAAGCAAATTCATGAAATGTTCCATACTTCTTGTGAAGCAAGGGAGTGAGGTGCTGGCTGCTAGCATGGTAGTGTGCTTTCTGTGGTCTGCACACAGCCAGCAGAGAGCTGTCTATCAGTGGTGGAGCATCTTCAAGCTAAACGAAGCCAAGCCTAGAACCATTGCCACCAGCATGTGGGATTGCCTCATCGACAGCTACACATGATTTCCTTCCATGCTGTCATGTGGGCTCTTGCCTCTGGACTTTGGCTCATAGTCCATGCCTGAGCTAGTCTGTACCAGATCCTGGCAGCAGGGCATGGCAGAGAGCTCACCAGAGCTGAATGGTGGAGTGCCCAGCCCTTCTCCACCTGTGCTATCTCCTGATTATTGTTACATGACATTCTGGCTTTCAGTTCTTGCGCCTCCTAGATGAAAGCTCTGTCATCTTGTGCCCCAGCCATTAAAGGACTGCCTCTACCATTAAAAAAAAATTTTTTTTTATTAAGTATACAGTGTTTTGTCTGCATGTATGCCTGCATGCCAGAAGAGAACACCAGCTCTCATTACAGATGGTTGTGAGCCACCATGTGGTTGCTGGGAATTGAACTCAGGACCTTTAGAAGAGCAGGCAGTGCTCTTAACCTCTGAGCCATCTCTCCAGCTCTCTTGAAGCATTCTTTATTACAGTCACCTTCACAGTTCTGTGTTGTATCTTCTATTCCCATCACTGTTAGTTCTAGTCTCTTGAAAAAAATTTAATTAATTGACCTAAGTTTTTTTGAAAAGGGCACTTGGCAGATCTCTGTGAGTTCTAGGCCAGTCTCGTCTACAAAGAGAGTTCCAGGACAGCCAGGGCTACACAGAGAGGCAGGTAGATCTCTCTGATTTTTGAGGCCAGCCTGGTCCATATATTGAGTTCCAGACAGCCAGAGCTGCATAATAGAGAGACTCCGTCTAAAAAAAAGACAAAAACCAAAAGGTTAAAAAAAAACAAAAACAAAAAAACCAAAAAACCAACCACCACATTGATTCCTTTATTTTAAAAGGAGGGTACAAGCTGGGCATGGGGGTGCATGCCTTTAATCCCAGCACAGAGGCCGGCCTGGCTTCAGAGTGACTTCCAAAACAACCTTGGCAACACAGAGAAACCTTGTTTCAAAAAAAGGGGGGGTTTGGGGGACACACAGCGCTAATTTTAAATAGATACACTGTTAAGGCTTCAGCCAGAGTCTCTGCTAATCTTGTAGTTGGCTTAGCAGTGTGCAGGCAGCTCCACCCTTCTTTGGTGTCTTTGACAGACTTTTGCAATGAACATAAATGCATGACAGCAACATAGTTTAAACTTCTCTGTGTGCCTCCGCTGTTCCTGACACTGCTCTGAGTCCCCAGGGGTGAGGAGTGGATAGCCAGCAGCAGGGAGAGATGTGTAAAGGAGGGGAAATTTGAGGGAACCTTGTGGAACAAATAGGATTTCCCCATGCAGCATAGGCGCCCAGCTAATGGAAGAACAGTGAGCCATGAGGAGTGGAACAGGCTGCTGGTAGGCTGCCCAGTTTCAGTGCTCCTTATGGGTTAGGGACAGCAAAGATGGCCAGTTCTGCCATGCAGTCCTGAGAAGTCTGTGTCTGTCTTTGAGTGTCAAGGTGGCAGAATTGAGCCTGCCTCTGAGGATCAGCCTGGCTAACAGCTTGGGAGCCCAAGAGGGTTAAAAGGGCTCTGAGGCCACACAGTGCAGTCACTGGGAGAAACTTAAGTGGCCCAACTACACTGAAGACCAGCCAGATCCGGAGTCTGGCCAGTGTGGTGCTGTGATCCTGGAAACCACTGGACTGGGTAAGAAGCATGATAATTGAGAAGGGTGTCGAAAAATGTCAGTTCATACCTTACTCTCAACATGGGTTGCCCTCGAGTCACTGGAGGACCTTCTACGTGAGCCTTGCCCTGGAGAGTCTAAGGGTGCTAAGGTACAGCTCCAGCAGAAAAGAACTAGGGAAGAAAGCAGGAGGGACCATACAGGAGGCATCATGGAGTGATGACAGCAAGAGGTGGTGCTCTGAGCATGTGGCATGACACTTAGAGAGACGTGCTGCAGTGCTGTCTCTTTCTCAGAATAAGAGTGGTTTGAACTGCATTGGGAAAAAAGATAAGAAGGGAAATGTGTGCAGTTGGTCATCAGCTTAGGTCCCCTTGACAGGGACCTAGCCAGTGCTGTTGCTTATGAGATACTGTGCAGACTGCAGCATGACCAGTTTGCTACAGGCCTTCCTAACTAAGCTAAACACTGAACATGTGGGGTTAAAGGTGTATGAAAGTTGTAAAGAGGCAGGGTTTGGCGAATGGGTAGGCACACCTAATACTTAAGATGCTGAGGCTAGGCCTATCATTTGTTTGCCTACTCACCTAGCAGAGGTCAGCTCTCTGCTGTGTGATAGACATTGTCTTAACATGGAGATGGAAATAACTGGTGAGCTTTTTTTTCCTCTCATGACTTATTAGATTGGGGAAAGACTTTTGCAGTGGGTGATGATGCCCTGTGGACAGGAGAGAAAGCTGAGAAAAGTGTGGCTGAACTCAAAATAGGACTCTAGTCGGTAGGATTCCCTTTGTCACCATGGTTTCATTTTCTTTGAAGCTTCCTCAGTATAGTATGTTTTATCAAAAAGGCTGAAAAGCCTAGGACAAACAAAAAAAGACACAGAGGAGCTTAATGTGTGGATGATTCATTTCCTCTTTGAAAGGAACATTTCTTTCATCCCTTCTTAAGGTTGGAAAAAAACAAAACATTTTTTTTTCTGCTTTTATCAGATTGGATCACATTGCCTGAGCCACAGTGTCCACCTGCCTGCCTTCTGAGTGTGTGTGTGTGTGTGTGTGTGTGTGAGAGAGAGAGAGAGAGAGAGAGAGAGAGGGGCAGGGGCAGGGGCAGGGGCAGGGGCAGGGGCAGGGGCAGGGGCAGGCAGACAGACCGGCCTTGGGTCTCAGAGCAGTCCCTGAACTAACCAGGACCTGCTGGGGTGACCTGTCCCTCTGACCTGTCACTGGTGTCCTGTAATTCCTTGGTCTGGTTTCTTCAGAGTAAGAAACTTGTCTCCCCACCACTTTCCCCCTATTGTGTCCTCTGTCTCATGCAAACAGCCTCCATAGGGGTATGATTTCTTAAAAAGTATCTTCAGTGCAAGTACAAAAAAGCAAAAGTGAAGTAGCCCTGATTTCTGGTGCAATCAATGCCTTGGACTGCTTTAGGTGAGTGTTGGCCAAGTGTATCCTCTAAGGAACTGTATCAATTCAACAGGTAGGTCCCTTCCAGGTGTCCAGAGACAGGAAATGTCATTGAAGAGACAGTTACTTTTTTGAATTTATAATTCTATTTATTTATTTAACATATGAATGTTTGGCATGGTGTGCACGTGTCATGACATGCACATGGAAGTCAGAAGACAGCCTTTGGGAGTTAGTTGTTTCCCTCTGTCGTCTGGGTCCTGGGGATTGAACTCAGGTCTTCAGGCTTGTCGCTGGCTATCTTACCCACTGAGCCTTCTTGTTGGTTGAAGAGACATTCATTAAGTAGCTGTCAGTACAAAGGTTTCTGCCAGACACAGCAGCTTCAACAGAAGAAGGTGAGGCTGTAATGACGTAAGTCAGCCAGAATGTAGGAAGTTCCCTAGAGGCCAGCACAGAGGAATATGTGACGCTGCCTGGCAACCTAGGGCTGAAGCAGTCAAGCCAAAGCCAGTGCTTTTCCAAGCCCAGATTGGGAGATGATTTATTATTGGAGGAAAAAAGCCTTTGGCAGTGGTGGTGACCATGGTGGCTGTACACTCTTTTAATCCCAGGACTTGGTAGGTAGAGGCAGGGGGAGCTTTGTGAGTTCGAGGCCAGCCTGGGCTACATAGTACAGGACAGCCAAGGCTACACAGAGAAACCCTGTCTCAAAAATAGAAGTAGATAGATGGGCAGACGAATGGATGAGAGAAGGAAAGGTAGAGACTGCTCTTCTGACAGATGAATCCTAGGAATGTTGAGGGTCTGGAAATGAATTAATTCCCTTAGAACTATTTGAATCATCAATTCTGATCCCTAGGAGAGTCCTGCAGGCCTGGTAGGATGTAGGCTGGTAATATAGAGTGGGCTGTCCTGGTTGCTCCCAGCATGAACTAGCTGACATCACTGGTCATCAGATGATGAAACACTTCCTGCCCTTGCTCTCTGAAGCCCACGCTGTGAACTCACCCTGTGGAAAAAATGCACAACACGCCCTCTGCTGGATCTGCTATTTAATGTTAATACAGCATGCATTTCGTGCCAGCACAGCTTTTTAAATGTTTAGGTGGGGGCAGGAGAGATGGCTTGGGGAAAAGAACTGGCTACTGTCAAGAAGATCTGGCTTTAGTTCCTAGTTCCCCTATGCTGCTGATGACAGCCTGTAACTCCAATTCTAGGGTATATGATAACTCTTTTCTGGTGTACTCAGGAACTGCACACATGCAATGCACATACATGCAAGCAAACACTTAAATACATTAAAATAATACATTTTAACAATGTTTTAGTTATTATCTCTAGCTCCCTTTGAAGTCTCATGTGTTTAGGCAGCCACAAACTGTTTTTAGAAGGGTTAGGCTTCGCCAGAATGCCAAAGTGTCTATGGCATAAAACAGATTAAGAATTGCCGCTCTTCCAGATACCACAGATAGTTTCCAAAATATCCAAGGTGTCAGGCTCAGTGCTGTGGCTTCATGGCAGGACACTGCCCTGAGGTGGTGCTTGTTACAGCTGTTGGCACAGCATGCTGGCTTTGGACACGGGCCCTAGGTGCTCCAGATGTTTCCACAGACTCTTGTGTCTCAGACTGGTTATATCAACATTATCATAAGAATACTAATAGCTCTGGTAATCCAGTTCACAACCAAGCATTTGGAAATTCTCTTGGAACCATCAACGTGTGCGGCTTCCAGGAGGTCATCAATCTACAACTGGAGAGAGGAAACCATCATTGTCTCTAGGCCACAGTTAACAGTGCAGTTTCTTGGTTTTTATGAAGCTGTTGTGACCTTCACCTGCAACTTAGCTGTTTGATTTGTTTCTTTAACAACCTAACAGTCATTGTTTTCTTTCTGGTGCTTTTTTGGGCAGCTGATTTCCTCTGAGCACCAGGCGCCCAGACTTGAACTGACAAAGCTGCATTCAGATGAGGTTTCTCAAATGCTGCTGACTTTCTCTCATTTACAGTATCACATTTCTATTGCTGTACACTGTGTGATCTGGGCCTCCCCACAGCATTTTAACAATTGGTAATTGGGCAGGAAGTGTGTTTTTATTACAGTGGCCTTTTGAATTTGATGTTACAGTCATGTCGTGTTTAGCAGAGAGCAGAGGTGGGCAAGTGGTGCTCTGAAACACATTTTTGACAGAGAGAAGTCTGTTGTTTCAGCCACTTGGCTATCTGTCAGCTCTTCTCAGACATCCCCCTTGTGCTGGTTGCCTGGCAACCTGGGGCTGGAGCAATCAAACCATGGCCAGTGCTTTTCCGAGCCCAGATTGGGAGATGATTTATTGGTGGAACTGTAAGCACCGTATACTGAGCCCTAGAAATGGATCCCCTCCCTTTCTCTTTCTCTCTTTACCAGTTTATAGGGACTACATTGAGAAAAGATAGAAAGATATGTGGAGGATATCTCTGTGTCTCTGTGTCTCTGTGTCTGTCTGTCTGTGTCTCTCTCTCTCTCTCTCTCTCTCTCTCTCTCTCTCTCTCTCACACACATACACACACACATACACACAGAGGAATAAAATTAGGGCCTTGTTATGTTGTGTCTACCTATTGTTTGACTATGTTATTGGAACTTTTTTTTTCCCCTTCAAGACAAGAGTGTCACCATGTAGCCCTGGGTGGCCTGGAACTTACTATGTAGATCAGGCTAGCCTAGAACTCACAAACATCAGCATGCCCCTGTCTCCTGAGAGCTGGGGTTAATGCCTGTGCCACTCTACATCTGTCCTGGCCAGAAACACCGAAAAAAAAATTTTTTTTTTTCTTTTTTGTTTTTCTAGACAGAGTTTCTCTGTGTAGCCATGGCTTTCCTGGAGTCACTTTGTAGACCAGGCTAGCTTTGAACTCACAACGATCCACCTGCCTCTGCCTCCTGAGTGCTTGGATTACAGGCTTAACACTCAAAAACGTTAAGTTAGTACTTTCCATGATAAATGAGACACTCAAAACTGCACACTTGTTGAGACTCAGGCCAGGCCAGGGAAATGCTAGTAGCATGTTACTAGCATCCAGCTGGAGCTTGGGCCCGGCCCTTAGGGAAAACTGTGCATTCTTGATTTAATACAAAACTATATTGATTCCTTTTCTTTTTTTCTTTTCTTTTTCTTTTTTTCTTTTTGATGTTTTTGATTTGTTGGTTGGTTGGTTTCAGTCAGCCCTGGCTGTCCTAGAATTCACTCTAAAGATCAGGCTGACCTTGAACTCACTGAGATTCACCTGCCTCTGCCCCCCAGAGTATTGGGATTACATGTGTCACCACCACCACCGGCTTTCTTTTCTTATTTTTCAAAACAGGCTTTTTAAAAGTCCTAATTGTCGGGGCTGGAGAGATGGCTTAGTGGTTAAAAGCACTGCATGCTCTTCCAGTGGACGACAGTTCAATTCCCAGCACCCCAGATGGCAGCTCACAACTGTGTGTAACTCCAAGATCTGACACTCTCACACAGACATACATGCAGGCACAGCACCAATGCACATAAAATAAAAGTAAATAATTTTTAAAAGTGTGTCTTTTTTTTTTTAAGTCTTAGTTGAACAGGTAGGAGATTTCTGTACTTTCTACTTGATTTTTCCTATGAAGCTAAATCTGCTTCCCAAAAATACTCTCTTAAAACATGTTAGAAGAGACAAAGATTCTGGCTTTCTTAGCAGGTATCTTCGTGGGTCTTTGTCTTGTGTGTACACATGTGTACTGATGCCTGTTGTAAAAGACAGAGCTTCTGTTTGTTCATTCTGAACACCCCCAGGCTTCCCACTTTCTGCTTCTGCCTATGCTGTTTGCTACCCCCACCCATAGAACTTCCACTTTTCCCCTTCTGAGATGGTCTCTCACAGAGCAACCCAGGCTAGCCTTGAACTCACTGTTACCTCGCCTCCACCTCCAAGGTGCCAGGAGTGATGGGTGCCCCACCACTCCTGACTTAATCACTACCTTCTGATTAAAATTTACTCTAGCAAGATGTATTTTTCTCGCAGAAATGAAACTCCATAGCTCTTGTTGTAGTATCTCCTTCATAATCTCAGAAACCCCTCCAGCATCACAGCACAGGTGAAAACATATTATCTCTGGGTACATTCTGATCAAATGGGAGTTGGGGGCAGAAGAACCCCAGCTTGCAGCCCAGTGAATCCAACTGTATATGCAAATACACTATTAATGTGTTTGTATTCCTTATAAGTAGATAGAGCTAATCTCTTTGTATGTAATTTATACACAGCTGTGTTCCTGCTCTCTCAATACCAATGTTTTCAGCAAAAGTGCGGTGTTACAGGAGCACTGTTGTTCTGACAAAAGCCAGCAGAGCAGCTTTGTGATTGGTTCCTCTCTGGGAGCCTCCCTTTAGGGACTAGTCGTCATTCGTGGGAACAGAAAGAGAGCAGAGTGCCTGTGATGGACAGTTGACAGGAAATCTTGCTGGTGACTGAGGTCTGGCTTTGATAGAAGGGCTCCTTAGCACCACTGTGCTGCATTCCCTAAAAAGACATTGGTTTTCCTTCCCTTTGGGCTCTTAATCTTTTTGTTTGCTTGCTTTGTGGGTTTGGTTTTTCCTTTGAGTCATGGTCTCACCATGTAGCTTCCCTGGAATGTACTGTGTACACCAGACAGACTGGATTCAACCTCTCAGAAATCAGCCTGCCTCTGCCTCTCAGGGTCTGGGGCTGTGGACGTGAGGCACCATGCAAAGCTGATCGTCTTCCTTTTGGGAGGTGATACCTTAGCCAAACTAAGTTCCTAGAGGAGCCCAGGCTCATATATCATACCATACCATGCCATGGGAAAATGAAGTCCACACCCCTCTTCCTTACCGGGAACTGATTCAGGAAGTTGAGAGTCGTAATGCTTATATATGTGCTTTATTTAATTTGAAATCACATGTCTGTATGAATGTGTGTTATTGTTGTCCGTAGTTGTGCTGGTTGTGGTTATTCACCTCTATAAAGGTGACCATTTGGGTCAGCCCGGTGCAGAGGCGCATGTGCTTAATCCCAGTACTCTGGGCAGCAGAGGCAGGCAGTCTTCTCAGAGTTCAAGGCCAGCCAGGTCTACAAAGACAGTCTAGGACAGCCAAGGTTGCACAGAAAAACCCTGGGGCGGAGGGGAGAGGCAGTGACCATTTGGTGCTATGGGTATCTTGCAATTTGCCAGTCACTGATAGATATATATGTATATATAAAACATAGTAAACAGAATATATAAATAGTATATATTTATATGCAATATAAATACATTTATACATAAATATAATTTTACAATGTAAATATTTATAGACACACATTTTTTAGATATAGCCTCCTGTAGCTCAGGCTGTTCTTAAATTTGCTATGTAACTAAGGAGACCCATCAACTTCTAATCCTTCAGTCTTTACAACCCTAGCCTGTGCTGCTGCTGCTGCTGAATGGACCCAGGGCTTCATCCACAGGCCATATTTTGTTTTGTTTACTTTTTGACACAGGGTTTCTCTAGGTAGCCTTGGTTGTTCTGGACTCACTGTGTACATCAGGCTGGCTTCGAACTCAGAGAGCCACCTGCCTCTGCTTCTCCAAGTACGGGCAATACAGGCATGCGCCACCATGCCCATGTTTTTATTTATTGTTTTATTTAAAGTTTTTACAAAGAGCTTCTTCACTAAAAAATGCCTTTTTTCTTTAAATTTTAACAGAAAAGCCACAGTTCTTTTTATTTTATCCCCCTTTGCTCTAAGCTGAAATCAACTTTGTTAGTGAAAACTGAACATTTAACAGCATGCTTCTCAGCCACTTCCTGGAGCATTTATATGGAGACTCTTGGATGATATCACAGGGAGAGAATGATTGTTTGTGCTCTTCTGTTAGTGCCAGGTTATTTTTAATTTGAATGTAGCTGTGTAGCCAATACTTGGCAAGATGTATTTAGCCAGCAGAATCTGCACCTGTTGATGGTTGTTTACCTAGCCTTTCACTTGACTGAGCCAGGGCGCTGAAGCATGCCTTCTCAGCCTTACCCAGTGGCAGTACTTTCTGCTGGGCCTGAAGTAAAGGACTTGGGTGTGTGCTCAGCACAGTCATTTGACTCAGAAAGTCATAGGCAAAGGTAGCCAGGAGGGCTCAGCTGCTACTTAAATCATTTGACAAGAGGTCATTTTCCCACTGGATATGTGGTCCTTGAGTGGAAAATACAGTAATTTTCATTCACCAGCAGAGTCAGCCTGGGAAAGGGTAGGTTAATACACAGAAATAGGAAATAGTTTACTCTTTATCTTAAGTGGGAATCTGGTATGTGTGTGGAAGGGTATGGCTTGAATTCTCTAATGATCGTGTAGATTTGATTGGAGAAAATAAGGCATCCTTTGGTTTTGTTGGTTGTATTTAGAAACTTAGTGGAGGCCTATGGGAAGACAGAGTGAAGCCAGTCAGTCCAGAAGGACTGCTGGCCACCTCCAGGTGACTCATGTAAGCACTAGGCTAGAGGTTGAGGACCACCTGCTCATGTCATCAGATGCAGGGCTGTACCACCTGAAGACGCTCCTTCCCTTTATGTTGAGCAGTGTCTCTCCTGTTTCAAGTCTGTACCATGTGTGATGTCCTTAAAGCAGAGCATGCACATTGTCCAGGGGAGAGCAGATCCCTGCTTTGTTTAAATCAATACTTGACTAACACTGAGACTGAAGGGTTTTTAGGGGATTTTTTTGTTTTGTTTTCTTTTTTGGTTTTTCGAGACAGGGTTTCTCTGTGTAGCCTTGGCTGTCCTAGACTCCCTTTATAGACTAGGCTGGCCTCAAACTCACAGCAGTCCGCCTGCCTCAGCCTCCTGAGTGCTGGGATTAAAGGCGTGCGCCACCACACCCAGCTAGGTTTTTAGTTTGTTTTCTTTGTTTTAAACTTCTGTCTCTGCCTCTCGAGTGCTGGGATTACAGGTATATACTGCCAGGTCTAGTCGAGGTTAAAGTTTTAGTAGTACTCTATATAAGAAGTCAAACCAAACTGGGCATATTGGCGCACACCTGTAATCCCAGCACTCTGGGAGGCATAGGTAGGTGGAGCTCTGTGAGTTTGAGGCCAGCCTGGTCTACAAAGGGAGTCCCGGACACCCAAGAGTACACAGAGAGACCCTGTCTCAAAAAACAACCAACCAATCACTACTTCTTTAATCCCAGCACTCAGGAGGCAGAGGCAGATTTCTTTGAGTTTGAGGCCAGCTTGCTCTATAAAGTGAGTCCAGGACAGCCAGGACTACAAAGAAAAGCCCTGTCTTGAAAAAACAAATAAAGTCAAACCATTCCTAACAACAGTAAGAAACAGACAAAACTGCACTGAAAACAGGATTGAAAACATGTTTCCCCCAGTCTCTGTGCAGGGAGAGTTCAGGAGAGTGGTCCTGCAGCTCTGATGTGAGAAGTGATGGGACCCAGTCACATGGTCTGTGAGTTTAGAATCTTTTGAGGCTCCTTTACTCCCAGGCTGGGAAATGACAGCTGGAACTGATGAGATAAATTTGTCAGGCCTGCTCTCTAGCCTGATGCTTCCAGAGTGCTGAACTTTTGTTTGTTTTTGTTGGGGTGGTGTTGTTTTGTTTTCAAGACAGGGTTTCTCTGTGTAGCCCTGGGTGTCCTGGAACTCTCTCTGTAGACCAGACTGGCCTGGTGACCAGTTCTGGGATTAAAGGCATGTGTCACCACTGCTTGGCACATGGTGGCTGAACTTTTATTACTATTGTTGGTATTAAGGCCGGGTGTGGTGGTGCACGCCTTTAATCCCAGCACTCGGGAGGCAGAGGCAGGTGGATCGCTGTGAGTTTGAGGCCAGCCTGGTCTACAAAGTGAGTCCAGGATGACCAAGGCTACACAGAGAAACCCTGTATCGAAAAACCAAAAAAAAAGAAAAAGAAAAAGAAAAAAAAAACTATTGTTGGTATTATTACCTTTCTGTTGCTGTGATAAAATACCATAGCCAAAAGCAACTTAGGGAAGAGAGAGGTCAGGAAGCATGGCACCAGGCAGCTAGAGCAAGCAGAAAGCAGAGAGAAAACTGGAAGTGAGGCGCAAGGCTCTGTCCTCTTCCCAAAGAGCACCACCACCCAGGGAACCAGTGCTCAAACACTTAAGACTGTGGGGCCATTGCTCATTCAAACCACCATATCAGGCCCATCATCAGGGCAGAGACAGGCTGGTCCCTGAGTCTGAGCTCAGCCTAATCTTACAGAATGACTTCCAAAACAGCCAGGAGTACACAGAGAAACCTTGTCTTGGCAGGAGAGCGGGATATATATATATACATACACATCCGTGTGTGTGTGTGTGTGTGTATGTGTATGTATGCACACACACACACATGTACATATACATAAACACAGAAGGAGCCATATGGACTCAGAGACACTCTAGCGAGTTCTCTAGGCTCAGGGCTAGACTGCTTTGAGCGTGTGGTCTCGGAGCG
The DNA here is from genome assembly GCF_964271855.1 of Acomys minous. NCBI lineage: Eukaryota > Metazoa > Chordata > Mammalia > Rodentia > Muridae > Acomys > Acomys minous. The sequence goes on from NC_140487.1 coordinate 124,083,466, forward strand.
CAGTCATGCATGCCCTCATCCCATTGCTTGAGATTGCCATGTCGTTAGCCCATATAGCGTCATGTCAGGACACAAGATTGTGGACAGTGTTTATTTCTCTCAGTAAAGTGTGCATTCAAATCTGACTTGGAACATATGGAGAGAAGGGCCTGGGGAAATGGCTGTTGCAGAGGACTGGGTTCTGTTTCCAGCACCCACGTGGTGCCTCATAACCATTTGTAACTGCAGTTTCGGGAGTCCGACACCCTCTTCTGAGCTCTTCTGGCACATCCAAGCAAAACACAGATACACAGAAAATCAAGGAACCCATAAAACCCAAAATGTGTTATTAGATAGTTAGAAACATTTGAAGATGAGTTTGATATTTCTGAAGAATTATCATTTAGATGTTTTCTTTTATGTGGAATTTATAGAAAATATTTTTAGAAGTTTTTTGTTTCGTTTGTTTTATTATTATGTATACAGTGCTCTACCTGCAGAAGGTCAGTAGAGGGCATCAGATCTCATTATAGATGGTTGTGAGCCACCACGTGGTTGCTGGGAATTAAACTCAGGGCCTCTGGAGTAGCAATCAGTGCCTTTAACCTCTGAGCCATCTCTCCAGCCCTAAAAATATTTTTTATATTTCAACAAAAATGTGGGACCCCTACATGGTCCTTTACAGTTCCTCAGTGTTTCTGGAACTTTGCCATCTTTCAATAGAGTGTGAGTGTAAAAGATAAAATAAAGTAGAGATTTTGTAATAACCAGTAAAAAAAAGTAGTGTTTATTTATTTTGGGTTTTTGACACTGGGTCTTACTGTGGCTGTCCTGGAGCTGTATAGACCAGGCTGGCCTTAGACTCAGAAATCTGCCTGCCTCTGCCTCCAAGTGCTGGAATTAAAGTTGTGTGCCACCACATCCGTCCCAAAAGATTCCTATCAGTTTGTTATGCTGAAATTCTAAGTTAATTAAACTTTCAACTGGATTGGGATAACACTAACCATGGAGTGTATTTAAACTGGGAACAGAAAATGGTATCTTCCTAGGCACATTGTGGTGCTATGCTTTACCACAATGGCTCTTCACCAGGTCACCTTTCATTAGTATAGTAAGTGCTTAAACCTAAAAGCAAATGATACATCTTAGAGGAGTATAGTAGTGACTCTCAGAGAAGGATGTATTTTAGATATGGGATGATGTTAATTGATTACCAGAGGACTATATGCTGAACCCCGTGAGCTATCAGGGCAGCTGTAGAACAGGAGCTGGCACGACTCAGGGCACCCTTTAGAAAGGGGTCAATACTCTGTTCTAACCCAAGACCCCTCATTTGTTTCATTTAACATGGTTTTTGTCCTGGCTTCTACCTTTCAGAGAGCAGTGGATAGCGTTTTCTTACTGGCTGGCTGAAGGGCTCACACTTTTGTGTCTGTCTCTGTGGTCAGGAGGGTGACTGGAGATTGCTTACTTGCAGATCTGCCTGCTCTTCAGTCCCCTGAGAACCAATGCATTATTAACATAAAGTTCTGTGCAGCAAACAGGGTAGAGGAGAAAGCCATTTTCACAGTGGGACTCATTTCAATACCTACAGTGTTTTCTAAACTGTTATGTAAGAGGACCAAGTGGAGAAGTCACAGCAAGTTTCTGACTGTGATACACTATTTAAAATTCACCAGAGGGAGTTAATTTTGAAAGCTCTCAGCCAGTGGCTAATGTTGCGGAGGTCTCTTGTATTCTCCTCCCTGCTGGAGACGCAGGTCAGACTGAGCAAGTGATGATTTCGGAGGGAACCCTGCATCCATGTGAGCTAGGGTAGAGGCATACCCGATCCTCAAAGACGTACTTTTCTCCTGTTCTCCCATTACCTTATAACTCTGTCCAATTTAATGTTCAGAACGTTTATTTATTTAGTTAGTTACAGGAGGCAGGAATTTTACATAAAAGACAAACAAGGTACAAGTAGCTGAGACAAGAGGATACCTTTACTTGCCCATATATAGACTTGTTTGTTTGTTTGTTTTTTGAGGCAGGGTTTCTCCTGTAGACCTGGCTGTCCTAGTCTTACTTTGTAGATCAGGCTGGCCTCAAACTCACAGAGATCCGCCTGCTTTTTGCCTCCCAAGTGCTGGAATTAAAGGCATGCACCACCACTGCCCCCACATATAGACTTTTTTTTCTTAACATTTTATTTAATTTTAATTTATGTGCATTGGTGTGAGGGTGTCAGATCTTGGAGTTACAGATAGTTGTGAGCTGCCATGTGGTGCTGGGAATTGAATCTGGGTCTTTTGGAAGAGCAGGCAGTGCTCTTAACCACTGAGCCATCTCTCCAGCCCCCATATATAGACCCTTAAAAATACTTTAATCTTAAAACAGAAAGGAGCAACAACCAGTACCTTGCTTGTTTATTTGGTTGGTTGGTTTTGGCTTTTCAAGACAGGGTTTCTTTATGTAGCCTTGGCTGTCCTGAACTTGTTCTATAGAGCAAGCTGGCCTTGAACTCACGGACACGGAGATCCACTTGCCTCTGCCTCCCAGAGTGCTGAGATTACAGGTATGCTGCACCAGGCCTGGCCTATACCTTGCTTTTAAAGTCTGTACCCCCATCCCAGTCTCTAGGCTCTCCCTGTTTATGTATGTCACCTTTCACACCTTCTCCCCAGCTATGAGTCAAGGTTTTGGTACCATGGGATACCATATAATTTCCTCATCTCTAAAATGGAGCTATTAGAAGCTTTGCCTCCATAGGCAAAAGATCAAGGAAGGTCCTGCCAGTAGAGCCTGAGGCAATGGCTATGGACGGTAGTGTGCAGCCATTTTATTGCTACCCTAGGCAGCACCTCACCACCTTCTCTATGCCAAGACACACATCAAACTGCCAATACGTGTGCTCTTCAGCAGGACTGACTGTTAGTGAAGCTTCTTGTCTAGCCCAGCTAGCTGTCCCTCAAGGTGGACAGGAGAGCACAGTAGCTGGCCTGTACCCAGTTATGTACTCAGAGCTCAGGCAGGTTTGCCCAGGCAAAAGCATAAGGAACCTCAGAACACATTCTCCTGTAGGGGAAGAGTAATGTTGCTGCATTTCAGCCTTGTTCTCTTTATTTCTGTAAGTATCTTCCATTTCAGGAATGGCTATAACTAAACAGCCATGTCAGAATTCTCTGGGAAACAGAAGAGACTACAGAGAACCTCTTGAATGTTCTCGTTCTCGCCTTCCAACCTTTTTCCATCTGAGGTTTTTAGGTAGCCCTTGGTAGAGGGATATATAAAATAGATGTATAAATCAAATATATACTGATCATAAACCATAGAGAAATGTATTTGAAGATGATTTGGCATCTAATTTTACTATTTATTCGCCATGAAAATACATTTGCATACTAGTGACATGGGTGTGTTGATTGACATAAAAGAAATCTTGGTTGAGTATTTAATAATGCAGGATGTTAAGCATCTTTGGAGGTTTTCAGAGTTATTCAATATTTAGATTTTATAATATCAACATTGAGAACACAGCCTCACATATATACATAGCACAAAGTGAAAGAAGTATGATTAGGGCCTTTTCAGAAATGGCTGGAAATTCTGTCCTAATCCCAAACCAGAATTTGGCAACTTTTTATGAAACTAAAACAGCCATCTTTATTAAAAATGTTTTTCTTACATATTGCTTATTTGTGTGTGCAGGATGTTTGGGGTGTGTGCATGACATAGGGCTGACTTAGAACCAAAGAACAACTTGTAGTTTTCTCCTTCCACTCTTGGGATCCTAGCGATAGAACTCAGGCTGTCAGGCTTAGCTGCGAGCCCTCTTATATACTAAGCCACTTTGCCAGTCCCCAAAATGTCTTTTTTGTTGTTTGGTTGGTTGATTTGATTTGTTTTTTGAGACAGGGTTTCTCTGTGTAGCCCTGGCTATCCTGGCAAAATGTCAAATTTTAAAGATAGATTATTTATGTGTGTGTGTGTCCGTGTGTCGTGTGTGAGAGGGCCTGTGGAGACCAGAAGAGCATGTGAACTCCGTTAGAGCTGGAGTTACATGCATTTGTGAGCTGCTGGGTATGGGTGCTCGGAACCAAACTTGGGTCCCCTGGAAGAGCAACAAAAGCTCTTAACTACAAACAGCAATTTTTATTTATTTTTCTTTTTTCCAAAACAGCAATTTTTCAAGCAAAGCATTCTTAATATAACATAATCCAAACATAAACTAATTTGATAATTAAATGATGAGGAAAATATTAAAAGTCTTTGTTTTCCATAATGAAACCACTGTTCCTTTAAGAGCAGATGACTGGTATGCGTGTTGTGTGCTCCCACCAGGCTGCAGTGAAGGTTGTGTAGCTCAACATAGGTGAGTGCTGACAGAAACTTCACTGTATATGAGCTTTTCATTAATCTCTGGCTGTAGTATACTCAGAAACCTTTTAATGATGGCCAGATTTTTCACATTCAGTGAGTTTTAACATTATGGCCTCATGTACTCTCTCAGAGAGAGACAGAGAGGGAGCGAGGGGAGTGCAGGGGAGGAGGGAGAGGGAGACTGGCTGACCCCAATTTTAATGGTATTGGATACTGGCACTCATACTTTGTTTGTTTTGTAAAGATTTTTTTTTTTATTTTATGTATATGAGTGCTCTATCTGCATGTAGGTCTTAATGCCAGAAGAGGACATCTGATCCCAGATACTGATGGTCGTGAGTCACCGTATGGTTGTTGGGAATGGAACTCAGAACCTCTGGAAGATAATACAGTGCTCTTAACCACTGGGCCTGGCACTCACACTTTAATTTTTTTTAAATAATGTGTTTATTTCATGTGAATGAGTGCTTTTCACATATACCTGCCTTGTTTGTGTCTGGTGCCCTTGGAGGCCAGAAGAGAGTGTCTGTTCCCCCTGGAACTGGAGTTGCAGCTGGTTGTGAGCAGCTGAGTGGGTGGTGGCAATCAAGCCCAGATCCCCCTGCAAGAACAGCAAGTGTCCTTAACCATTTAGTTAGGTTTCCCAGCTAGGAACTTGGTGACCAACCTGTGTCACTACTCGTGAATGGAGTTGGAAGACCAAGAATAACCTCTTTGCCATAGATAAGTGCATGTTTCTGTTTAGGTCTCACCTGGTGGTGAGGGTGCATAAATAGAAAAGGGCGCGGGTTTGCTCCCAAGGTACACACTCAGGTAGCTTGGAGGTTAAAAGTACCAAAGAAACACTGTCAACTTCCACGCATGCAAGTGTGGATGATAGAAAGCCCAGGAGCATAAAGCAGGGTGACCTAGCACTGGCAGTGTATGGCTGAGCCGGTTACCACGGTTTAAATGTACACATGTCACCTTGGCAGCCTTGCATTCTAATGTCACACTGTCAGGAACAGAGAAATAATACATGAGGCCTTGAAAGTGTTGACTTCATCTTCAGTTGCTGGAAGACTTAAGAAACAGACCATGGGGCTGGAGAGATGGCTCAGTGGTTAAGAGCGCTGCCTGCTCTTCCAGAGGCCCTGAGTTCAATTCCCAGCAACCACATGGTGGCTCACAGCCATCTATAATGTGATTTAGTGCCCCCTTCTGCAGATAAAGCATTCATATTAAAAAAAAAAAAAAGTTTGAACTCATGATAGGAAGCAAGGCCGTAGGTTCAGTCCTCAACTCTGGGGAAAAAAAAGAAAAAAAGAAAGAAAGAGACCATGGCCATGAACTTAGCTGCTTAGCATCCCTCTCTGTAAACACGCCAGCATTGTAATTATTAAATGACTATTCAAAGCAGCAAGGTCTTCATGTGGAAAGAAGGGTACACAGAGGGAATGGAGTTAGTTGACTGCCTTAGCAGCCAGGCTCACACACTAGTGTTGTCCAGCTACTGTGTGCTCTGAGGGGTTGACTTCGTTTCAATTTTAGAGACCATTCTGCATTTCTGGTAAACCACAAGGTGAAGCCATCCTGAGAAGCAGATGTTTTGCTGGTTTTGAGGCCTGTGGCTTTCCATAGAGAAGTAACAGCACAGGCCACATGAAGCTTTTACTTCCTCTTTTTTTTTTTTTTAGAGTGGGGCCAGGAGTACTTTATTCTTACTTGTCATGCAGGGACAGCAGTAGTAGATCTACACTCACTGTCAGATGTCAGACTCACATTTCTGGAAGTTAGAAGTGAGTGTACTTGGTGGGACTGGATCATAGATGGAGCCTCGGAGATGCTAGTGAGCATCTTGTGAGAAACTTACAGCCAGGGCAACAGGAGAGTGTCCTGGAGTTTTGGTGAGTAGAAAGACCAAAACAAGCCCCCAAAATATATTTAGAAGCTAAGAAAATAATTGGGCCAGGTGATATGAGGAGAATTGGCTGACAGGAAGCAGAGCTTCTGCTTTCAGAGCTCGCACTGGACCTTTCTGTGGTGATTCTTGTTTGGTGTTTTTGCTTGTTCATTTGTTCCTGGTTTTTTCCCTTTGCTCTGTTTCTTAATGCAGCGTCTGATCTAGCCAGAGAAGCCTCAGATTCACTGTGTACAGAAGAATGACCTCGAATTCCTTATCCTCCTGCCTTCATCTCCCAAGTGCTGGAATTTTAGGCAAGCCCCATGTTTCTTACTCTGTTTCCAGGATTAACTAACTCCAGCATAGTTGACTTCCCTTGTTTCAAAATCTGGGAGAATAGTGACTGCCCAGTGCTCGAGAGAGGGACCATGGCCTGCAATAGGGTCGCTGTCTTTAGGAGAGTTGACAGACTGAGCGCATGAGGGGATGGGAACGGCTGGTCACAGGACTTTAATTTTGGAGCAGTAGGAATTTGAGTCTATATTGAAATGAACCTGGGAGCCAGACTGTTTAGCATCTTCACACATCTGGCGAATCAGGGCTCAGTGTATGAACACTGTCCTTCTGGGTTAAGTGTTATTGGCAAGGCTGGGGAAAGAGTGGGAGCCCATAGGGTAAAGCTGCAGGTTTTTTTTTTTGTTTTTGTTTTTGTTTTCTCATGTAGCCTGTACTGTCCTCAAGTTTCCTATGTAGCTGAGGATAACTTTGAACTTTGGATCCTCCTGCTTCCACATTCCTAGTGCTAGGGTTGCAGAGTGTTCTTAAAATCTGTAGTTCTGATAAATACATTGGTAGAGGCTTGTCACAGGCTTTATGGGGAGCTGAGTTTGAGGAGGGAGGGCTGGAGGTGGAACTTGGACCTGCACTAGGTGGGTGGGAAGGAAGGGCTGAGCAGTGTTTTCAGAACTGAAGAACTGGCACACTGGTGTTAAATGAACTGGAAAGTGTACAGTCTCAGGACAGCCACCAACAGACTGAGATTCTTAAGGGAATGGCAGGAAACATAAGGATTTGTGAGGCTGGGTGACCGATCTGCTTCTTAACTATCTGCGCCACAGCTTCCTGGTCTGTAAAACGGGAGTAACGTAGACCTTCCTTATGTGGGGGTGATAAGGGGCATACTTAATAATTACTACTATTTTGATGGGTGTTTCTCATGATCTGCGAAAGCACAAACTCTGAACTGTCTGCAATCCTCTGTCACAGGAGCCAAGTGCTCTGGAGTCAGCCTTCCGTCCTCTCTTCTGAAAAGAGGACATACTGTGTTGTATGTTGCTGGAACCCTACATTTGGTTCCACTCTGGCATGCCACCCCCCAAACTATTTCCCACAGCCCCATCTCCTCTTGTCAAAGCCCCCTCCAAGCCTACAGTGTCTCCTCCCACCCCTGTAACCTGTTCCGTGCCTTGGTATGAAGATTCTTCTGGACTGCCAAAGGCCACAGTAGTCCATCTGTCTTCTGGGCTCCCTTGGTGCACAGATGGGAGGCTCTTGCCTCTTTACTCTGGTTCAGGTAGCACTGTGCAGTGTTCTGTAGTGACTGATGACTCCACGTGGCCTGCTGAAGCCACTCAGTTTAAGACATGTCCTGCAAGGGTTTTCCAAGTCCCTCCCCGTGTAGGTGTCCATTACGTTACTAAAGTGAACGCAGGGCCTCATCTCCTACCAGCTCTATGCTGCTCTGTTCCCAAGCCAACACTTGGGCCTCCCCAGGGCTTTCATCCACTGGTCCTACCTTGGGATCATAACTCCTCAAAGCTCTGTGCAGCCTGATCCTCCCTGGCCTCTCAGTCTCATCTGCAAGCAGCCACTTTTTCTGCATACCTTGTCCTCTTTGCAGCTCCCAGAATCTTCCTGTGTCCTTCTTGGCCAATGTAAAGTCCAGCTGGAGCCCACCTGGCAGGCTTAGGCTCTTTCTTGTCACTTCCCTTAAGTCAAGCTGAGCAAGCTTCCTCCTCCTAGCTCCACCCACCACCCACCCTTTGTTCCTCCTGCTTTCCTCGTAGGCCCGAGACCCACCCATACCTATTTGCTTCTCTGGGCTGACTGGTGCTCCTTGAGGACAGAGTTCTTGCTTGCTCTCGTTTAGGTGGTGATGCTGTGTGTAGCTTAGGATGCCTGTTGATCATATGCAACTGATGCAGGAGTCAAGTACTAGAAGTCTGCTCTTCGTAAAGGAGTCTGTGCCACTTTCTTGTGTCTCACGGATATTTCCTACCAAACTATATCAATTATATTGAAAATGGACACTGATGAGTCATATCCTAGCGAAGGAAGAAGTCGGAACTCGCAGAGCCTGCAGGACTAGAGTAGGAGGTTGCAGATGGCTCTTGCAGGCCAGGTCTAGCCCTTCCCTGCGTTTGTCCCAGAGATCTCAAACACGCAGAGTGTGAGGCCTTCCCGATGGGCAGCTGATTTATTGGCTGGGATGCTTCCGTGGTGATCAGTTGCGAAGTGCAGGCTGATACCCTGGCCTGGCTGGAACGAATGCCTCAGCAGAGGGCCGGAGTGGCCCACGGGGGTGGGGACCGGCTCTGGTTTCTCTGCCTCACGGTGGGCATGCGGCCTGGCCCGCAGGGGGAGCAAGTTTCGCCACTGCGGTGCCCCCCTCCCCCCCCCACAGGGTGGACCCCGAGAAGGCCGTAGCGGGGGCCGGGCGGGGCGGAGCCGGGCGGGCCGCGGCGGCGATCCAGGCCGCCTTTTGCAGCCTCCCGCCGCCGGGCTCGCCGCGCTCCAGCCTCCTCCCCCGGCGCCCTCCGCACCCCGCTCCCTGCGCCCCGCGCCCCGCGCGGCCCCGCCGCGGTCACACGCCGAGCAGCCCGCGGCAGCCTGGTCCTTCGCTTTGTGGAGCCCGGGAACGGGCGCGGCCTCCTTACCTGTGGCTGCGGGTCGCGCTCGGATCGGAGGTGGGAGCTGCTTGTGGAGCCGGCCGAAGTGAAAGTCTGCTGGCTGGGTGGGCCAAGCCGGCCCGTAGCTCGACCCCAGAAGCTCCGGGCTTGAGGCTGCGGGCTCCTTGTGGGCTTCCTCGGACAGGGGCGTGGGAAGAGGGCCAATCGGCCGGAGACACTTATGCGAAGGCAGCTGCTTCCGCGGTTGGAAAGCGACTAAGCTGGTTTATTGCCTGTAAGGCGGGCTGTTTGTTGTTTGCACCTTCGTGCAGCCTGTGGTTTCAGGAGGCCGCCTTAGCTCTGGTTGCCTTTCCCGAAACGCGCAGCGCTGCTTGTGGTCCCCACAGGCCGGGGGCTACCCTGCCCTGCCATCAGGTCCCAGCTGTGCGGATGAAAGCCTCCAGCCTGGCTAGTATTCCCGAGCTCAGACTTTTCTGTGGTTGCTTTTCTGCTGATTGTTGTTATCTTTGCTTTGCTGACATCCTGTTTTGGTTTTGGTTTTTACATCTCACTTTTTTTTTTTTAATCACAGAAACGCTTCGTTAAGGGGCTACGGCAATACGGCAAGAACTTCTTCAGAATCAGAAAGGAGCTGCTTCCCAATAAGGAAACTGTGAGTACAGTCGGACTTTATGTAACTTGGTTTTTTTCCTTTGCTCTGCTCCTGCCGCTTCGTAGTCTAGGCTTAGGAAATGGTTCCTTTAGCCCGCGCTGTGCCGGCCTCCGCCTGGCCTCCGATTCCGTGTGCACTGCTGCCTTGACTTCTCTTCAGCTGGTGATTTTCAGATAGCAGAGTGACACATTGTGCTTATCCTTCAAAAGAACGCCTTGTAACGGGAAGAACATTTAGCTGGGGGAAGGGACCGCTGGAGAGTTAACATCTAATTTTAAATCCCGTGGCTGGGTTAGGAAATGGAATTTTATCGCTAGTTTGGATTTGGTAATTGTCAAAAGTTATCCACCAAGCCAAAGGATAGACTTGAGATTTATGGAATTCTGCTGGGATATTCTCTCCCTCCCCCCCCCCCCTTATTTAATGTTGCTGTGTTTTAGAAAAATTCTTTTAAATCTTTACTGTCCCAGCTTTAAATACTTACACTTTGTAGTGAGAAAGGATTTTTATTACTTGCTTAATGGGAGCTTTAAAAAAATTCCTTTGCTGTTTCAAAAGCCAAGGGTCAAATGCTGACAATTATTTCTGATGAACTTGCTGTGGGAGGTTGTACTGAGGGGACTTCCCTAGAAGGCAGTCCTGTAAGGGTACAGGCTTATTTACCTGTAATTGCGTGCCTCCTGGAAGGTGGGGGAGGACCACCCACCTCACCCTGCTGGTGGCTCCGTGCCTGACCCAGTGACCGGAAGTACCTCTGCCTGGGAGGGGGAGGGTTGTGATGGATACTTAATCTGGCTACACTTCAGGTTTAGGAAGAGCGGTGTGAATGGAGACTGTCCATTAGAACAGTGGGTAAGAGGTTTTGGTTAGTCTGGTATTTTGGTTTTTGTTGGTGCTTACTGATGTCCTCTTGGTTTTTAATATTCTTTCTCATTTTAAAAATGAACAGCTTTTCTGGACACTTACTATAGAATACGTTTATAATTCTGATAACTGGTAATGGGGAGAAAGGTTGAGATTCCAAGTACATCCCAGTAAACTCCAATCGATGATCACTAAGTTAAAATTGAATCATCATTGTGCATCTAAACGTGCTGAGGTGGGCCTCCGAGAATGCCTTTGAGAACCCACTGTGGATGTTACAATACATTGTGGAAACAATCTGTGTTTCTCACTCTTTCCAGAACAGGTTCTGAAGAAATTTTGTTAATGGAGAGCAAGCAGATCAGCAGTGATGTAGACATTCTTAAGTTTTCTGAGAGTCTTATTTTTTTCTAAGTTTGTTACATACTTTAAAAAATTAAAGTGGCAGCTGGGTGTAGTGTCAGATCTCTGTGAGTTAGCGGCCAGTCCCAGACAGCCAAGGCTATACAGAGAAACCCTGTCTCGAAAAACCAAAAATAAATAAGTAAGGTGGCTTGCCTCCAGTGTAGCGATCTTCTTAGCGCTGGATGAGAAATCAGTGAGTAGATGTGTCCTAAAGTTGGTGGCCTTTGTTTTTGTTTTCCTAATTAGAAGTCGGTTCCCCTGACCTCATCTGTTCTTTTCTTGCTTGCCCTCAGCATGTTCTGACTCAGGCCGCTGTGCTGGGCCAGCGCTGAGCCTTTGCCTCTGCCTCCTCTGATACACTCTCTCCCAGTTCCCAGCCGTGGCATGAGGCATGTGGGCACTGCTGTCACTAGAGTACAGCAGAGTGGCTGCAGCCCTGGAGAACTGAGCACATTCCCTGAGTACCCTATGTCCCATTCTCTTCTGATTGCCTGGGAGGAGTTGGGTAAATCTGTTCTAATCAGCTGGGAGAGGCGCTTGTCTTATGTTTTCCTTAGCTATTGACCTAGCCAGGCTAATCATTACAGCCCACGGGGTGGGGGTGGGGCAAAGGTCACTGTTCATTTCTGCTGCAGAAGGTAGATTTTGCAGGTACCAGTGTTCCAGAACTTGCTTGATAAAAATCTTATTATTATGATCCTTTTCATAGAAAATTCTTGTAATCTAGACACGTTGCCACATTTTCTTCTGTTGGATTATTAGCTTGTTTCTTCGCTATTCTCAGATGACTTGAAATACCAGAAAGGTATTACCATCCACAAGAAGCCTAGCTGATTGGGCTTTGGGGCAGGGCTCAGCCGACCTGTGTGCGGTTGCTGGCTTTGCCAGTAGCCATAGCACCTGGTCTCTCTTGACAGCTTCTGCTGCTTTAGCTTGGTGTTGTGGAAAGTTCAGATCACATCTTGACACGTTCCTGGGAAGGTACTGTTACTGAAATGGTGTTTCTTCTCATGAGATAGATGCTCAGTCAGCCTTAAAAAAAAAAAAAGTGGGGTGTCAAAGCCTGGGACAACCTGGAGAGATGACTCAAAAGTTTAAGAGCACTTGCTACTCTTGCAGAAGAACAGAGTTCACTTCCCAGCACCCACATCAGGCGTCTAAACCCCTATTTACTTTAGCTCAGGAGATCCAGCACACGTGTGGCATTCAGAGGTACAAATAAAATGGGTACACTACATTTTAAAATTTTACTTTATGTATATGGATGTTTGCCTGAGGAGGTCAGAAGAAGATTTCGGTGGATCTTCAGGAACTGGAGTTACAGACAGCTGCAGATGGGTGTAAGTTACAGTGTGGATGCTGGGAATTGAACCTGGGTTCTCTGGAAGAGCAGTGGGTGCTCTTTTTAGTTTTTCAAGACAGGGTGTCGCTTGTAATCTTGGCTGTCCTGGACTCTACTTTGTAGACTAGGCTGGCCTCGAACTCACAGAGACCGGCCTGCCTCTGCTTCCCGAGTGCTGGGATTAAAGGCATACCCTACCACGCCCAGGTGAAGTGGGTGCTCTTAACTGCTAGACCATGTCTTCAGCCTCAAAATAAATATTTTTAAAGATTATTTTGTGTCAATGAGTGTTTTGACTGTATGTCTATGTACCACATGAGTCCCTGGTGCCTGCAGAGGTCACAAGTATGCATTTGATCCCCCGAAACTAAGATTGCAGACAGTTATGAATCACCATAAAGGTCCTGGGAACTAGACCCTGTTCAGTGTAAAGAGCAGCAAGTGCTCTTAGTCTATAAGCCACTTGTCCAGTCTCCTAAATCTCTGTCTGTCTGTCTGTCTGTCTGTCTGTCTGTCTCTGCCTTCCCCCACCCCACCCCCCTTCTCTCTGCGCATGTGTGTATATATAGAGAGGGAAAGTTTGGTTGGTTTGGAGGATTTTGGGGAGGGGCTTGTTTGGTTTTGTTTTTTGTTTAATTGGGGGTTTGTTTTTTGAGACAATTTTTTCTGTGTAGACTTGGCTGTCCTGGAACTTAAACTCTGTAGACCAGGCTGGCCTCAAACTAACAGATCTGCCTGTCTCTGCCTCCTCAGTGCTGGGATTAAATACCTGCACCACCCACCACTGTACCTGGCTAATAAAAATAATTTTTTAAAAAACTGTAAAGAAAAAGGATGGGGGGAGGCTGGGCGCTGGCTACACAGCTGTAATCCTGGCTCTTGGGAGGCAGAGGCAAGTGGATCACTGTGAGTTCAAGGCTACACAGAGAAACCCTGTCTCGAAAAATCAAAAGGAAAAAAAAAAAGGAAAGGCTAGTGAACTGTTAGCTGTTGCTCCACTGGGCTGCTGTTGTTCTACTGCTTGTGCTGTGGGCTTCAGGCAGGTTATTGAATCCTGCTTTTTTTTAGTCCTGTGAAATGGGTGATAACTCCAAGCTCTTAGACATGCATGAAAATTTAAATGAGGTGGTATCTATAAAGAGTGTATAAAAATTATTTCTCTCCCACTCTATTACCCTCTGCTGGAATCAAGTCTGTGTGTGTGCATCTGCATGCTTACGAGAGAGCAAACCCTGGACTTCGACCTACTATAAAAGTACCTTCCCTCCGAGCTGTGGCACACATGCACGTGGTGTTCTGGAGCTGTTTCCAATAGTCACTGTCCTTTCTCTTGAGTTGCTTAGGAAGGTGGAGGAGTGTGCCTGTAGGATTACCTGGGTCAGAACAGACCTTTTCACCTTTGGAGCATCCTGTGAGAATCCCATTCCTCCCATTCATCTTACAGGCCCTTATGTAGGAAGAAAGTGCCTGTGGCCTGGACATCAGCTTTCCTTGCACTTGGTTTCTGGTGTTTATTATACAGGCGCTAGGTCTGGCTTCCTCCTGAATGCTGCTGCCCACTGAAGTGGGAATCGTGGCTGTGGTTGTGGAAAGCCAACTGTTTATGGAGGGTTACTTGCATGGGTATTACATGTTAACCTCATGGCACCCAGGAGAATAACTACAAGTCAGATCTTTTTACTGTTACAGCTGTGCAGATACCCAGTTCTCCTTCCTCCTTCCCCATTAGCCTTTCTTTAACATATGTATAAAATGTATAATTAGTGATAAAATACTAGGAATGAGCAAACTGTCTCAGATTGCCTGGCTGCCCATTACTGATCTCTCAGCCGGTTTACAATGGGGTTTGGAGTGTTAGTGCATCTGTGTAAACATTGCCAAGTGTCCTGCACTTCTGAGAAGACAGGGCCAGCCCCTCTGCTCCACACAGGGTCTCACTCTAGGGTGTTCTGGAACTTGACATCCTCCAAGCCAGGCCTCTCAATTCTAAGTGCTATCACTCTGATACTGTGTAGATGAATTAATTACATGGCCTTTGGCCTTTGATGTTAAAAACAATACCTGAAAAATAAATAGGCCTAATAGACTCTGACCTTGATCACCCCCAGGGAACCTTCCTTACAGTACAGATTCCAAAATACCTCCCCCCCACCCCACACACATACATTGCTATTTCTTATAAAATCTCCAGATCACTTGGGCTATAAAGATGCACCTCTCTTGACTCTGCAAATACAGCTGATTTACTTGGATGGAAGAGTGGCCCCTGGGTGATTGTCCTGTGAAGGCTTTATGTACAGCTCTGCCTGTTGTTGCCAGCAGTGGAGTGTGGGCAGGAGCACCCTCACCATCCTGGAAGGGTGGCTCCTGTCTCAGATGCAATGCTGATGAGCAAAGAAACAGTTTGATCTAGCTCAGCTCTGTAGGGGAGAGGCAGCCTGTGGAGAGAGGGAAGCTGTAGAGGCATTTGTTTTGTATACCTGTCTCATCTTAGTTTTAGTTTTCAGCAACTACCCCAGTAAATATTAAACTCTTGTTGTTTGTAAGTGCAAGTGGTAGTATGCGAATATTGGATTTTACTTTCTTCCCTGTCTCTCAGTGAGAGACGTTCTGTATCGTGGCTGCAGATGAAGACGAGGCAGTTGTAAAACAGGACCCTTAGGGATGAGCTTGTGCACAAGACGGGTTGTGTGAGCTGATGTGGGAGGACCTGGGCCAAAATTAGAGCTTGCAGGCTTTGAGCTGCCCAAGAAGGGACAGCTAATTTTTATTTACTTTGTGTGATGAGATGAAATGTTTGAGATTTTTTTTCTTTTTCTTTTTCTTTCTTTTTTTTTTTTTTTTACGGGCTGGGGGCGTAGGGACGAGACAGGGTTTCTCTGTAACAGTCCTGGCTGTCCTGTAACTCAACTTGATAGACCAGGGTGGCTGAGAACTCACAGAGATCTGCCTGCCTCTGCCTCCCTGAGCGCCAGGATTACAGGCATGCACCACCACTGCCAGGCATGAGATTTAAATTTCTATTATGCTAGATAGCATGAAAATAAGTTCTGTTTCTGGGGGCAAATTCCACTGATGGCGTGTAGAGCTGTGCTGTGTGAATTAGGTCCGCAGGCAGAATGGCCTGTCATCAGCATGTTTTCCCAGAGGGATGAATGAGTAATCAAACTTCTGTTAACATTAGGAGATTAAAAATTACTCCAGTGCATGAAGTTTTATTTAATTGCAGATTATAATCTTAGGTAAATAATTTCAATGCTTAATCTTACATAAGAAAGCATGCACCTCCAGATTGTGTTGATTCTGAGAGCAAGCAACTGTGTCCCAGCCACAAAGCAACACTTGAGAAGCTTTCTGGTTTTCACTTTTCCCTCCAGTGCAGATACTGTGTAGTGTTAACTGTTGACAGGCAAGACTCTGTGCAAAGTGCAGGTTCTCAGGTTCCTTGTCCACACCTGTTATTGTCATTAAAATAGGTGTTTGAGGGGCTGGAGAGATGGCTCAGAGGTTAAGAGCACTGACTGCTCTTCCAGAGGTCCTGAGTTCAATTCCCAGCAACCACATGGTGGCTCACAACCATTTATAATGTCATCTGGTGCCCTCTTCTGCCTTGCAGGTGTACATGTAGGCAGAGCACCATATTCATAATAAATAAGTAAATAAATAAATCTTAAAAAAAATATAGGTGTTTGAGTATTTCAAGTGTCTATAAAGTTTAGGAACTACTTATACAGTCTCAAAATCCTAAACCTCCAAAGTATATTCATTCTGTTTTTTAAACAAGTCTTATTGCCTGTACATAAATGTTTAATGTACGTGCATGTATGTGCACAGTGTGCATGCAGTGCTGGTGGAGGCCAGAAGAGACTCCCTACATGGAACTGGAGTTAAATGTGGTTGTGAGCCAACTTGTGGGTGCTGCATCATCTAGAAGAGTAGCCAGTGTCTTTACCGCTGAGTCAGCTCTTTGGCCCTGTCATAGGATTTCTTAACATAGCCTTTTTTTCTCTAGCTCTTACTCCTCTTGCTTCACTTTCTTCTCTTAGAAATACAGTTGTGGGTCTGGAAAGATGGCTGGTGGTCAAGAGCACTTGATGTTCTTCCAGAGGACCTGACTTCATGTCCTAGCACCCATGTCAGGCGTCTCACAACTACCTGTATCTCTGGCTCGAGGGTCTGACTTCTTTTTATGGTCTCTGAAGGTGTACTTGTGTGTGAGTGTATGCGCAAATAAAATAAATATGAAACAAGTAAAATTAAATATGAAAAGAAAAGAAACCCAGTTGTGCCAGGTGTGGTGACACGCAACATTAATTCTAGCATTGGGGAGACAGAAGTAGACAGATCTCTGTGAGTTCGAGGGCAGCCTGGTCTACAGGACAGCCAGGCCTATACAGAGAAACCCTGTCTCAAAACATCAAAAAAGAAAGAAAGAAAACTCCAGTCGTAACTCCTGTTTGTTTGTTTGTTTGTTTGTTTTGAAACAGGGTTTCTCTGTGTAATAGCCTTGGCTGTCCTAGAGACCAGGCTGTCCTAGAGACCAGGCTGTCCTGGAACTTAAGAAAGCCAAGATCAAAGGCATGCACCACCACGCCCAGTGTAACTTCTTATTTTATGTTTAAAAAGTCTTACCCAGTGGGTGGTGATGGTACGTACATGCCTCTAATCCCAGCATTTGAGAGGCAGAAGGAGGCTGATGTCTGTCTTTAAAAACTTGAAAACTAGGGGCTGGAGAGATGAGTGGTTAAGAGCACTGCCTGCTCTTCCAAAGGACGGATTCAATTCCCAGCACCCACATGGCAGCTCACAAATGTCTGCAGCTCCAAGATCTGACATCCCCACACCAATGCACATAAATTAAAATTAGATATATTTTTTTAATCTCCCTTTTAAAAAATGACAACTTAACAACAAAACAATATCTTAAAGTGTTGCTATCTTCTACTAGCACCTGATAGCATAGGAAGAAATGTAAGTGCTTTTGAGGGATTAGTAAAAACCGGCAAAATGGAGAGCCCCTTAGGAGCCACTGTTGTTTGGATGCCTGGGTGCTCGCTGTGGCTTTCCAGCTGAGGCTCTGCATCTTGGCAGCAAATGTGCTGTGGTGCTTGCTGCAGCAGCTCCTATTTTGAAAGTTGTCTGTGACATTGTAGCTAAGGCCTGGGTCTGTCTGTTATTTGAGTGTTTTGTTTTTGTTTGGTTGAGTCTGGGTTTTTGTAGTCCAGGCTGGCCTTGAACTAGAGATCCTCCTGCTTTTATCATCTAGAGTACTAGGCTTGCAGGTATAGGGCACCATGCCACTAGGCACTTTTTTTTTTTTTTTAGGTAATCTAAGAGGGTGTGGCTGGCTCCCTTGTGTGAATGCAGCAGGTGTGTGATTTTTATGAAGGAAACTTGGTGCCACTGTTGGAAAGAAAAAGCAGAGGCCTTGGCCCTTGGCCCTTTGCTGTTTGCAGTGTGTGTCTTAGACCTGTCTGTACTCTTATCCTACACAGACAAACTTGACAGAGCTGTAACTAGAGCACTTTAACTTTATGCTGTGCATTGTTTGTAGGAACTGTGTTTGTGAGTTGGAGAGATGGCTCAGCAGTTAAGAGCACTCTTCCAGGGGACCCAGGTTCAATACCCAGCATCCACATGGCAGCTCACAACTGTCTGTAACTCCAGTTTAAGGGATCAGGCACCCTCAGACAGACATATATGTATTCAAACCACCAGTGTACATAAAATTTAAATAAATAATTAAAAAAAGAAAGAAACTGTGTTAATAATGGACTTTTTGTTTTGTTTTGTTTATTGAGATAAGATTTCTCTATGTAGCCTTGGCTGGCCTTGAACTCCAAAGTTCCAAAACTCCAAAAACGCCTGCTTTTGCTTCCAAAGTGCTGGGATTAAAGGCGTGTGCCACCACTACCCAGCTGCAATGGACCTTTTAAAAAAGACTTATTTATTTATTTATTTATTTATTTATTTTATGTATGTGAGCACTCTGTTTTCATGCACAGCAGAAGAGGGAGTCAGATTCTGTTACAGATGGTTGTGAGCCCACTATGTGGGTCCTTGAACTCAGGACCCTCTAGAAAAGCAGGAAATGCTCTTAACCAGTGAACCATCTCTCCAACCCTGTAATGGACTTTTAAAAACATTTATTTGTATGTGTATGTGTGTGGGCTTGGGGATCAAACTCAGATTGCCAGTCTTTTTTTTTTTTTTTTTTTTAAGATTTATTTATTTATTATTATGTATACAGTGCTCTGCCTGCATGTATACCTGCACACCAGAAGAGGGCATTAGATCTCATTATAGATGGTTGTGAGCCACCGTGTGGTTGCTGGGAATTGAGCTCAGGACCTTTGGAAGAACAGGCAGCAGCACTCTGAAGCACTGAGCCATCTCTCCAGTCCCCAGATTGCCAGTCTTAACAGTAAGTGCTTTATCCACGGAACCATCTTGCTGCCTACAAGGACCATCATTATTCCCTGTTGACGACTCTTAAGATTTGTAAATCCTTTCTGACTTGAAAATCTAGCTTTCAGGGCTAGAGGAGTAGCTCAGTTGGAAGGGTATTTGCCTAACGTGCATGAGGCCCTGGGTCTGCATCTCACTGGACATGGTGATGCCCAGCTAATCCCAGCACTTGAGGGCAAGACCGGGCTGGGAGACAGATGTGACACACTATCCCTTGTCTTTTAAGATTTATTTTTCTGTGCGTTGGTGTTTTGCCTGTATGTGTGTCGGTATGAGGATGCCAAATCCCCTGGAACTGGAGTTACATACAGTTGTGAGCCACCATGCAGGTGCTGAGGAATGAAGCCGGGTCCTCTGGAAGAACAGCCAGCGCTCTTAACCCCCGAACTATCTCTTCACCAACCCCCACCACACCCCCACCCCCGTTTTAAGGAAAAGAAAACTTGGCTTGACGTTTGGAAAATATTATAAAGTATGTATTTTTTTAATTTAAGTATATTTGTATATATTGTAAAGTATATTTGAAATTATAATCCTTAAATAATTGGTTCATTTTAATTTTAGGAGATTAACAGTGAACTACCTTGTTTGGAGACTTAAGGTAGACACTAAGGGGCTGGAGAGATGGCTCAGAGGTTAAGAACACTGTCTGCTCTTCCAGAGGTCCTGAGTTCAATCCCCAGCAACCACATGGTGGCTCATAACCATCTGTAATGACCCCTCTTCTGGGGGTCAAGCACACATGTAGGCAGAATGTTGTATATATAATAAATAAATAAATCTTTAAAAAAAAAAAAAGGTAGACACTAAACTTAAGTCCCAGCTGTTCACCAGTGGGAAAAGACACAATCTACCCCAGAGTAAAGCAGCATTCTGTTTTATGTCATTTGAAAATCCCTATATTATACGAATAGGAGACGTGAGCAGTTCTTTCCTTTGGGGTGATTTTTCACACCCAAACACACACACTTTTTTGGTTTTTGGTTTTTCTGGCTGTCCTGGAACTTGCTCTGTAGACTAAGCTGGCCTTGAACTCACAGAGATCTGCCTGCCTCTGCCTCCTGAGTACTGGGATTAAAGGCGTGCATGCACTGTGTTTTTTTTAAGTTGTGTATGTGTGTATGCTTGTGTGCAGTCACCCATGTATACAAGCAAAGTGCACAAATACCACACCATGCTGTGGCAGTCAGAGAACAAATAAGTTGGGTGTCTGTCCTCAATTTCTGTGAGCTTCCCAGAATTCTCCTGTCCCTCTTTTCCAGTAGAGATATGCTGGGAGGGCATATGCTCTAAGGTGGATGGATGGGTTTAGGGGATTTGAGAGATGGAGGTATTTGAGACACGGTTTCTCTATGTAACCCTGGCTGTCCTGGAACTTGCTCTGTAGACCAGGCTGGCCTCGAACTCACAGATATTCACTTGTCTCTGCCTCCCCGAGTACTGCAATTAAGGCATGCACCATCCCATCTGGTAGTTTAGGGAATTTTAAATTCAGCTCCTCCTACTTGCATGGCAGTCACTTTGCCCCCTTAGGCATCTCCCCAGCTCTTCTAAGAAGTGTTGTCTGTTGGTGTTTTGTTTTACTTTGGCAGTGCTGAAGATTGAGCCCAGACCCTTGACGCATACTAGATAGGGACTTAACTACTGAGCTACACTCCTGTCCCTGGGTGTTCAATTTTTCAGTTAAAGTTGCACCATTCTGTCCTCCCCTGTCTTTTCTTTGACTTTGGGAAAGTGATTGTTCTGTTCGTGTTTTGAGTCATCTGAATTTTGGGATTGTAATGTCTGAGGATTGGGCATTGAGACTTATGTGCAGTTACAGCTGACAAAGAAGGGAGGATTTGGTACAGTGGAAGCAGGGCCTGTGCTATGTGCGCGGAGGAGAGAGGGAGCTCCCTTCGCAGAGCTCCCTGTTGTGAGCCAGCTAAGCTTGCTCTTGAAATGCCCACCTTGTGGACCTGCTGGAACCGCAGGGCTCTGGAGCCTTGCATACATACCCCTTCACAACTAGCTCAGCTGTCCTAGCAGAATTGTATCATTTAAACTTTTTTAT
Organism: Acomys minous; assembly: GCF_964271855.1. Lineage (NCBI taxonomy): Eukaryota > Metazoa > Chordata > Mammalia > Rodentia > Muridae > Acomys > Acomys minous. The sequence goes on from NC_140487.1 coordinate 124,104,382, forward strand.
TTAAGATTAAAAAAAAAGTAGATAAGTTTTATAGCCTTAAGACTTATTCCTCTTATGGATTTCCATTATGTGCATATACACATTTGTTGTGTACAGTGCATATTTGTATACAGAGCGTGAGATCTTCTGTAGCCTCATGAATGTGCATGCTTAGTTACTGTTTTTAAGACCATCAAAAGCCTAGATGCCCAAGACTGTCCACTTTGTGGAGTGGACAAAGTACCTTTTACTTGCATGCCACACAGCAGTAAGCCTAGGACCTGGGCTCGCTGTAGCAGAGGGCCTTCCTGTTTTAGTGTTTGCACAGAGGCTCTGTGCCCCAGATTATAGGATTGAAAACCATAGTTGATTTTTCTCAGCAGGTTTATTGTGCCAATCAAGAATAAAATATTGTCTTTAGCTCTAAAATAAGCCAGGATAGCCTATTTCTGCTTGCCTTTCAAATATGTGAGCAAGTGTACACTCTTGCAAGCTGTGCACATGGAGGTGTGTGGACTTCCAAGCTTCCTGGCTGCTGATGGGTTTTCATCTCTTCATCTGTTAGTGAGTCACCATCACATGCTACTTTATTATCTTGAAAACAGCCTCGGGAATTTTTTATCCTCTATCTTTGCCATTTGGATGGAAAACCACTGAAGTTCTGAGCAATATTCAAATGAAGACTTTCTTCAGGGACACTTTAGTTATGTATTTTTTGGATTTTGCTGTTGTCTCTTTGTTCCTATGTGCAAGGTTTGGAGTGGGGGTGATTGAGGATGATGACTTTGGCATGTTTTATTATTTGAGGGGCCTAAGGCAAACATGTACCCAGTTGCCTTGGTATATTATTCATGTCCCGAGCCTCCCAAGATCAGAACTTGGTTGGTTCTGTTTTGGAAATATGCTAGTGAGGTCCTTTGGAGCAGATCAATTTGCTTGTCTTAATTTAACAAGGGGAGATCTACCTGCAGTAGAGCTAAAGACAGCACAGGCTCAGAAGCCACATACCCTTAGGTCTCCCGGCCACCTCGGTGCTCCCTCTCTTTGTTTTAAACTTACTGGGACTAACCTAAGAAATGGGAGAGAGGTCCTTGCTTCAAAACAGCATGGTCATGTGCCTGTTCACGTCTTCACCTGTGTGTCTTATATGAGGAAGACAAGAGACATCTTTCTGGTTAGTAGGAAATGATTTTAGGGCAGGATGGTAAGAAGTGAGACCCTTGGTCCTCCCTAACATCATATCCCTGATTAACCTTCTAAGGGCTTCTTAGCTTGTTGGGGGGAGGGTGGTCCAAAATAGTGTTGTTGTGGTTTCCTGTTGGCTGGCTTTCTTGGGCTGCCCTCTGCCCATAGCCTGGCCTCCTTGCACTCTTCCACACTTACAGCAGGGATCATTTTTATAGCACATGTAACCTTTAAACGGAAAGTATATTGCTTATAACAAGAGTGAGCCTCTTCTGCTTTTGTTTTGAAAAGTCCTCCCCGTAGTTAATGTGGAGAGTATTCGTGCTGAAAGCCTGTTCCAAGGAGGCATTTGTGTATCCCAGAGGAACTTTTGATTTATTTCCTTAACTCTGCCCTCCTTTCTCTGTGGTTCAGAAACCTTTAATGATCTGTGAAGCTTGGAGACTTTAGTGCAGAACAGTAGTGGTTTTAAGGACCCCTCCCACCATTTAAAAGGCCTGCCAGGTTCCACATGCTGGGTTTTGACTCCCTGAAAAGCTAACCTCTCACAGATTTTTGGTTGTGCGACAGGGCATCCTAGGTTGGGGCTTTCATAATGCTTTTGTGAAACATTTTTTTCCTCCTTTTCTCCCTCCCTTTGAAAATTGTAATGAAAATTCTGGGCTCGTGGCCAGCCTGTGGGATGCGATACAGTAGAAATGTTTCTGGTGCCCTTTGTTACTGCTCGGCTTTGATTAAGTTTGTTTCCAGTAAGTTTAACCCTGTTCCCCTGCCCCGCCTGCTGCTCATGGCTGAGGAGGCCGATTGAGCTAAGGTTAAGCATGGTGTTGTGCAAGCTGCCCAGGCCTAGTGGACTCTCTGTGCCTGGCAAAGGGAGCAGGGAGAAGCATGTCTTCGCAACGTGATATTTTCCTCACTCGGCTGCCTTGTGCTTTGAGTGCAGGAGGTGATGAGCTGTGTGGAAGCTGTGTAGGTTTCCTATGTTGTTTTGTTCAAGGTGTTCCAGGAAACCACTGTACAGCTTGCGCTTTTTGTTTCTTTTTAAAATTGTGACACACTCTGGCTGTGTAGCCTAGGCTGGCCTCTATCTCCGTTTTTCTGCCTTTGCCTCTTGAGTGCTGCGCTACAGTTTTTGTTATAGGCCTCCACGTTAGGCTGTACAGTTTGTCTTGAGATTCTGTTAGTTTAAAGTTATGCTCTACAACCTCTGGGTCTCTGCCAGGTGCAGGGAGGAGGCTCCCGGAGCAGCAGTGAGCAAACAGCGGTGCTCCTTTGATCTTCTGTGGCTCTCCATTTCAAAAGAGAGGTGGTTGCAGCTTTAGAATGTTGTTTTAAAATATTGCTTTGACCTCATATTTATAGCTCTTTTCATCCTAGCAACAGAGAACCCTTCACAGAGAGCATTTTCCCAGTCCTCCTGACTGGAGGGCGATGCTAGATGTGAATGCCGGGGCCCCCCCGACCCCGTCCCACTCGGAGTCGGGCAGATCTTACAGGTAGCTGACCCTGGAACCCCTTTGCTGGGTGCTTGCTTGCTTCTCAGGCAGTGTTTACTTTTCATAGAAAGAAAGTGAGATTTTACTCCTAAAATTCATGATTTGTGGTAGGATTCTTTGGCCAACACACAATGATGAAGCTTCATGTTAGTTTGTGTAATCCGTTTTTGTCCTAGTGATTTGGAGATACTGGCCTATAAGCCAGAGGAAGGCATTGGTTATAAAAACTTGTTTGGTTCGTGTTGTTAGAACTGGCTTGTATGAAGACAGAGTTCTGTAATGACCAGCACAGCTCTGTGAAAGATGTGCAAATCACCAAACAGAAATTGGCCACAAGAGGGGTCTGTGCCAAAGGGGGTTTCCACAGCCAGCCGCGCCCCCCCCCCCCCCCCCCCGTGACTGACCCTGCACCCCATATCTGCAGTGCTGGCAGCTTGCTCCTGTGTGCATTAGCTTCTTCCTCTTCCAGTCAGAACGTGTTTAGATGATAGAGATTTCAAGGCATGTGTTGGGTTTTGTGTTGTTGCTGTTGTTGTTACAGGGTTTCTTTCTCTATGTAGTCCTGGCCATCCTAGAATTCACAGAGATCTGCCTGCCTCTGCCTCCTGAGAACTGGGATTAAAGGCATATCCTACCACTGCTTAGCTATAAAAGCAATTTGTATGGCAAGAGGGATTTATTTTGACTCACAGCTTAAGGATACAGAATTTCATGGCAAGGAAGTTATAATGGAGGAGCATGAGGCAGATGTTCACATTGTATCCACTGTCAGGAAGCAGAGAGGGGTGAATTCTAGTGACTTACTATCTCTTTTTTCTTAAATATTTTAATTTTTTAAATCTTTGTTTTTAACTTTATAGTTTATGTATATTGAGTGCTCTGACTTCATGTACACCTGCGTGACAGAAGACATTAGACGGTATAAATGGCTGTGAGCCACCATGTGGTTGCAGGGAGTTGAACTCAGGACCTCTGGAAGAGCAGTCAGTGCTCTTAACCGCTGAGCCATCTCTCCAGCCCCACTTCCTCTTTTTATTGGACCCCAATTCTCAGCATGATGCCACCCACAGGAAAGCAGGTCTTCCACAGTGGTTAATCTAGCCTAGATAGTCCCTCACTCGAAAGTCCAGAGACTTGTCTCCTGCATGACTAGAGATCTGTCAGGCTGACAACCAGTTTAAGCCGCCACAGCCTGAACTCTTGATCGTGCTGCCTCCACTGCCCAGCTGTTGGTGTTATAGACACTTGCCACCACATGAGGCTCAAATGCAGTTTGCTGCATGTCACACTCTAAAGCAGCATGGCTACTTCTTGTTCTTTTTTGCTTTTTTGAGACAGGGTCTCTCTGTGTAGCCTTGGCTGTCCTGGATTCACTTTGTAGACCAGGCTGGCCTCGAACTCACAGCGATCCGCCTGCCTCTGCCTCCCGAGTGCTGGGATTAAAGGCGTGCGCCACCACGCCTGGCACTTCTTGTTCTTTGTAGTGATGACTTAAGGTGTACTACAGATAGTGAGGCATGCTCTCAGTCTGAAACAGGAACTGCCCAGAACACTAACATCATCGTTCTAGGTAAAGCTGCTGTTAGCTTAAGATAGGGAACAAAGGACACTGGAGAGATGGCTCAGAGGTGTTCTTCCACAGTCCTGAGTTCAATTCCCAGCAGCCACATGGTGCCTCACAACCATCTATAATGAGATCTGGTGCTCTCCTATGGCGTGCAGGTGTGCATGCAGGCAGAGCATTGTATACATAATAAATAGTAAGTCTTTAAAAACAAACCAAGAAACAATCGGGGGGCAAAATAAGGGTGCTCACTGTCATTGAACCCCAGTTTTGTTTTGTTTTTGTTTTTGTTTTTCTGAGACAGAATTTTTTTGTGTAGCCCGTGGCTGTCCTGAACTTGCTTTGTAGACCAGACTGGCATTGAACTCATAGACCTGCCTCTGCCTCCCAAGTGCTGGGGTTAAAGCTATGCACCACCACTGCCTGACCCAGTTTTTACAGAGACATAATTAGGCAAAACCTTGTGTGTATAATAACACAGGGAATGGAACGAAAGACAAGCTTGAGACCTGTGATCAGTTTAGCTATATAGAAAACCCATAGACTGTTAGTGGAACAATGGAAACACGGAAAAATTGCTGTGGTTGAAAAAGTAAAAATAGCCAGGTCTACAAAGCACGTCCAGTACAGCCATGGAATCACAGAGAAACCCTGTCTTAAAAAAGCAAAAAAAAAAAAAAAAAAAAAGAAAGTGAAAATAAGTGATATTTTTGTGGACCCACACTAGCCAAATAGAACATAAAAGAGGCTTAGAATGTTTTCTACGATGGTAAGAGAGAGCATAAAATCCTTGTAGTATGATAAGTGGTGTGTGGAGCTTTTGCTGAGCGTGGTGGCACACGCCTTTAATCCCAGCACTCGGGAGGCAGAGGCAGGAGGATTGATGTGAGTTCGAGGCCAGCCTGGTCTACAAAGTGAGTCCAGCACAGCCAAGGCTACACAGAGAAACTTTGTCTCAAAAAAACAAAACAAAACAAAAACAAAAAAGAAAGAAAGCCGGGCAGTGGTGGCCTGCACCTTTAATCCCAGCACTTGGGAGGCAGAGGCAGGAGGATTTCTGTGAGTTCGAGGCCAGCCTGCTCTCCAGAGAGAGTTCCAGGACAGCTAGAGCTGTTACACAGATCTGTTAGCCTGTCTCAAAAAAAAAAAAAGAAAAAGGAAAAAGACAAAACTTATTAAAACATAAAGGGTGAGAGGGAGCCAAGGAAGATACAGACTCAGCACTTAAGCTACATAGTAGCAAGATGCTATTTAAAAACAACAACTACAAAAAACCTGGATGAATAGGTGACATGGTAGTTCCAGTTGCTTCTAAATACATTCAACATGATTTCAATTAAAAATATTTTTCTTTAAACAGAATTGCCTTCACATGTAATATACTCTTTATGCTGTACTGTTTCTGCCTCCCAAGTTTTACAGGCATATACCACAACTGAATGTGCAAACATTTTATTGTTTTGTGGAGCCAGGGAGCAAACTCTGGGCTATGTGCTCACTGCCATTCAAAGCTTTGGCGTTCTGAGTTTGTCATTTTCCTCTGTGTGCTGAGCATAGTAAATGTGACCAGGAAACTGTACCATGGCAGGTTTTTTCTTTGTTTGGTTGGGTGGGTTGGTTTGTTTTTTTGTATAGCTGTTGAAAACAGAGAACTCAAAGTCGAGTTTACTTTTTTCTTTTTACTCTTTTAAACCTGTTTACTCTTTTAAACCCCATGAAATATGGGACCAACATAGACTCTCCTTCACTAAGTTGAACTGAAAATAGGATTATATAGGTACTGGATGTAGGTCAGTGGTAGTGAACTTGCTCAACATAGTCAAGGCCCTACATTCCTTCTCTGACACCTCAAATCAATTACAAGTTAAGAAAGGTGAAATTATAGGTGATGCTAATTAAGTCCTGCAAGTGCCAGCATTGTATGGAAGATTGAACCCATTTGCTATTCGTGCGTCTCGGTGCAGTCATGTTGCAAGCTCCTTCTACCTTCTTCATCAGCTTCAAGCACCAGATCAAAAGATGCTTCCAGATGAGCTGAAAGCACTCCTAACAGTGCAGACAAGACCAAGGAGGAGATTGTCCATCTTTGATATTATTAAGCTTATTCTTGGCTTCCTAGAGTGTGGCTTCTTTGAGTGGAGGGGCAGACAGACACTCTGGCTAAGGGAAGTCTGTCACTTCAGTGTTAGTAGCAACAGTCCTGCAGGAAATGCTTTAGATTGTTGATTTTCTGTTTTTATTTTATTTATGTCTATTTGTTTACTCAGCTAGCCAATAGACACTTTAGTTGGATTGGGGAAGGGGTGTTTTTTCAAACAAGTACATTGTTTTCTTTACCCTTAAATGTTTGTAGACAAGGCTGGCCACCAACTCACAGTGATCCACCTACTTCTGTCTCTCTGAGTGCTGGGATTAAAGGCCTGTGCCACCATACCCGGTGTGGGATAATTTTTTTAGATGGGTGTTGACCAGGGTTTAAAGGGGGGAGGTCATGCTTCATTGGTCATTGGTTCAGGTTAACCTTCAATCTTCAATCCCCTCCCTCTGATGTTTAGGGCGAGAACTAAAGCCTCAGTCCATTAATTACACTTGGTAATCCTACCTTGATCATTCTGATAGCCTGCCCCCATCCTGTCACCCCTAGGCTCGGGGTGTCATTAGCATAGAAAAGAATGTATTCCTTTGAGGTTTCTTCTCTGTCAGGAAATGAGGGCAAAAGCCAAATGTGCCTGGGAACCTGAAGGTTTAACTTTTCTTTGATTCCTGTAGCACCTGCTTCTTGATATAGCAGAGTTGAGGGTTACTGTGCTTGTTACTGTCCCTTGTGCTGTTTGCCTGGTGTTGGCAGTGGAAATGCTGCTTTGCCTATGCCCACTTCTGTTGCTAGAAAGGCCTGCGTTTCTGTGGTTTTTGTTTTTGTTTTTGTTTTTTCTCTTGTGTTTTTTAAAGCATCTTGATCTGTGAGGATGGTGAGCTGAGTGCATTTTGTGAGTGGAGTAAATTGAGACATAAGGTTTAGTGAGTTTCTATCAGGCTATGAGCTTGGAAGATGAAGCTAGTGTGGTTGCTGGTGGTGCCAGGGTCTGAAGTGTGTCTAGAAGTTCGTGGAAGGAAGTGTGTTTATCTCCATCTTGAGCTCAGGGAGTTTGGAGGGCTTATGAGGGACACGTGGTGTTACAGTGAGGCAGTAAGAGTGTGGGAGGCGCACTACTACTTTTTCTCCTAGGGCAAGTATCTGTATTATACGTACTTTTCTGTAAACTCCTTTGCACAAAGGAGAGAGGAGTATATATGATAGAGGATGCCATGTAAAAAGGGCGGGGCTAACAGGCGCTCTGGAAAGGAAGGCAGGAAGCCAAGGTAAGGCCTCTCTGGGTTGCAGAGTGCCTTCAAGACCAGCCTGAGCAGTTGGCTGTCTCAAAATAAGTATTTTTATGGACTGGGGAGTTAGCTCAGTAGTAGAACACTTGTGTAGTATCTGTAATGCCCTGGTTTCAATCCCTAAACACATAGACACGTGCGCGCATACACACACACACACACACACACACATACACACACACACACACACACACACACACACACCTCCCTCCTCAAAAAAATTTTTTTTTCAATTAACTGAAAGATTGGGGCAAATACTCAGGAGGCAAAAACCTTGACTTGATCTTGCCTTCCATTTCACATCCTTCAAAATAGCCAACTGAATAAGTTTGTGGGCTATTTTATATTCTTTTGCATTTGTACAATAAATATGGCTTCTGCCTGCACTGACACTTGGACTTTGGGCCCTAGTCACACTGGCCATACTAGGTGAGTCCTCATAAGGTCGGTGGGCGCTTGTGTTTCTTCCTTTGCAGCAGTTTAGGACCTTGGGGAAGCTAGGACTGCATCCAAATACGGTGAAGCAATGTCGGTGGGCGGTAGGTGTCTGAGCACAACTGCTCCGTCCTAGGAGTCCGCTGCCACAAAAGCCTCATTCTTACCCAGTAAACCACAGTACGGGGTTTGGTACAGCAACTGCTTTTTTTTCCCTTTTCTTTTCTTTTTCTGAGATAGGTCTCATCTATGTTGCTCAGAGTGGTTTTGAAATCCTGGGCTCAAGCAACCCTCCTGCCTTAGCCTCTTAAGTAGCCAGGACAGTAGGTACATGGCATTGTGCCTGCCTTTGCAGGTAGGGCTGTTGTTCTTGTTGTTTTGGGGGGTGTTGTTTGCTTTTATGTGCAGAGGTGGCTTCCCTGCATGTGTGTTTATGAATCTTTGGAATGTCCAAGAATGCCAGAATGGGCCGCTGGGTCCTTGAGTTACAGACCGTAATGAACTGCATGGGGGCTCTGGGAATTGAAGCCAGGTCTTCATGAAGAATAAGTAGCCAGTGCTCCTGATCCCTGAGCCATCTCTCCAGCTACATCCTTAATGTACTATTCTACATAGTTTAGAGTCTTAAAATGACAACCTTGGCTGTGACCCCTGAGCTGGCACATCATGTTCCTTATAGGCTTGTCACTCTGTGTGTGTCATTCACAGGGGTCAGAGTGCTGTTTCATAAGTTGCTAAAATCAAGTGAAAATATCTCACCAATGTTTATAATTTTCTAGACAGAATGGTCCAGTTAGTGAAACATTTTCACTGCAGCCTTTTGGCAGCTATTTGCTTAGCTGTTCTACTCTTAAACGCAGACCTGGCTCTTTGGTGCAGAGGTATCCATTGTAGACAGACTCCATATGATAGTAAGTGGCCATAAGTTCACGGTCAGAATTAAATCTACTAATTGGAAGAATGGAGGTAAAGGCAGTTTAGTGTCCTTTGTTGATAAGGAAAGTCAAATGTTACACCTTGGGATAATTATTAGAAAGTTAAGTGTGATGGATGAGACTCGGGGGTCAGGAAAAAAGGTTTTGTGTATCTTGTTAGGTGTGTTTAGTATTTGTAGGTGCTAGGTAAAAATGAGAGACTAAAAAGATTTCCCATTTTTTTTATTGTATGTTTTGCTTACACATATATCTATGCCATATGCGTGCAGTGCCTGCGTAGGGCAGAAGGCAGCACCAGGTCTCCTAGGACCAGAGCTGCTCTGTGGATGCTAGGGCCTGACCTTAGGCTATCTGAGTGAGAAGCCAGTGCTCTTAATTGCTAAGTCATCTCATCAGTCCTTTACAAAGATAGTTTTAAAAAATAATTTAAAGTGGCTGGAAGTTGCAGGATCCGAGTTAGGGAGGTAGGAGAGAATCACTCTCTTCAGAAAGTAGAGGGTCTAAAAGTGTAGCTCAACAGTAGAACGTTGCTTAACATATGGAATCCCTAAGCTCAGCCAAAGAACAAAAGGAAGAGGTGAAATGGAAGGGGGTTGGGTGCTGTCCTGGACACCCAGCTGCCCTAAAGCCAGTGGCTTAGCTTTGACCTCTGACCCCTGCACAAGGCTGACTGGAGTAAAACCTTCCCAACTATGGTCAGGGAAACCATGAATATAATCAAGTTCATCAACAACCAAATAGATTTAGCTTTTTATTTTTTAATTACATTTTGTTGGCTTTTATATTTTAAAGATAAATGTGGTTTTGGGGGAGTTATTTTATGCCTTTGTTTGCTTGCTTGTTTTTTGTTTTGTTTTGTTTTGTTTTTTTAGACAGGGTTTCTCTGTGTAGCCTTGGCTATCCTGGATTCACTTTGTAGACCAGACTGGCCTTGAATTTACAGAGATCCACCTGCCTCTGCCTTCTAAGTGGCTTATTGGGAGCAGCTCTCTACAGGTCCAGGATATTCAGGGTGAACCTGAAAAGCAGGGAAAGAAAACGGTGGGCAGGCAGGCAGAGAGACGAGAGGACACCAAAATGTCTGGGCCATATAGTGACGATCCTCTGGGGCAGGGGAGCCAGGGCCACATAGGTTAAAAAGCATCACTTGTCTCCAGCCCAACACTAGTAAGCACTGTAAAACCACTGGGCAGGGTGGGAAATTGTAACCCTGACTCTTGCTTCAGCTGTAGAACTGCATATGAGAAAGCTAGACAATAATTGATAACAGTTTTTCTTCTATCAGCCCCAGTAGAACACCACCACAGACACGTGCGCAGGCATACATACCATTTGACCAAGGGGATACCTAAGATGGAGTTGAACCTCTTCATCTCTGTGAAGGCAGCTGTGGATGCAGGATACGCGACATCACTGCAGCCCCACTGATGGAGGCATTAACACTGCCAGGGGCGTGTTACTGCAGGTGCTTCTGGGCACATCCACGCCCTCTGCCCTCATTTTGATTGGTTTACTTCAGCTTCCAGCAGAGCAGGACAGCTAGCTGCATGGGTGCTCCACAGCCTAATGCAGGTTCTATAGTATGTGACGCTCATTCCCTGCTTTGAGCTTCAGGTCTGTCTTTTTACTCACCCTGCAGGCAGGAGAGGCTCAGTGGTTAAGAGCACTGGCTGCCCTTCTCGATTACCCAGGTTCAATTGCCAGCAGCTCACGGCAGCTCACAGCCTTTTGTAACTACAGTTCCACAGCACCCAAGGGGTGTGCAGGCAAAACACCCACACGAATTAAACGTTTAGGGGTGGGAAGACAGGTCCAGAAGATCTAACAGTAAGAATGGGGAACACTCTGCTTCAGGAAAATAGACTTTAAAGCCAAAGTGTCCTTAGGCCTGGGTTTGGTTTAGGGTTGTTTAGCTTTTTGAGATAGGGTTTTATGGAGCCCACTGACTTGAAATTCATGTGATGAGGGTGTTCTTGAGTTCCTGATCGACCCTCCTGTTTCTGCCTTCTGAGTATAAAGAGAGTGTAGACATGTGCTGCCACACCTGGCTTCTGGTCTAGTTTATTAATTCAAGGCCCAACAGTATCAAGCCCAGGCTTATGTGGTTCTTCACAGGTTGATTTAAAAAGCCAAAGACGAGAGGCAGAGGCCAGCAGATCGCTGTGAGTTCGAGACCAGCCTGGTCTACAAAGGGAGTCCAGGACAGCCAAGGCTACACAAAGAAACCCTGTCTTGAAAAAAACAAAAACAAACAAAAGAAAGGCTAGAGCATCTGGCCCAGTAGTTTCCCTCCGAAGGTCTTTTACCTAAGGATGACTTACTCTCATTCCACACTTGGTCCTTGGGCTGGAGAACCTGTTTTCATTGCTGAGAGTGGTCCTAAGCTAAGTAGCTGGATAAGGAACTGGCTTGTTTCACCTTCCAGCATAAATAGTCAGAGTCCCATGGAAGCTCAGTAATCTTTAGGAGTTTTGGTTCTCATAGTGAATTTTTATGTTTACCTCAGATTTGAAAAGTTTTGCTCCGGGCGTGGTGGCGCATGCCTTTAATCCCAGCACTGGGGAGGCAGAGGCAGGTGGATCTCTGTGAGTTCAAGGCCAGCCTGGTCTACCAAGTGAGTCCAGTATAGACAAGGCTACACAGAGAACCCTGTCTCAGGGGAAAAAAAGAAAAGAAAAGCCTTGCTAAAATACTGTAAATTTCTGATTTCCAAAACTTAACTATGTCATTTTAATGACTATTGGAGCCTTTTCCTTTGCTCTGTATGTTCCCTATGTGGTGTTCTTGTTTGCCAAGCTCATACTAGTGTTTACTGAATACCTTTTTTTTTAAAGATTAAAAACATTACATGAATTTGTGCATACCTGTGTCCATTTATGTGCACCTGTGCTTGCAAATGCCTGAGGAAGCCACAGGACTTCAGGCCCCATGGAACTGAAGTTGTAGCCCATCTCATAACTGGGGACAATCCCAGGTCCTTTGGGAGAGTAATAAGTGTTCTTAAACCCACGAGCAATCTCTAGCCCTGTAAGCATCTTCTCAAGTCAGGCATCTAATGTTTATTGCTTGGAGCCTGAATCAGGCTCTAGCCTCTGAATCAGGAGTCTAGCAACATCCTCTGTGTTTGAGTCCAGGGTGAGAATAAAGAACCAGGCATTCATTTTATTTCCACTAAATTCCATGACTTGAGCCACCAAAAGGTCCTACTGAGAGATTACCTTTCATGGGATGAGGCTAACAAATTCTCCCTAGAGGTCAGCAAAGATGGCTTAGAGTTACAACAGATGTCACTGTAAGGCTGTAGGGCTGGCTAGCATCCACTAGGAGGATGTGTCCCTGGAGCCTGGGGGCCAAAAGGCAGTATGTGTGGAGAAAGCCATCGCTGTTTTGTTGTGAAGGGAGGACTCTAGAAGCCAGATGGTAGTCGATGTGGAGGATCCAAAGTCATAGCAGATGTCAGAGTAGCATCTGGCATTATTAGAGCTGGTGCCCTGGAAGGGGTGGTGTGTTAGGAAGTGCTACTTTCTGCTTGGCTTTGGTTTCTCCCTCAACAGAATGCTTGTTTCAAAGGGAGGTCTCTGTCCTTTACTGCAAAGCGTTAGCTTCACTGGGAAGGGGGAGACAGGTAGGGAAAGGCCAGTTGCTGAGGACTCGGTAACTGGAAAATCTTGAGTTTTAAAGCTCTTAAGTTAATTAAAAGTGGGTGAGCTTTTTCCAGAGCTGTTTTGGGGATTTCGGGTTTGAGTGGGAAGAATGCAGAGTTTATCCAACAATGTCCTTTCCCCTGAGACTCTTCAAGGCCAAAGTAACCTTTTATCACATGCTGCACGAAGAAAACATCTTCACATCTCAACTGTCTGCGCATAAGTTGGGAGGACGGAGGCACAGTGTTTCCAAACAGCAACCCATCGTGCCCCTTCTGGCCACCCTCCCATGCCGGCCAGGGGAAGGGACAGGTCGAGAAGCCCATTGTGACAAAATGGTTTCTCCCCAGAAGAACTGTCAAGATTTTCATGTAAACCTTCAACGTGTTAATTTAAGTTTGTAGCTTGCTGCATTATAGGAAAGTGACCCTAGAGCCTTGAAGTTTGCCCCAGTGGTCTATAGTGCAGCTTTGGCTGTGCCACTGAGGCTGACTTTAAACTTCTGGTTGTCCTGCCTTTATTGTCCTGGGGTAACAGGCATGCACCACCGTGCCTAGTGTCATCTGGCAGTTTTAAATGGCTGAGGAAGTTCTCGGGGAAGTCAGCTGTGTCTTCCCAAGTGGCCTTGAAGGAACAGCTTCTCCGAGCAGCAGCAGTGATGGAGTCTCCAGAAATTGACCATCAGTGTGTCCTTTTAGGGTTGTAGTATAGCAGTGCCAACAACACTGGCTTTCCTGTGTAACCGCTGGCTGGCCCGACAGGAACTTTATGGAGACCTAGGCGTGGACCAGATCTGTATGTGTTTTGGGGAGTGGAGGGATAGGTTTATTGGGGTGGGGGAACTGGGAGCTTAACTGCCAATCATGCATCTCCCATAGGATCTTCATACTTTCTGAGTAAAAATGCTGGTTCCGGTGATTGTGAGCCACCATGTGGTTGCTGGGAATTGAACTCACGACCTTTGGAAAAGCAAAGTGCATGTTGATGTGAGTAGCATAAACACACACACACACACACACACACACACACACACACACACACACACACACACACCGCCAGCATCCCAGAGCTATTTGAAAGTGCTCACACAGTCCTTTGTCCTGGAATAGAGACTGTGTTCCTTGCAGAAAACTTTGCCTGGCCACAGGTTCATGAAGAATCTATTTAGATGTGATGGAGCTTAACTTCCTTCCTGTGGGAACTCTGGGTTCCTCCATGGAGGAAAGGCAACTCTCTGGACTCCGGGAAGGTTCTCCTGGGCTACACTGTAGCAGTGAAGCCACCACATGGCATCTGTCTTGTGGAGTTCCTAGAATCTGCGGTGAGGTTTGGTGCCAGCTTGCAGAGAGAGTGGCAGGTTCTGTCAGGCTCAGTTACCTTGCTGTTTGTCCATACCATTCCCCCAGTAGACTGTCCCTCCTCTGCAGGTAGCCTACTCCATGAGTCCTGCTCACGTCCTGGAGGACTTGCTAGGTTCATAGGCTGTAGGTATTCCCCTCCTGCAGAGCTAACCAGGATGCCTGACTCGCCTGCTGTAGAACACACCACAGACAGGGCTTCAAATGCAAATGTGCACTTTGTCATTGTCCCAGAGGTTTAGAAACATGAGTGTTATTAGTGTTAACCTCCTGCCCTTCGGCTCTTCATACATGTGTCTGTCCTAACATAAGAACACGACTTTAATCCCAGCACTCAGGAGGCAGAGACAGGTGCATCTCTGTGAGTTCTAGGACAGCCTGGGCTAGACCCTGACTCAAAAAACAAATAGAACACCAGTCAGGTTGTCTTAGAGATTACCCAAATTACCTCACTTTACATTGATTACCTCTTTAATGTTCCTGCTCCAAACAAAGGCACACTCTAAGACAGCAGGGCTTAGGACAGCATGGATTTTGTTGTGCTAGGTTTCTGTGTGTAGCCTTGGCTGTACTGGACTCACTTTGTAGACCAGGCTAGGCTTAAACTCACAGCAGTACTCCTGCCTCTGCCTCCCAAGTGCTGGGGTTACAGGTATGCAGCCAGTTGACAGCGTGGATTTTGATGAGCACAATTCAGCCTATAACTTGTGTCCTGGGATTTCTATGCTTCTGGGCACACCCATCCATGCTGCCTTATCTACATTTTTATAAGATCTTTGTTTCAGCTTAAACCCCCAAATTTAGGTAAAAGACTTGTATCTCAGAAGAATATGAAGTTCTATCCCCCCTCGTGTGTGTGTGTGTGTGTGTGTGTGTGTGTGTGTGTGTGTGTGTGTGTGTTTACTCTGAAGAGTAATCCATGTTTCTGCTCATTTTTTTTAAAAACAAATGAGATACTGTTACAAAATTAAATATCCCTTTTTCCTTTCTTTGTAATGAGGAAGTCTGTCCTTTATTTGAACACTTAACTTGCTGTGCATCAGTAAAAACCGTAAAACAGAAGCGGCAGTGTTAGAACAGCTATCCTCATTTCCTGACCATCATTATATGCTTCCACCCCCAAACATTTTTCTCCTAACTGTCCTTTCTGAGCTCAAAAGTGGATTTCCCTCCAGCCCCTGTCATTCAATTATCACCTCAGGACGTGCACGGATATAACTGATGATCCCTTTAAAGCACCCTGCAGCATGCCACCCTCCCATTCTTCATCTCTCGCCTCACTCTCGTCATTAAATGCTACATTGCAATGTATATTTTATAGGGTGACCCTGACGGATGTCACTTTGATGCTGTGCAAGGATAATAAGATTGCACATACAATGAAAGGCAGATAAATAGAAAACTGTTTATGAGATGGAGAAGGGTGGCTTTAGCATTTTATGGCTTTTCCTTTTCCTTTCTCTTTCACTGGTAGAACTGTGGTTTCACTTCAAAAACAGACAAACACAAAAAGACCCATTAGCAAAGGTGATGCGATAGAGCTCCAGCAGTGAAATCCTTCTTGCCCTATTGCTGAGCTCCAGTAAAAGGAATTCAAAAAATAATGGAATGTTAAGCCTGGGAACAAAAACCAATGTCAACAAACGAATTCTTAGGGTTTGGGATGTCAACTGAGAAAACATGATTCCTGGTATTGCTGTCATATTGGGGCTGGGGGGTGGGAGTTAACAGTTTTTATTTAACAAACTGCTCAGTATCCGTTGCTGCTGTGTTAGGACTTCCCAGTGAATCCCTGAGAAATGGGCTGTGGTGGCCTAGAGTTTCCTACTGTGCTTTCAACAATTTGTTATGTAGCCTTGGGCTCATTTTTAAGTGTGTCATTTATAAAGCTGCTGAGGGGGGGGAACCCTAAGGTTATTGTCTTGGTTGGGTGGAAGAATCTGTGTGTGTACTTAGTCAGTCCTTACCTAGCAGAGCTGTTGGCTGAGTGCAAGGTGCAGAGTAACCCTCCAATGCTTTCATGGAAGTTTAGTTTTGTTTTTGTTGTTTGTGCTCTCTGTGGGTGTGGGTGTGAGCGTGCCTCATACACACAGGGTCTTGCTGTGAAGCCTTGGCTGGCCTGGAACTCTCTGTGTATTCCTTCTCCCTTCGAGGTGCTAGAATTGCAGTCATATACCACAGTGCCCATCTTTTTTTTTTAAAAGACAGGGTTTCTCTGTATAGCCTTAGGTGTTCTGGACTCAATGGACTCAATTTGTAGACCAGACTAACCATTCACAGAGATCCACCTGCCTCTGCCTCCAAGTGCTGGGATTACAGGCATGCACCACCACACCCAGTCACAAATGCCCATCTTGAAATCCACTCACTTTATTTATTTATTTATTTATTTATTTATTTATTTATTTATTTTGAGGTAGTTAAGCAGATCGAGGTCAGGTCAGAACTTGTGAGAGCCACTTTCCTCTTTCTACCATGGTTTAAGGGGTTTGTGGCTTAGGCTATAGGCCAAGGAACAGCCAGTTGACCAAGGATTGGGAGAAATGGGCAATTGAAGAAAGAAAAGGAGAAATCTGGGAGAAGTGGAGAGGTAGCTGGAACTTGGTTTGGAAAAGTGGCGGGGTATGGTTAAGGCTTTGAAGACTGTGCTATGCTCTGGAGGAGAGAGGCCAGCCAAGGGAAGGGCTGTAGCAAAGCCTCCAGACTATACTTTATAGTGGAGATATGGGGCCAGAGAGATGATCAGCAGGCCCCTGAATCAGGAACCCGAGACAGCACACTCAGGAACTGAAGGGTAGCCCGGCTGCTTCCACTTCTTTGTGCTGGATAAATGGTGTCTAACAACTGGAGGAGGGGTTAGGGATATTCATATTCTCTCTCTCTGTCTCTCTCTCTCTCTCTGCCCCTCTCCCCCTTTTCCTCCTCCCCCCCCCCCCCCCACTCCCTCCCTACTGGCCTCCCCTTCCTCTTTCTACTACAACTGTAGCACCTGGTTTAGGAACATCTCTTTGGGCACTTTGGTTTGGCTTCATCTTGGACAGACCAAGCATGAGAGCACTTCCCAAAAGAGGTGCTGAGGCCATGCCTTGCTGGGAAGCAGGCTGCCTCTCAGAGCAGGGTGTGCTTACTCAGGGATCTTCTAAGCCTCTTGAGTACAGGAGGAGACTGACTCCAGAACGCAAACTTCTGCTCTGTGCCTTCAAGCAGATCATCACTGTCACAGAGACACTGGAGGTGGTGTTTAATGATTGGCAGCAGAACTGCTGACAGTGACAGGCTCCTGGGGATTAGGGGATTCGATCAGGTTCATTAACAAAAGAAGGATCCCAGAAGAACAGCGCTTTTAATTACCAGCTACTGGACAACAACTTGATAGAAACATTTTGAGTTTGGGTTTGTTTTTTGTTGTTGGGTTTCTTTTTGGTTTTGTTTGTTTGTTTGTTTGTTGAATATTTATTATTTATACAATATTCTGCCTGCATGTTTGCCTGCATGCCATAAGAGGCTACCAAATCTCCTTATAGATGGTTGTGAGCCACCATGTGGTTGCTGGGAATTGAACTCAGGCTCTTTGGAAAGAGCAGCCAGTGCTCTTACCTAACCTCTGAGCTGTCTCTCCAGTCCTTTGGTTTGGATCGCTGTGAGTTCGAGGCCAGCCTGGTCTACAAAGTTAGTCCAGGACAGACAAGGCTACACAGAGAAACCCTGTCTCAAAAAGAAAGGAAAAGATTTATTTATTTTATGTACATGGGTACTTTGCTTGTACATCTGCATACCAGAAGATGGCATCAGACAATTGTGAGCCGCTATGTGGGTTCTGGGAATTGAACTCAGGATCTTTGGAAGAGCAGTGTGTACTCTTTACCCCTGAGCCATCTTCCTGGGAAAATCTTAAGAGGTTGGTGCAGAACATAGTTGCCAGTTCTGCTTACTGCCTCTAACCTGGCATTCCCCTGCAACATCAGATTGGGTTTGAACCATCAGACTTGCACAGGGCTCTGTGCCAGGAGACTTTACTGCCAAGAAAAGATGCAGCTATAAATCCCTGCAAAAGGTCAAGGAGATCAGGGAGCTGAGTGAGGCTTCTTGAGTTGAAGGATTCCTGAAGTTCATCCAGAGGATGCTTCCCTTCCCAGGCGTGGCTTGTCCCCATCCCCAGCCTTGGCCACTGTCAAAGGGTAGGACTTGGGAAGGCTCTTATGTTCTCTCTCTGCCACCTACTTAATTTGGGTCTTGTTTTTAATTGTCTGCTGTTGGTGGAACGTCTCCTTGGAAGAATAGCATGAAACAATTGTTAAGGCAGTAGGGACCATGGACGCAGCTGAAGTCCCACAGAGGAAGTCCTGGACCAGCTACATGGATGATGTGATCCTTGGCAGGAGCAAATTCTGCAGTAGCCCTTGGTTCCATCCATGAGCTTGCTTGGGGTCGTGATACTCCCCTGTAGAGCACTTTTCCAACACCATGTTGGCCAAGGAACAAGAGTTTCATTCTAAATGCACATTGGCACTAAGACTTAAGACCTTTTATCTTTCACATAGGAACGGATAATACTGTCTTTTTTTTTTTTTTTTAGGGCTGGTGGTGGTGGCATACTCATTTAATCTTGGAACTTAGAAGGCAGGTGGATTTCTGAGTTTGAGGACAGCCAGGGCTAAATACAGTCACCTTTTAATTGAACAGGACAAGTTACAAATCTTTCAGCTTTACAGTGACTGAAAAAAGTGAACAAACCCAGTGCTGGAGTTTCTCAAATGCCAGTGGGTAGACAGACAAACCTGCTTGGAAGACAAGGAGCTAGGCGGTCAGTGCTTGCCACAGGGCTTCCAGCTTCCACCTTCAGGCCCACAGCAGGATGCGACATTTAGCCTGCTGTTTTTGCCAAAGCAGCAGAACTTGTGCCTTTAAGGGGTTTAGGCCAGGTCCAAGATGGAAGCAGCTCCAGCCCCCATTACGTTAGCCAGACTGCACAGGCAGCTGTGGGAACACTGACATTTCATGCTTGTGTAGGTGAATTGATAGACTCGAAGCCCCACCCAAGAGGGCTCTGAAGTCAAGCGGTGAGGAGGATGGGCCGAGCTTTGTTCCCAACCACTTATGAGGAAAGCAGCCCCTTTCTTGTTCGTTCTGCCCTTGTTTCTGTGAATGGCACTCCCCTTGTTTGTCCTTTTGCAGAAATATCACTAGAACTCAACAGTATTCTCCCCTCTTGTATGTATATCCTGGAACGACGTCTCTGCTGGACTGAGTCCGTGCTTCTAGGAGCCTTTGCTCCCCACTGGGGCGGGGATGGTGGGAGGGCAGGGATTGGAGAAACTGGAAAGAGACAGAGTGCTAATGCTAACACAAGCCAGTAGGGTTCAGCACTGGGACAAGATCTAAGGCCCTGTGACTGCTAATTGGGGGTGACTTTTTCTTTAAAAACAAACAAACAACAGGCTCTCTATTGTTTTAGCACCTTATGGTGTGTGTGACTACAGTACCTGATGTCACTTGGGTTGGCTATGAGACCTTATTGTGAGATGAGATGAGAGCATTGGGTACAGAGTGATTATTATAGGCCATTTGTGTCAACAACATTTAGACCTTGGTGTTTGCTTGCAAGCAAAAGCAGGAGCTAATTTGCAAGGCTGCCTTTGTGGAGCTGCCTTTTGATCAATGATTGCCTGTGTTAATGTTTCAGTGAGCTATTGATTTCTGCAGCAGCTTTTGTTCCCTGAATTTATGTGCAGTGAGTCTCTGCTGCACATCGTGCATGTTTGATTAAAGTGCAATTGACTTCGTTTCTGGTTAGGCCGAGAGCGGCTTCGCTCCCTATTTGTAGAACCAAAGCTTTCCCAACATGTTCTTTTGTTTGTACTCAAGACCTAGCCACCCATGCAGGCAGCAGTGTGCTGCTTCTAATCCTCCGTG
Source organism: Acomys minous (assembly GCF_964271855.1). Classification (NCBI taxonomy): domain Eukaryota; kingdom Metazoa; phylum Chordata; class Mammalia; order Rodentia; family Muridae; genus Acomys; species Acomys minous. The sequence goes on from NC_140487.1 coordinate 124,124,272, forward strand.
TTTAATCCCTCAGTGGCCATTACAGTCTCTGAGAGGCAGCTGACAAAACCTGGCCTGGATTTATTTTTGTTTTTATCAACTTTATTGACATATAATTGACATACTGTGTTTGTGTGTCTGAACTGTTTGTTTGTTTGTTTGTTTGTTTTTCAAGAGAGGGTTTCTCTGCCTAGGCTGTCACGTTCACTTTGTAGACCAGGCTGGCCTCACAGCAGTCCACCTGCCTCTGCCTTTCTGAGTGCTGGGATTAAAGGTGTGCACCACCATGCCCGGCTTTACACCCAGACTCTTAAGTATACAGTCAGTTAAGTTTGACAAGTGTATACATCTGTGTAAATAACACCATTTGTATATAGACCTTTGTTTCTTCCTGAGTGGTCACGGTTGGGTCCTTTGCCGGCCAGCGCTCTTCTGCCACCTTCAGCCCTCGCAACCAGTGCATTGCCTTCTTGCTGTTATAGATCTCCCTGGCGACCGTGACCTCAGGTTATCCTTGCAGCTTTCATGTAGCAGAGGGTTATTTTGTTTTGTTTTGTTGTTTTTGACTCTTGTTTAATCAGCTGCTGTTTCCTTTTTTATTGTCAGATAGCATTTCAGTGGACATTATACTTCCTTTGGCTAAATGTGCTTCTTTTTCTTGTTTGGAACTGTTAAGAATGATGTTTGTGTGAAAGTCTTTATATGAGACCAGAGAGCTGGCTCATCAGTTCAAAGCGTGCACTGCTTTTCCAGAGGACTGAGCTAGTTCCCAGCACCCATAGCAGCAAACCATCTGTAGTTCCACCTCCAGGGAATTCTGTTCCCTCTTCTGGCATTTGTAGGCATTCCTACACCAATACACAGACACACCAGTGACTTTTGAAACTGCTTAAAGCCTTTGTATGGGCACATTTTTGTTCTTTTAGATAAACAAGCCAGGCATAGAATTGGACCCAGTGGTTCTTGTTTAACCTGGTAGAAACTGGCAGACTATTGTACAAAGTGGCTTTGACTGCCTATGTTTGCACCAGCAGTGCATGCAAGTTCTAGCCATCTAGGCTTTCTGCATTGTAATTTTTCATTTGTTTGTTTGGTTTTTTGTTTGTTTGGTTGGTTTTCCAAAGACAGGGCTCTCTATGTAGCTCTGTTGTCCTGGACCCCATTTGTAGACCAGGCTGGCCTTGAACTCAAATCTATCAGCCTGCCTCTTCCTCCCTGAGTGCTGGGATTAAAGGCGTGTGCCACTGAGCCCTGCTGGCATTTTAAGTTTTCATTCTCTCTTTTTCTCAGCCATGGTTTCTACACAGCCCAGATACCTGATCACCTTGACTCACGGATGCTCTGGTTTAATCTGCTCTGGAGCTTTGTTCTTCTATTACAGCTATAACTTGTTGACAGTATTTGGTGTTGCCTGCACTGTCAAATTTACCTTGAGGGTCTCAGCTATTAAAAGAGAATGTGGTGCAAGAGTCAGGTGGAGTGGACCAGACTGGTTTCTGGAGCCCTTTTTCTATTTACTGTCTAGCATTGGCCTAGTTTCTTAGCTTCATTGGTGTCTCCTTTTCTATTCTGCAAGTTGTACTTTCCTTTTTGTTTTTGTTTATTGAGACAGGGTTTCTTTGTATAACCCTGGCTATCCTGAAATTTCCTCTGTAGACCAGGCTGGCCTTGAACTCAGAGAGATCTGCCTGCCTCTGCCTCCCAAGTGCTGGGGATTAAAGGTATGCACCGCCACCACCTAGCTCGTGTTGTCTTTTTTTAAAATTTTTATTTTTATTTTATGAACATTGACATTTTGTCTGTATAAGAGTGTCAGATCTTGGAGTTACACACAGCTATGAGCTGCCATGTGGGTTCTGGGAATTGACCGAGGTCCTCTATAAGAACAGTATGTGCTCTTAACAGCTGAGCCATCCCTCCAGCTCCTGTGCTGTCTTGTTTTGTTTTTTCTTTTTTCAAGACAGGGTTTCTCTGTGGCTATCCTAGACGCACTTTGTAGACCAGGCTGGCCTCGAACTCACAGTGATCTGCCTGCCTCTGCCTCCCAAGTGCTGGGATTACAGGACTGTGCCACCTCTCCTGGTTTATGCTATCTTTTAAAACCATTCCAGACTCTTCCAAGCATTTATGTTTAAGAAATAGGGTGGGGCTTTGCATAGTGCTGCACACCTTTAATCCTAGAACTCAGGGGCAGAGGCAGGTGGATCTCTGAGTTCAAGGCCAGCCTGGTCTACAAAGCAAGTTCCAAGACAGCCTGCACTACACAGAAAAACCCTGTTTCAAACTCCATCACCACCACCACCCAAAAAAGGTACTCAGTTGTTACTGTGCAAGCCAACAGCAGACTCAGACAAATGCAGAGTAGACATGTCTGTCCACTGAGCTGCTGAAGCTGATCCAAGAAGTTGAGAAGGCTCTTCTTTGGGGTCTTTTCCAGCTCCAGAGTATGCCACGATGACAGAGTGCTTGAAGGGTAGTTATGACCAGTAGGGCAGGTCAGTTTTCAGTAGGCAGGTGTCGACACTCAGCACTAGTTGCAGAGATGCATTCCTCAGCCCTGAAGGTAGGAAGTAAAGTGGCAAAAGGAGGGCCATGGTGGGCTCCTCAGGCTCAGGATGTGCCAGTCACCCCTGCACCAGGTACAGGAGGGCCATGGTGGGCTCCTCAGGCTCAGGGTGTGCCAGTCACCCCTGCACCAGGTGCAGGAGGGTCATGGTGGGCTCCTCAGGCTCAGGGTGTGCCAGTCACCCCTGCACCAGGTGCCATTTGTACCACAGCGCATGGTAGAGAAGGTCAGAGCCCCGCTGGCAGTTTCCCTATCATCATTTAACACTGGGTGGAACTGAGCTGAGGTGCGAGCTCCTTGGCCTCCCACCCTGGGTCAGTCAGTGCTTTATTTGTCAGCCTTGGTGGTGGGTGCCATTTCACTAGTACCGTTGAAGTAAATGCACAACTGCAGTCGGGTCCAGCTTTTAGACCTCCATTAAGGATCTGGTGACAGGCATGGCAGCCCATTCCTGTAATCATGGAACTCTAGTGTTAGAAGAAGGAGGATTGTGAGTTCAAGGTCAACCTGGGCTACACAGTAGGACCCTGTCTTAAAAAAACAAGCATTGACACTTGGGGAGACAGCTTAGGTGCCTGCTGTGAAAACATGAGAAACTGAGTCTGCTCCTCAGGTGCCACGAAAAAAAGCTAGGTGTAGTGGTGCACGCTTGTGATCCCTGGGGCTGCCTGGCCACTAGTCAAGCCTGCCTGGCCAGTTCCAGCCCTTTGAGAAATCCTGTTTCTCCTCTTTCCTGAAGCACATGCATGTGCACACGTGTGCGAACATAGACCTGAGGAATGTTACCCAAGGTTGTCCTGCCCTCTGCACATAGGAACACATACACACAAAATGGTGGGAGGAAGGAATGAACAGAGTTCAGCATGTGTATGCCAGCTGCCTTTGAGAAGCTGGGTCTACAACCTGGTCACTGCTCCTGATACTCAATGGACACTGGCACTGTTGGGATGTGTGATTGGTCCCTCATGGTAGGGCTGCCATGGTGCTCCCCGCCCCCGTAAGTTGCATTTTTCAGGAAAGCTCAGCATGTGATGGATGTCAGTCCCTCTGTCTTCTTTTGCTAGGCACCAGTCCTGTTCTTCAGGATTTCCTGCTAGTTTGTGCAAATGTAGCTATTGAGAGGGTCAAGGGAAATGGAAGAAAGTAGTTTATCACCTGGCCCTCACTCCCACCGCTCACCTGTGTCCCGTGTGGTAGCTATCTCTGAGGTCGTCTAACAAGCATTCCCACACGTGCTTATGATCTCGCTGGGTGCTGTGCTGGTGCTTCCATGTGCGCATGTACACCTAAACGTGGGCCCCTTCTTTCCCTTTGGTTCTTGTGTCTTTTTGGTTCTTGATGTGTGGAGGTCACACTCTGCTGCACTGCAGGGCAGGACCCTCAAGCTGTCCTCTGGAGACTGCTGCCACCCTGGCTCTCAGCACCAGGCACAAGAGGATGTGATGATGGGGTTCTGTGTGGGTGTGTAGTCACAGCTGCCCTTCTGTCTTGCAGGGGGAACTGATTACTTTCTATTACTATTGGAAGAAAACACCAGAGGCAGCCAGCTCCCGTGCCCACCGCCGGCACCGCAGGCAGGCTGTGTTCAGAAGAATTAAGACTCGAACAGCATCCACCCCTGTCAACACGCCCTCCAGACCACCTTCCAGTGAATTCTGTAAGTAGGGTAGTAAGAGGCTGTTCACATGCAGGCATATGTGTGTCCAGCTCTGATTGAGCTGGTGAGCTGGGGATTTGCATGTTTGTGCGTTAGTGTGTACGTTAGTGCTGGCAATTGTGAGAGAGTTAAAATTCTTCATGCATTTAAGTATTTATAAAAACTCACTGTTCTTTTACATTTTACAAAATGTAAGCTTGACATAGGGTTACACTTTCTCTTGTCTGCTTTACCAAGCTTCTCTTAGTCCTGGTATGGTGTTCACCCTGATAAGACCCTGTGGGTCCTACAGTCTTGGCCCCTACAAACCTGAGGGAAGCACTGGTGCTTCTCAGTTCTGTCCTAGGCCGGAGCTCGCAGCAGTGTTCTGGGCTGTGTTTAGTGAGGGCCAGAAGCCATCCAGGTTCAGCAGGACAGAATTCCAGATTGCTTAGATGTACCAGGAAGGCAGTGTAGGTACACTGCTACCATTTCAGGTTCACCAGATTGACTGTGCTGACCACCACAGAATTCAGGTGTGACATCGGCCCCCCACCCCAAAACCCCAAAGGCAGGGTAGGACCTTTGAGTACAACCCTCACACACACAAGCTCTTTGATCTGGTGACAGATCCTGAGGAATTCAAAATGAGCCTCTGACCAATGCTGTTACTGTAGCCTATAGAATTATCTTACTAGTATCCTCATTCCCAGCTCAACATGACGGTGTCTCTTTTGTCTCCACTTTCGCCCTCTTCGTGCAGTGGACCTGAGTTCAGCCAGTGAGGATGACTTCGACAGTGAGGACAGTGAGCAGGAGCTGAAGGGGTACGCCTGCCGTCACTGCTTCACCACCAGTAAGTGGCCTCAAGGTGCCCTCCGTGCAGGGAGCCAGGTGCTCATTCCTGGGCTGGGTGAGGCTCTGGGCTGCCAGGCTCAGAATATTTTTCCTGATTTTGCTTCCCTGTTGAGCAGTCAGAACTATACTGTCTTACTGGGTAGGAGTGGTTCATACAAAGTTAGGGAGGGTTCTGTTCCTGGGAAGTGGCTGCCATCTTAAAGGGGTGGCTACATGGGACTAGGCAATGGATGCCCTTCATCATCTTTGGGTTGCCTAGGGAACAGGCATCCATCCCAGCTCTTGTGACTCAGGGTCAAGTGGAGCCCACAGAGGGCCCCTCTGCTCAGTTGTCTCCAGAGACAGGTGGTTTCCAGTATTGCCCACTTCCCCTCATGTAGCCTCCAAAGACTGGCACCACGGGGGCCGAGAGAACATCCTGCTGTGCACCGACTGTCGTATCCACTTCAAGAAGTACGGGGAGCTGCCACCCATCGAGAAGCCTGTGGACCCCCCACCCTTCATGTTCAAGCCTGTCAAGGAGGAGGAGGATGGGCTCAGTGGGAAGCATAGCATGAGGACGCGGCGGAGTCGGGGCTCGGTGAGCTGGGGGCTCAAGCCTACCAGGGACTCAAGTAGGAGATGGTTTAAGGCAGAAATACACTCCCTTGGTGGTATCGCTCTCCCTGAAGGCAGTAGCCTTGCCTGTGGACTTGGGGTCATGGAGTTTTAGGGAGCTTGGTGTTAGGAGGAACTCGTTGGTTTTGGTTTATAGGCCAGTGCCAGCTCCCCAAGTACTTCGGAACTCACTCTCACACACACTCTGTCTCTCTCGTGCCTTGCCCCCCACCTCACCCCACCCCCACCCCCCTTGCAGGTTTTCCCAACATTTACATAGGTTCTTAGTCTGGCCATGGTGGCTCCTGTCTATAATCCTAGTACTTGGAAAGCTGTGGCAGAAGGATTGCCATAAATTCAAGGCCAACCTGCCTGTATGTGGTGGTGCACACATTTAATCCCAGCACTTGGGAAGCAGAGGCAGGTGGATTTCTGAGTTCTCCATCAACCTGATCTATAGAGCCAGTTCCAGGACAGCCAGGGCTACATAGAAAAACCCTGTCTTGGGGGGAAGAAAAAAAAAAAAACCCAAAGGAACAAACAAACAAAAACTAGCAGCGGTTGCAGCTTTTTTTAACCTTGGTTAGAAATGTGTCTAGGACCATGGGAGGGTCTTTGAGTCTCAGGCCTATGAACACTGAGGGATCTTTCTCTCCAGCACTGACCCCTCTGAGGGCCTTTCTGGCAGGTGGATAGAATAGCCCATTCTGACTCACTGAGCTCTGTGGTTTTACAAAAGTGTGTTGCAGCTGTGAGAGTTACACTGCAGTGTTTAACAGCCTTGAGTGACTTCTTGTCCTGTTTGATTAACTCCACAAATGTTCTATGGTGTGGTCTGGTGATTGTGGCAAAGTCAGCAGAGAAAGTGTGTGGTACTTTAACGTAGACAGTCAGCTGACTTCTCCGTATCCTTCAGCGCCCTGCTCGTTTCTGAGATAGTCCCTCAGGATATGTTACTGGGTTTGAGTCAATTTATGAACATATCCTTCATCCTACCTTGCTTGTGGCTAGGCTTAGGTGGGCATCTGTGGGACCTGGGGATCCGTTCTTACCATCCTTTGGTTTTGGAGGGGCAGATGTCTACACTACGCAGTGGTCGGAAGAAGCAGCCCGCCAGTCCTGATGGCCGTGTCTCGCCCATCAATGAAGACATCCGATCCAGTGGCCGGAACTCCCCCAGTGCTGCTAGCACTTCCAGCAATGACAGTAAAGCAGAGACAGTGAAGAAGTCAGCCAAGGTCAGGGGCTGAGGGTGCAGTGGGGGCTTCCTGGTCCCTCCCTCATCTAGGGATTGACGTTGCCCCGGCTTAGGAACTAGAGAAATGGAGGTACCTCTGCCAAGTTTGCCAAGGCCCCAGAAACTCAGAGTGGAGTGGTTGGACAGGCTCCTAGGAAGAGTTGTCATCCCACAACAGCTGCTCCTTTGGGCTGTTAGTGGCCCTTGGATAACATTCTTGCTTCTGGAGAGGAGCTCAGAGTGAGGAACCAGGTCCACAACTCAACCCCTTCTCTGCTTCCGCTGCAGAAGGTGAAGGAAGAGGCTGCTTCCCCTCTGAAAAGCACCAAGCGCCAGCGGGAGAAGGTGGCCTCGGACACAGAGGATACTGATAGGACCACCTCCAAAAAGACGAAGACTCAGGTGAGTCCTGACACACTGACACCCCACCACCACCACACTCCAGTTCAGGTCCTCCTGGGGAAGGCAGTACCTAACTTCTAGGAAAGAAGAGTTTGGATCCTGCCTGACTCGCTGCTGTGTCCCACGCTAGCAGCATGGGCAGAGCTCTGTCTCTTAGTGCTTCCATCTCTTGTTTCTCTGGCTTTAGGAGATCAGCCGCCCCAACTCTCCCTCCGAAGGTGAGGGGGAGAGTTCGGACAGTCGCAGTGTCAATGATGAGGGCAGCAGTGACCCAAAAGACATCGACCAGGACAACCGCAGCACATCTCCCAGTATCCCCAGCCCTCAGGACAATGAAAGTGACTCAGACTCGTCAGCACAGCAGCAGACAGTGCAGGCCCAGCCCCCAGCCTTGCAAGCTCCCAGTGGAGCTGCCTCGACTCCCTCCACAGCTCCTCCAGGAACACCCCAGCTTCCCACCCCAGGGCCCACACCCTCTGCTACTGCAGTCCCTCCACAGGGCTCGCCTGCAACCTCACAGCCCCCTAGCCAGACTCAGGCTGCAGTGGCACCTGCGGCCCACACCCACATCCAGCAGACACCCACCCTGCACCCCCCTCGGCTGCCCTCACCTCATCCTCCACTTCAGCCTCTGACTGTACCACCTAGTCAGAACTCTGCACAGCCTCACACCCAGCCCTCCCTGCATGGTCAGGGCCCCCCTGGCCCTCACGGCCTGCAGGCTGGACCCCTGCTACAGCACCCAGGGCCTCCTCAGCCCTTTGGACTTCCTCCCCAGGCCCCCCAAGGTCAAGGCCCGCTGGGCAGCTCCCCAGCAGCAGCTCATCCTCACACCATGCAGCTTCCAGCGTCTCAGTCAGCACTGCAGCCCCAGCAGCCCCCAAGGGAACAGCCCCTGCCTCCTGCCCCCTTAGCCATGCCTCACATCAAGCCCCCACCCACCACACCAATTCCCCAGCTTCCAGCACCACAGGCCCACAAGCACCCACCTCACCTCTCAGGGCCCTCACCTTTCTCCATGAATGCCAATCTGCCGCCCCCTCCAGCTTTGAAGCCCCTCAGCTCACTTTCCACACACCACCCTCCCTCAGCCCACCCTCCACCCTTACAGCTTATGCCACAGAGCCAGCCCTTGCCCTCTTCCCCTGCCCAGCCCCCTGGGCTGACCCAGAGCCAGAGCCTACCACCTGCTGCTGCCTCCCATCCCCCCACCGGCCTCCACCAGGTGCCCTCCCAATCCCCGTTCCCCCAGCACCCTTTTGTACCTGGAGGCCCCCCTCCCATCACCCCACCCTCCTGTCCCTCCACTTCCACCCCTCCCGCCGGGCCCAGCAGCTCATCACAGCCGCCCTGCTCTGCTGCTGTTTCTTCTGGAGGCAATGTTCCGGGGGCGCCATCTTGCCCACTCCCTGCTGTGCAGATCAAGGAGGAGGCTCTGGATGAAGCAGAGGAGCCAGAGAGCCCTCCTCCGCCCCCCAGGAGCCCATCTCCTGAGCCCACTGTAGTGGACACCCCCAGCCATGCTAGCCAGTCTGCCAGGTACTAGTTCTGAGGGATGTGGGCCCAGCTGGGTGTAGGTGGACTGGGTGGAGGCGAGGAAGGGTCCAGCCCTCAGCAGGAGCCCCAGCCAGAGCTGCCCCTTCTCTAGGTTCTACAAACACCTGGACCGGGGCTACAACTCGTGTGCACGGACAGACCTGTACTTCATGCCTCTGGCTGGATCCAAACTAGCCAAGAAGAGAGAGGAGGCCATTGAGAAGGCCAAGCGGGAAGCTGAACAGAAAGCGCGAGAGGAACGGGAACGGGAGAAAGAGAAGGAAAAAGAGCGAGAACGGGAGCGAGAACGGGAGCGGGAGGCAGAGCGCGCTGCTGTGAGTCCTGAAGGGACCCGACATGCAAGTGGGCGGTGGCTGGGGTTTATCCCAGGCTGTTGGCATGTTCTCTAGGTGCCACTGGCACCCGTGCTCCTGCTTTCTGAAGGCCATAAGACATTGCCTGGCAGTCGAGATTCTGACTTGATTGATGGGCCTGTCCTTTCTGTGCAGCCTATAGGTTTGTGCCTCCTCCATAATCCTGGGGTGTCAGAGAGACTGGAGGGGGTGACTTGGGAGGAGACCTAAGCATGGGAGCGAGGGGCTATGCAAGGGCGTCCTGCTATGGGATAGGGTACCTGCTTGATCGGGAGGTATGAGGGAATCCAGAAGTGTCATGTGAGACTTCATAGTAGGTCTCCTGGCCCATGCGTCTCCCTGGTACACAGCTGCTCCCATTTGCACAGGTGCACACATGCCATCCGAGATACGAGGGGAACAGGCATGGCAGGCACAGTCATAGTGTTGTAGTGGGGCTTAGGCTGTTTTGGTGCCTCGACCTGGCAAAGGTCCCCTGTCTCTATGTTGAGGTGAAGAGACTAAATTGGCCTGGCACTGGAAAGGACAAGGGCCCACCTCTGTGGTGAACACCAGTCTTAGATCCCAGGTGGCTTGGCACCATCCTCATACCCTCTTTTCTTTTGCAGAAGGCATCAAGCTCAGCACATGAAGGCCGTCTTAGTGACCCTCAGCTCAGTGGTCCAGGTCACATGCGACCCTCCTTCGAGCCACCGCCGACCACAATTGCCGCTGTACCCCCATACATTGGGCCGGACACGCCTGCCCTCCGGACACTGAGCGAATACGCTCGGCCTCATGTCATGTCTCCCACCAACCGCAACCACCCCTTCTACATGCCCCTTAATCCCACTGACCCCCTGCTGGCCTACCACATGCCTGGCCTCTACAACGTTGACCCCACCATCCGGGAGCGGGAGCTCCGAGAGCGCGAGATCCGGGAGCGCGAGATCCGGGAGCGGGAGTTGCGGGAGAGAATGAAGCCAGGCTTTGAGGTGAAGCCCCCAGAGCTGGACCCGCTGCACCCAGCCACCAACCCCATGGAGCATTTTGCCAGGCACAGCGCCCTTACCATCCCTCCTGCAGCTGGCCCCCACCCGTTTGCCTCTTTCCACCCGGGCCTGAACCCTTTGGAGCGGGAGAGACTGGCGCTGGCAGGGCCTCAGCTGCGGCCTGAAATGAGCTACCCAGACAGACTGGCAGCCGAGCGCATCCATGCTGAGCGCATGGCGTCACTTACCAGCGACCCCCTGGCACGACTGCAGATGTTTAACGTCACTCCACACCATCACCAGCATTCACACATCCACTCCCACCTCCACCTCCACCAGCAGGATCCTCTCCACCAAGGTGTGCACCCAGTTCAAGAGCAGGGCTGCTCAGGAAGCTCCCCGCCACCCTACCCCAACCTACAGTCTCAGGAAGCTGCTGCACCTGGTCCTCCTGCAGCAACAAAACCTTTGGGGAAGCCTGGCCCAGTGCTGTGGGTGGGGGCAGCAGATCAGGGCTTCTTGTGGCCTTTAGAGCCAAGTAAGATCTAGGTATAGGTGCTAGGCTGCCCAAGTATGCTGAAATGTCTTCTTGTGAGAAACTTAAAAGAAAATCCCTCTCTTCTCACAATGGGATGGGGAGAGGAGGTAAAGGCAGGGCTTCTACTAACTTGGGAGCAGTTCTGTCCTTTGGGCAGAGTTCTTGAATATCTGCTCTCCAGGCAGCTGTGTGGAGACTGGTTTCGGGCAGAGGCAGGCACAGTGGGTACCACTCCCTTCAAAGCCTCATGGGGTTGGTTATGAGGGAGGCTAGTTGTGAGTCCAAAAAATAGGGTAGCACTGAAATCAGAGGGCTACTGCAACAGGACCCTCAAGGGTAAGCCAATGGGAGGGGCCCACAGAGGGCCTGAGGTAGAGTGCTACCTCACCTGGGACCCAGGACAGGAAGGCTACCCAGGGTTACCACACTGGGTTTCTGAAGAGGGAGAGAGACTGCACTAGCAGTGTGTTCTTGGACAGAAGAGCAACCTTAGGCTTGATAGCATGAAGTGGCTGGTCAAGGCTGAGCTCTGTGTTGTACTGTGCTCCCTAAGAGGTCAGGATTCTTTGCAGCCAGGTGACACTTCCCCTGCCTGTGAGCAGGAACCTACTTGGGTGAAAGGGAAGTCACGTGGGTCATGCAGCAAGGAAAGAAAGTGCCAGAGCCATGCACCAGCCACATAGGGACCTATGTCCTTTGTGTGTGTGTGTGTATGTGTTTTGTTTTTTAGGTTCAGCAGGCCCAGTTCACCCCCTGGTTGACCCCCTGACTGCTGGACCTCACTTGGCCCGCTTCCCTTACCCTCCTGGTACCCTCCCCAATCCTCTACTTGGACAGCCCCCCCATGAGCACGAGATGCTGCGCCACCCAGTTTTCGGTAAGCATTCACTGGGCAAGGACATGGACTTCCAAGTGGAAGTTGGGGTTGGGTCAGATCATTAGTTTTTCATTTTACCAACTGTGTATTAGGGTGGGTACCAGGCAGGTAGACTGCCCTGAGGAGGCCGTAAAGATACAGCAGAACAGCCTGGCAGCCACTTGGACTGCCTGGGGTGCAGAGGATGGGAAGGGCTGAGGTCTCGGGAGGAGAAGAGGGGGCAAGCAAGGTTGAGCATGAGGCTCGGGCCTCTGGTGTGGGCCCTTTCCTCCCTTGGGGGCTCTGCTGAGCAGCCGTGCCCCTCTGGAGAGCCTGAGCTGGCAGGGCTGGCTCTGCTTCCTCAGCCAGGTGAGCCATGCTCTACTGGGTACTAACTTCCTTCCTGGTCTGTCTTGATTGCTCTGTCATGGCTACTCCCTTGACTTGTTTTTGTAGCAGAGCCTGTTTTGTGCTTGGCAGGCACCCCCTATCCCCGAGACCTGCCTGGAGCGATCCCACCCCCCATGTCAGCAGCCCACCAGCTTCAGGCCATGCACGCCCAGTCAGCCGAGCTACAGCGACTGGCCATGGAGCAGCAGTGGCTGCATGGGCATCCACACATGCATGGTGGCCACCTGCCAAGTCAGGAAGATTATTACAGGTGAGATAAAGGGAGCCTAGGCTTCTCACCCCCACCTCCTCCCTATTGTGGCAAGCACCAGGGACCTCCCCCTTTTCTTCTGAGAGGGAGGGATGCATGCAAACATGACTTGCCTGTATGAGAGGCTGCTGGGGTGGGGTAGAGCCCATGCCTGTGGGGTTTCACTTCCCTATCAGCTAGCACACCCTGACACCCCTCTCTTGTTTTCTCCCTTTTCCCACCAGTCGACTGAAGAAAGAAGGTGACAAGCAGTTATAACTTATTTATTTGTTAAAGCTGGCTGTGGAAACCCCAGTTCTAGGGGACAGAAACAGGACTTTTACATCCAGTAGGCGCTGCAAAAGCAAAGAGGAATATCATCTAAAGATTTCTCTATATATTTAAAACCCACAACTAAAAACACATCTGCATAATAGTGTTTGTTTGTTGAGAGGATTTCCTGAGACCGGTTTTGGTCTTCCTGCATGACAGTCCCCCAGAAACTTGGTGTGTCCTGGGCTGGACTGACACCCAGAAAACTTACCTGCGATCTTGGGGTTTGGCTTTAGTTCAGTTTTCCTTGATTTCTCGGTAGGTGCTAGAGTCCGTTCACACCCTTCACTGTGCGCGCAGACACTGAGGCATGTGGGCTCTGGAGCCCACAAGGTTTGCAGAGGCGGCATATGAGTTTGGAATCCAAGAGCTATAATTTTTAAAAAATCTTTTATTTTAATACATTGTAGGAAATCTTCATAATTTGAGACGGTTCTGCAGCATGGCTTTTTACATCTGTAAATAAGTAATTTTAGAAGTCTTTTTTTTCCTTCCACAGACGACTATTCTGATCTATTTTTTCCAGCCATGTCACAAAGTGTGAATTCCTACCAGCTATTGACAGAATACAGAGTTGATTTTTTAATAAAAAGTTATATATAATTATCCCTTTAATTAAAGGGAACAGATGGGCGTCTCTAGTTTCAAGCAGGCAGGAGCTTGGGACTAGGTTTGGTCACAGCAGTGAGCATCCAGGGGTTGGCAGGGACATGTTACAGGCTCTTTATTTTGCTGCTTTGATTTCCTTTCTGTCTGTTCCTCGCATGGGCGATGGCAGGCGTGTTTGAGCAAGCCTTCATCCTTATTCATAGGGTTCAGTGTTGACTCTGTGTTCCTGGTGTCCCTGCTGTCCTGTCTCTGGTGTAGAAAGCGCATGTTTACACGTATGTGTCTGATGATAAGTTCCCTTAGAGTTTTATGCACATGTTTAATTGTTCTAGATAAGTTGTCATAAACATTCTAGGAAGTTGAAGAAAATGATGCAGGACATAGCACATGAAGGACCAGGACATGCTTGCCAAAGGAACGTTAGAAATCTGCTCATGTGCATGTGACCGAGCCAAGGGATGCCTGCCATAGCCTGAGAGGCTGCTTTAGAGTGAGGAGCGCCCTGGGGTCAATGTGACTGTAGGTCTGGCCTGTGTCCTGGCCTGTAAAGTGGGCTGTGCAGGTGACCTGCATCCTCCTGGGAAGCCATGTTTATCCTGTGTTTCCTCCTGGAATAGGAATGGGAGTCCTAGTTGAAACAGGTTCCCCTGGGAAGCCCCTCCAGCAGGCCTTGGGGAGCAGAGCCGCCCTAGGCAGAACTGGCTGCTGCCTCAGCTGTTACTGTTGGAACGCTCCCCTCCAGAGCCAAGGAACAGACATCTGTGACCCCTCCCTCAGACTCTTAAGTGCCATTTCCACTCTTGAATGTGGTAGTTGCATCTAGGGACAGCCAGCCAGGGACCATGCTGTGGGTCAGTAGATGAGGTGTGTCCTGGCCCTGTGGAGAGAGGTAGCTGTGGCCAGCCGGGCGCTCACTCTGCTCCAGCCTCCGCGGGTGTGGCAGGGCCTCGTGCTCCCTGGACCATGCATGGGCAGCTGGGATCCATTTGTCTGTTCAGAATGTTCGTAGGGTTTTTTGTTTTGTTTTGTTTTTTAAACTGTTTTTCTCATTCCATTTCTGCCTTAACTTTGGTTCTTAATAGGAGGCAAGCTCAAATTAACCTTTTGTCATCAAACTTCTAGCCGCCTTGGCATTGAAGGCTCCCCCCCTCCCCCCCTCCCCGGGAGTGGTGACATGCCCTCCAGATGGTCTGCTCTGCAGCCCTCTGGACTGAGGACGACCTCTGCCCATGGGCTCTGGACAGGCAGGTCCAGTCTGCACCATGCCTCCACTCCCTTCTCCCCGTTTAAACTGAGTCTGCTGTTCAGTTCACCCTTTATCTCCTTTCCGGCACCCATTTTCCAAAGAGAAAGAGTGAAGTACTTTGAAGTCTGTACTTGAAATCTGTCTGGAAGTGTTTCCTTGTTAGCTTTGAGTTTCTCCCCTGTCCCAAGGTGAAGCGCTAAGTCTTCATTTCCTCCGTGGCCGACTACAGTTTGTTCGGAGGCCCCGGACCTTTGTGGCGTCTCTAAAGCCCGGCCTGTTGGCTCCTTCCGTTTATCTGAACGCTGGGTTTGCTTTCTGTGTTCTGTACGTATCTTGTTCAGTGTCGTCAAGGTTGAGCTTCACGTCTCACTGCAGTGGAGCGGGCGGACATTCTGATGGCTGCATCTCTTTAGATCTCAGAGCTAAATGTATATATGAGTAGTTGGCCATGAGATAACACAGTGTAAACAGTAGGCACCCAGAGAATCGTGACTTCTGTGTTCTCTCCATTTGAGTATTTTGTAATTTTTTTGAAATATTTGTGGACATAAATAAAACCAAGCTACACTACAGCGCCCTGTGTGTTGTCCAGTGCACTGTCTCGTTCTGGAGTGTGGGGAGGGGCACTAGAGTGGACCCTGGAGAGTGCAGACTGGCCCTCCTTAACCTAGAGCGGTTTCTGGAAGCATAGGTCTGTGCTGTCTAGGAGGAAGAGCTGCCTTAGCCAGGCTGCTTACTCTTTGAAACTAAGACTGCCACCCATGCCCACTACTCAGCCTACACTACCACTAGGGTGTGCGGGGAAGAAGCCCCTGCCTGCTGAGGGCAGGGTGGAGCCACCCCCAGGCTCAAGGTACTGTACACCCCGTAAGACAGCGGTTCTCAACCTGTAGGGTCATGACCCCTTTGGGGAAGTCAAATACCCCTTTTACAGGGCTGGCATATCAGACATTTACAATATGATTTGTAACAGTAAAATTACGGCTATGAAGTAGCAACGAAATTTTATGATAAGAGAATCACATAACATGAGGAACTGTATTAAAGGGTTGGAACCATTAGGAAGGTTGAAGCCGCTACTCTGGGGGCTTCCTTCAGAGGATACACACCAGGTATCCTGAAAGGGTGGGTGTGGCCACCAGGGGCCAGGACTCCTGGCAGGTTCCTGCTGTAGCTTCTGATGACCAGGGACATTTCCCCCTGAAAGTTCCTATAGTAAAGCTGTGGTCTTTCTAGATGTGTCAAGTAAGCTGCCGGCTGGGGAGGAAGACCTGGTGACAGCAGGTGCTGCCCACTTGAGGGGAAGAGAATGCAGTGATGTGCATTGATGGCCCTTAAGCAGCTTGGAGACTGAGGCACAGGGATGGACTTGCAGGCCAGCAGGGAGGTCTTGCTTATAACAGAACTGGGTAGCTAGGGATGTAAAGTGGGCAGTGTGATGCTGGAATCCAGAGGGAAGCCGCTCTAAAACCAATCCTTTACTGAGCACAGGCATATGAGACAGAGGAGTCCGATTTAAATGTCAAGGCCCAAGTGTCAGCAAGCTACTGATGCCAAAGTAAAACTGCTCTGATGCACACAGCACATAAGCAAAGGAGAGGAAAACCTTACCATAAACACCTGTGCTCATGACATCGACAGCCACCACGGTGCCCACTGCCTGAACACTACTAGCAAGGAGATGTACACATATTTACATCATAGGTAGACAAATGAAACCTTGTCGTTGGAAGCAAGCTATGTGAAATCTGCAGTGACTTAGGTACAATTGAGCAGACACAGGAAGAAGTGACACCACTGTGTTCTGATGGAATGAAGCTAACAAAACAAAACAAAACAAAACAAAAAAACCTGTCAGCCCTGTGGAAGTAGGTAATAATAGCTGTCACCGGAGCTGGAGACTAGGAAGGTTGTGGGGAGGGAGAGGAAGTTGCTTTCACCGTGGAGTAACTAGTGACAATTGACACTTGTTACAGTTTTGCCTCTGACAAAGTCCAGAGGTTTCTAAGAACCTCTTAGGGATGTGGTTCTTAGGGTGTACAAGTGTCCAGTTCTTAGCTCACAAATGTCTACTAAGGTTTCCCTAAGTAAGGTGTGGACAGTAGGCCGTTAACACTGCCACTTAGCCAAGGCAGAGGGCCTCCATCTGGGTGGATGGCGTAATGTAGAGCCTTCTTGCCTCAGCCTTACCTGTGGCTGCTCTAGTGACTGGTCCCTATGGGGCCCCCAGTCTATCTGTTCCAGAAGTGAATCCTGGGCATGGGGGGCCTGCAGCCCCATTCTGGTTCGTGTATGTGAGCTAAGCAAATGACTTGATACAGTGCGAGGTCCTAGCCCTCCGTCCACATCAGTATGGCTGGGTGCATAGCTTCCCTATTGATAAGCATCCCTAGTCATCTATGCTGAAGGAAATGCCAGAGATTCCACTGAGTAAACTAAGGTCTCAGAAGTGATCCACAGTGCCTTCCCAGGTAGAATCAGAAACATCCAGACTCTATCTACAGCCAGAAGCACTCACCAACAGGGTATAGGACACAAACCAGACAGCAGTCTACCGCCCTCAGGTTCCTGGCCAACCTTGGGAGGTCCAGGTGTGCTCCTGAATCCACAACTTTGAAATCCAAACGGACCGTGTTAGTTAACAGAATTGAGTGAATTGGTCCCAAACCAAGAGTCAGGGAGGCAAGACATACAGCTGGCCACACTGTTGGATGGGTTTCGTGCTTCACTGTACTGCAGCCAGAGTGGGATCCTGGGGTGCACAAAGCAGAGCCTGGTGGTGGTAGGCCATGGGAGCTACAGTGTGGGTCATGAGTGGAGCACATGGCCCCTTCCTGCCTCAGGAGCCCATCCCTTCCCTGTTTCTGCATCAGGTGTCCGGCCCTGTTTCTGCATTGGAGGTGCCCATTTCCAGACTACTCAATGGGTTCGTTTCTGCCCAGGAGTCCCAGCGGATGACATTCTGGGCCCTACCTCTCTACCCCTTCTACCCAGCATGCCTATCACAGCTCTTTGTATTTTGACAAACCAGAGATCCATACTGCAGAAACTGCGTTGTAGACCCCCAGCGCAGCTCTTATTTGGACACCTCAGCTCCTCTCGTTATTAGGCAAGGTCACTAAGTAGGCCTGTGGCTGTTTTTACAGGACAGATGGATGACTGAGTGGATGGGTGGGTGGGCACATCGGAAGAAAGCCCTTTGGCACCTACAAGTGGTTTGCTTATAGATACGAATGGCCAGGCTGTGTCCCTCTGGGGAGCAGCTGTTCACTGCTGACTTCCATCCCCACAGCTTGTCTTGTTCACCATCCTGATGCCGCTCTGGCCCTGGTGGACACTGTCTTTAGGAACTTCTGCCCTGTAGTTTGGCCTCTGGTGAGTCCCAGGGGTGAATTCAGAAAACAAGGTTAGTTGGTTTGGGCTTTGGGGGGTGGGAGCCCAGGGCTGCTATCAAATGGTTATCTCTGTAGCTCTCCTCTTTAGACACTGAGGCAGGACTCACCCTGAACCCAACTAGCCAGGTTCCTACAGAGGCCTGTTGCCCCCTCATATGTGATGGTATTACATGTGGGCCACCATTCCCACACAGCATTTACGTGGGTTCTGGGGAATCCAAACCCTGGTCCTCACCCTGGGAAGGCACTTGGCCTCACTTTACAAGGAGCTGGTAATAGGACCTGCTTGGCTCAGCCAGGACATGGTTTTCTGTGCCTGGCATCCTGATGTGGCTCCTGGGCCCTCTCCACTCCCTTCGATCATCACTGGAGCTCAGCCACTAGTCCACTAACACAACAGAATTTGCTTCTGGTCTGGCCACCAGGTGGCAGTGGCTACAAAGCTAGGTGGCTGTGCTCTGGGGCCACCCTCTAGGGATGGATGAGACCTGTGACCAAGCCCTTGCTGAGGCCATGGAGGTGTGTGCAGCAGCTGGGGAGATGATTTCTAGACAAGGGTGACTGGGACGGTCACAGTGGGACTGACAGGCTGTGCAGGGAGGGCTGGCCCTGTAGATACTGCAACCAGGATAAAGCTTCATCCTGCAGACAGACAGGAGGTTCTTTCCCTACTTTCTCTGGTGTATCTGCAGGGCCTGGTGGAGGTGCACACTGCCACGCTGTAAGTACCCACTGAGAGGAAATGGGTCTCTCCTTACCCCTCTCTTCTCCGATCTTCAATTTAGCCACCTGGCTACACCTCCCAAGTGCTGTGACAACAGACCAAGTTGCATAGTGCTGAGTCTTCATGCTGGGAATCCCCTATGGGTGGTGAGCTCTGTGGCCCAAGAACCTTGGACGTAGAAACCAATTCTCAAGAATCCCTGAGCAGCTCTGCCATGAGGGCCCTTGTGTGCCCAGAAGGTACCCCAGTGCCAGGAGCACTGCCCTCCGATGCTCTCATCTGCTCACACAGGAAAAAGCACTTTAAGCATGGTATGGAATCACGCACGTAAGTTCTGAACCAAGGAGAACCTATGGGACCTAGGGGTGTGAATTCTGGCCTGTTAGAACCTGCCTCCATTCCCATGAAGCCTTGAGGCCCAATATAGTGAGTGTTAGGGTACCAGCTGACCACATCCCTAACATCCCTTGATGACCCAGGCAGATGGGAAAGAAAATTATTGAGCATCAAGGCATCTATCCTTGAGGCCAAGTGTAGGGTTCACGGCACTTGAGATGATGGCATTTCTAAGATGCACAGGGCAAGGAGGATAGTTCCTACTTTTATCAGCATGGTTTTAGTTTGGGCTTTGGTGGCCTCAGCGGGTTAGAGGATAGAACCCTCCTTCTCGCCTTCCATTAACTGACAAGTTCACTAAAGTGAACTAGAAAACAAACAGTGAAGAGCCTGGAAAGCCAACTGGTGTAGGGTGGGGCTCTGCATGCAGCGGTTGCCCCACTGCCCCCTGCTGGGAGCAGCCTGAAGTGCAATCCTGGCTTCTGCTCCAACCTGGGTCAGGCACAGTGCAGACACTTTCAGGAAGGAGGCTCACAGCCACCCTATGTGAGAAAGCAATGTGTTTACATATACATGGAAAGTCTGAGGATTTGACAAGCTAACACTAGCTGCATCTTCCCTACTTGTGTGGTTTTCAGACTGGAGCAGGTCTGGGAAAAAAACAACCCAGAGCAGAGGATGGTGGCTCAGCACCACATTCTCTCGCGGAACCTGACTGCTTGTGTGGTTGGGCATCTGAGGAGCCTGAGCCTGAGAAGGCACTGGAGCTCAGAGCACAGAGTAGGGGCTGGGGTGGGTAACCACAGAAAAAGCCAGGTGTGATGACGTGTGCTTTTAATCCCAGCGCTAGGGAGGCAGAGACAGGAGGGTCCCTGGAGTGGCTGGCTGACTGGCTGGCCTAGCTGTTGACCTCTGGCCTCCACGTACATGCACACGTATGTACATGCACACATATACACTTTTTTTTTTAAACACAAAAGGTACAATGTCAGAACTTGAAGGCAGAGATAAGCCTTACTAGTTCAAGGAGATGGTGTGATGGTGTGGATGGGTCTGAGTATGTATGGACAGTGCTTGAACATGTACAATGTCTGTGGCCTTGATGCTGGGGCAGGATGGGAGAAAGTCAACTTGGAAGACAGGCTGGGGCCTGGTTAAGCAGGAGGCGATGGCAGCAGGCTCCTGTTGCTGCCCGAGTATCAGGGTGTTTGGACAAGAGCTAGACTGAGGCCAGAAGATGAACCAGAGGGCAGGGCACAGAAAGATGCTGCATCCTGGAATCCAAGGTAGGGGCGAGGGTGGCTGTGAGCCAAAGGAAAGGCGGCTTAATCATTCCACAAAGGCCATGGGTTTCTGTTCAACTGGCCTTTAGAGCAAGCTGATGGGCTCCATGATGCTCAGACTCTTCAGTGCTGGGCAATGGACTCAAGACCATAGCATTGGTAGAGACCATGCACTGGGACACCAGGGGCCACATGGCCACACCAGGCCCAGTGCATTAGGTACCATAGTGCCCTTTCCCCAGCTCTCCCCACACAACCAGTTAGTAAGCAGCAGGATAGGATAGGGGCATCTCTAAGGAAGCCTTGAGCAAGCCAAGATGTTGGGTGGTAGAAGATGACAAGAAGTCTCATGAGAAGTCAACTCTCCTCTCTCTCTCTCTGTCAGTAAGATGTACTAGAAGCCCAGGGGTATTCTCAGTCTCTTTGCAAGCCTGGCTCAGTGTAGTCTCAGTACCCAGAAACCTTCAATATCGCTCTGCATGATGCGTGGCAGAGAAAGGAAGGGACATCAGACTCAGGCAGGGAGGTGAGCTGGGCAGCTACGTCCTTGACACCCTCCAAGAGTCTCATTTCTTTGGACACATTGAGGCATGTTCTTAGACATGACAAGCAGAATCTGTTCAGAGATTGTCCCCTCTCCCTTTAGGGCACTGCTCAATGGCATTTGAGGGAGAGGCCTAGATGCCTGCCCTACTCACAGCTTCATAGGATTTACTACCATCTTCAAGCATGCATCTATTTGTTAGTTGGGGAGTTGTTTCTTGTTCATTTATATTAATTCCCTGAGGAAGTACACTGGCTGCAATCTCCTGGGTGGTGGCACGGCGTGCTCAAGAAATTAACTTAAATGAGGAAAGGATTATTGTGCTGTTATCTTGAGCCCTAGTCCACAGTTTGTGTTGCATTGAGCTTATGGTGGTCTCGTGCATCAGGTGAGATGTGCAGCTGAGAACTCCTCAGCTAATGGCAGCAAGAAGCAAAAAGAAAGGAAGAGGCCACCGTCTAAATATCCCCTTCAAGGTGTGCCTAATGACCCAACTTCCTCCCACGAGGCCTCACCTCTTAATGGTCCATGGCTTCCCAACTGCAGAGTGAGCTGGGGACCAAGTCTTCAGACCCAAACTATATAACATGTTGATAGAGAGATGGATAGATGAGTGGATGGATGGATGGATTGGTGAATGGATGGATGGATGGTGAATAGATGGATGGATGGATGGATGGGTGGGTGGGTGGATGGATGGATGGATGGATGGATGGTGAATGGATCATGGATGAATCGATGGGTGGGTGGGTGGTAGATGGATAGATGGATGGATAGATGGATGGATGGATGGTTATGAAGCTTTCTCATACGAAACACAAAAACAAACCCACAAAGCTGTATCCATGATGCAATATGCGCCGGATGTGGTGGCACATGCCTTTAACCCCAGCACTCTGGGAGCAGAGGCAGGCTGCACAGAGAAACCCTGTCTCAGAACAAAACAAAACAAAACCATGATGCAATAATATGCAGAATATACGACTCAGTTATCAGACATGTGTATGTGTTTCCCGCACTGCACTACTGGCATCTTGGTCTGAATCAACCTTTGTTGTTGGGGGCTGTGTATCCTTGGGTGTTTGTGACAACCTTGGATGGTAAGTGGCACCTACCTAAGCTGTGGCAACCAGACCTCCCACCCTTGGATAAGGCTGGTGCTAGAAGGCTTTGCTGCTGTCATTTATTTACCACATATTTACATTCCACTGGAAGCCTGGCTGGCTGCCAAGGCCTTTGGTTTCTCAGTGGCCAGCCTACGGCAGACCCCCTTCAAGTCCAAAGTCGAGATTCTGAGACATCAAACATTCAACAGGAGGGGCTGGCGCTCCTCATCAGCAACATCGCCAGAGGGAATTTCATAGGTGACACACAGGGAGGAGTAGAGGCAACCGAGGAAGGACACAAGGCTGGAAAAGTACATCACACCATTGGCACTGCCCACGGCTGAAGTCAGGGGCCCCAGGACCAGAGAGACAAGGATCTGAGCCAGAAAGTACTGGCAGCTGAGCAGCGAGATGTCCACTCCCATGCCACGTCGTGTGCCATCTGCACTGGACCCTGCAAACTGACCAGGAGACAGTCACATCAGTCAAGCCTGCCACAGCCTCCCTGCAGGAGTTGGGATAAAAGGACCCAAGAAGATGAGGTAGGAGGCGCAGGGACCAAGCAAGGGTCAGCCAGTGTCCAAGGGACAACAACCAGAAAGCCTGGCTTATTTCTCACAGGCCAGGTGGTACAGGACTGTCCCCAGGGCAGTGGCTGCACAATTCCACAAATGTTCCAAAAGCCATTGAGATTTTGAGTTCTTGAGATGGGTTTTCCTGAAGCCCCAGCTAGCTTCAGACTCCCCGTGTAGCAAATGACCTGGACCTGATTCCCACCCAGTCGAGTTACTGTGCAGTAGCATATCTGTGTAGTCCCAGGTCTGAGGAAGTGGAGGCGGAAGGGCTACTTTGAACTATTGGGGAAAACAAAACCAAAACAAAAACTCTGTGGGGAATCAGATCTCAGTGCAGCTGCCAAAAAAGAACCAGTGCTGAAGGCTGACAAGAAGGCACAGCAGGTGCTAGTGCTTGCCTCATAACCTAAGTGTCATCTGCAAACCCACACACTGATGGAAGGAGAAAACTGCACTAAAGTGTCCTCTGACCTGCATACATGCGTGGTGACACCACACACACACACACACACACACACACACACACACACACACACACACACACACACACACCTTACATCACCGGAACTGAATTAAACAACCCTTTTTCTTTTCCTTGTTAGGCCTAGGCCTTCCATATCTCCTTTAAAAAAAAAAAAACAAGCAGACAAACCGACCCCCACCGCCACCCCTCCATGCCATCAGCCTTCATCACCTTGGACGTTCCCGGTGCCTTGCTCTCATTTCTCTAGACCCAGCCTTGAACCGCTTTGTTAATAGAGGGAGCTCTTCCTCAGTGTCCCTGTTCAGATGGGATGTAGCCCGGAGGTAGCTCTAAAGGTAGCAGAGGAAGTGCCAGTGCCTTGCCCAGGCACCTACAGCACTAGAGGGGACACACTCAGAAGGGCTCTCTCCATTCAAATGTGTCACCTTCCGTCTTGATAGCCTCCATTTCCAGCCAAAGGCCCTGCAGCACACACTGGACACATCTCTCTCTCTGATAAGTTCCCTCAGAAGACGCGCCCACACCCACCTTCTTACTCTGGTAGTAATCACACAGCAGGGAGTAGGGCAGGGTACAGAGCGTAGAGAACAGGATGCCGTAGGTGGTGCAGAGGGACAGGACCACGTACAGGTTCCTGGAGAGTGTGGCCAACCCAGTGCCCAGGCCGAAAGCGAGGTAGGCGATGAAGTAGAGGGTGCGGACGCTCAGACATTCCTCCAGCTTCTCCAGGATAGCTGCAGGCAGAACAAAGGCTGACTAGGTGGCCTGGCCTCTTCCCTGGCCCACTTCTCCCCTGGGCAGAGCAGAGGTGGGCACAGGAGACCAGCGTGATAGGTGTCTTGACCTGCCTGGAAAGGGAGGACACCGCTGCAGGCCTGTTGCATGGATAGTGGACCTGGGGTGCCCTCATTCACACCTACTCCGTAAGGGCCCGGGACTTCAAAAGGTGAGGCTCCTGAGGGACGCAGCTTGGTGGCTTGCCTGCAGTGGGAGCGGTAAGAGTCTTCCGCTTGGCTGGCCATCATCTTGGTCAAGGGGTAACAACAGGTAAAGTAAAACAGAAGGCCGCTTGGCAAGGGGGTCCCAGCAGCCCCAAAGTGCTGGCCCCAGGGGCTCACAAGTGAGATGGGCATCTAGTTCTGGGGTCTCTGGAGACTGAACTGGACTTCAAGCACACACAGACTGAGCACATACATAGACTATTGCCCAGAGCTACACTGCAGGCCATAAACACCCTTTATTCAGGAGCTTCCCACGGGGAGGGAAGTCGGAGAGCAGTGGGCACACCGCAGCCTGCAGCCTGCTTCTGACCTATTTTTCAGAGCTTTGTCACGTGTGCGTGCTACACACGGAGCGCAGGGCTCTGTAAGGGTTAAGTAATCTCTCCACCAGGAGCTAAGTCCTCCCAGCTCCCCCCACCCCCACCAATGCAGCCTGGCTTTGTATGACCCCTGAGCCAAGAGTGGCTTTGTTCTTCTTTTCCTCCTCCTCCTCCTCCCCTCCCCCTCCTTGGCCTTCTCCTCCCCCTTCGTCGTTCTCCTAATATTCATGTAGGTGTGTGGTAGGGTTGGGTTGGGGAGACATGTGTGGAGGTCAGAGGACAATTTGTTGAAGTAATTTTCTTTCTTCCACTCTGGATTCTGGGGGTTCAGCTCAAGTCATCAGGCTTGTCAGCAAGGGCTACTACCCACTGAGACATCCCACCTGCTTTGTATTTTGTTTGTTTGTTTGTATTTGGGGGGGGCGGTTTCAAGGCAGGGTTTCTCTGTGTAGCCTTGGCTGTCCTGGACTAGCTTTGTAGACCAGGCTGGCCTTGAACTCACCGAGCTCTGCCTGCCTCTGCCTCCTGAGCACTGGAATTAAAGGCGTGCATGGGAAGGGAGCTTTTGTTTGTTCTGGTGGCACCTGAAGACTCTATGACGTATACACATTTCACAGAGCACTAATATGGCATTATTGGCTCAGGGCAATGCCAAGACCTTTCTGTAATCTCATGACTGCTTTGGGATCACTGGGCTGTTAAGAAGCTGCAACAGGGCCAGTTTGACCTCAGAATCTAGAAATATCTGCTACCTGGCCTTTTGCCCTAAGATCACAGGAGAACACCAGAGCTTCAGGCAGCCAGCCCCAGGCAAAAGGGGACTGACCTGGGATGAACTGAGCATGGCATCCGTAGGGCCACCCAGAAGAACACCCTCGGGGTCAACTCAGACTGCAGGCTGGCCTGTGCACTCGACGCTCTTGCTGCTCCTGCCCCCCAAATCACCACTACATGGTTGCTTGACTTCTTCCCAGGCCTTCTCTGGCCCTACTGTTCTACAGAGATTTGTATGAAAAATGGGCTTAGCAGCCACATTTCAGCCTGCGTGTGGCCCCATGGCTTGTCCCCAGGCCCCACTTTGCTCTCGTCTGTGAACCCATGGTCTAGGCAAGTCTAGACTATTGGGGTGCCACCTCTGGAGGTCTAACACACACGCAGGGTTGATCTTTGAACCCCAGGTGCCTACCCCTGGGTTCAGTTAGTGCAGCTGGTAAGCCCAGCAGTTGCTAAGGACTTGAACAGAGGACTGTGGTGCCTCCCCTGAGGGGGGACTTCACACCTGCCTGCGGTTGGGTGCATGCAGCGGGTACCTGAGTAGAAGGCGGCACTGAAGGCGTAGATACACATGCCCCAGCAGCCCATGGTCACGCCACTGTTGTACTTCTGGTACGCTTCTGACGTGTGCGGCGCCTTCGGGTCGCCCTGAAACACCACCTCGCCCATGAAGTCCGTGTAAAAAAGCAGCATTCCCTCAAATGAGAGCCACCCTGGAGGAAGACAGAGGCTGTGACCTGGGGCCACCAAGGCTGTGCTCCTGCCCCACCTTCTCCCGGTAGTAACACGTGCAATCCAGGCTTGCTGGCTCACACCTGTGAAGGGGATCAGCAGTTCAAAGCCAGCATGGGCCAAGCTCCATTTTGGTTGAACTGTGACCGTCTTCATAATGAGAATAACTTGGTTTCCAGAACTATAGGAATTTGTTATTTCTAAGGTCTTGTGTCCCTGCCCTACAGACCCTCACCCAGTAAAGGCTGGTCAGGAATGGTGTTTCTCCATCACCTAACATTTTTTTGTGTGTGTTTTGTTTGACAGAGTCTCTCTACGTAATCCTGGCTGTCCTGGAACTCTCTTTATAGACCACGATGGCTTGGAACTCATGGAGATCCAACTGTGCACTGCAAGATCCACCTGCCTCTGCCTCCTGAGTTCTGGGATTAAAGGTGTGCACCACCATGCTCAGCTTGGAGAAATATTCTTATAATCAGGAAGAAAGTTAATGCTGGTGATATTCAGTAACTTGGAGAGGAATGTATTTAGTCAGGGAAAATATTTTAGTTTTGTTTTGTTTTGTTTATTTGTTTGTTTTTGAGACAGGGTCTCTCTACATACCCCTGGCTGTACTGGAACTCTGTAGACCAGGCTGGGATTAAAGTCACATGCTACCACACCCAGCAAGGGAAATACATTAGGAAATGCAAACTGTGATGCGGGCCTGACGTGTGTCACTACTGATCCTGCTTCCAAGTGCCACCCTTGAGGACTCAACTAACACCTTCCTTAGCCAAGGAAGGTCATGGTCATGCCCTCTCAAGCCACAAAAAATGGTCAACCACAACTTCTGTGCTATCAAGTAATGTTGTTAAAAACTGTGTATGTGTGTACTGTGTGCGCACATATGTGTGCATTTACTCATGCGTGCGTATGTGTGTGGAGGCCAGAGATCAGCATCAGGTGTCTTCCTCAATTGTTCTCCATCTTATCTCTTTGAGACAGGGTCTCTCACAGAACTTGTTGCTCCTTGATTGGCTAGAGTGGCTGGCCAGCAGGCCCCAAGCATCAGTCTACCCACTCTGGGCCTGGAACTTGCTATGCAGCCAAGAAGAACCTCCCGAATGCTGGGGTGGCCATAGGTACCCCTGGTTTATGCAGTGCTGGGAACAGAATCCACGCAAGCACCCTACCAAATGAGTTGTATCGTTAGCCCATCAAATATTATTAAACTCATTTCCACAGTAGCAGAGTGTGTCCCAAAACAGATACACCCTAACACATTTAACCTTTCCCCTAGGCTGGACGTCTGTGTCCCTATCTTAGCTTTTGTTGGCATAAGCTGTGCTCCACTAAGCACCTGTCATCTAGGTTTTGGGGGCCATCTGTGATTCTGGCTTATGTGGGACACCCTCCCTGCAAGATCACTGTGGGAAAGACTGAGACCATTTTTAAGTCTTGCCTGTAATGTCGATTGTGTTGTCATGGCCCCCTCCCCCAACCTTCTACAAATCCTGTCACCCTCAGACCTCCAACAACATAACAACAAGTGAATAAAAGCCACGCTGGGGCCTCTCAATAGTTCCTAGCGGGCCAAGCCTGGTGGTCTAAGACCACCACCAGGTGTGCAGGTGGATGGGAGGTCTATGTGCAGGTACATCCAAGGGTTCCAGAAGATGGGGTTCAGTGCTTAACCTGGGGGAGCCTCCAGCACAGCAAACCGGGCCCACATCCCACTCTCGCTCTTGTCTGGAAGGATGAGGAACATGGGAACGCCCGAGAAGTGAGCCTCTGTGTCCAGACTCCACACGCAGGCCCTGGCTGCACCCCGCCACACACCAGGACATCATGGCTCACCCAGAAAGTGATTGACACAGAGACTGCGCAGCGCCTTGGGCATGTTGTAGATGGTGGAACAGAGGCGCCGCAGCGACAGTGGCTGCTCCAACTGCTCACTGGAGCCCGTCAGCTCGCTCTCGTACTTCACACCGTTCAGGAGGATGTTCGCAACCTGTAACAGAACCACAGACACCCAAGTCAGAGCCATTAGGCCCACATCCGCCAGAGGCATGTGATGGGTATGCTAAGATGGAGCACACAAACAGCTCCCAGCACACACTGTGGGGACCTCTGTCTTAAAAAAAAAAAAAAACTTTAAAAAATTATTATTACATGTGTGTGTGTGTATGATGTATGTATGTATGTATGTATGTATGTATGTATGCATGCATGTGTATGAGTGCAGGTGTATACATGCCACAGCATGCACGTGGAAGTCTGAGGACAATTTTGGGAATCAGTTTTCTCCTACTGTGGGCTCTGCAGGCTTGTGCAGGAGCATCTACCAGCTGAGATCTCACAGGCCCCTCTGCCTTCTTACAGGGTGGTAACGAGCCAGCACACACCTCATGGGAAAGAAGACTTTTGCACTTGTCTGAGCTCCAGGAGAAGTTAATTTTGAGCATGCACACAGTGCAGCACAGGAGGCCCCCCCTTCCTTTCTCTCTCCCCTCTCTCCTTCCCTCTCTCTCCTCCCTCCCCCCTCTGTGTATCTTCCCCCTCCCTCTGTGTGTGTGTGTGTGTGTGTGTGTGCGCACGCGCACGCGCACACATGCTTGTGAGTGAAGGAGAGAGAGAGAGTAAGAAAGAAAGTGCCTGCAGACACAGAGGAAGTAAATCCCTCAAAAAGTAGAGATATAACTAAAATAAATACAGATGGGGGAGAGGAACAGTTGGTAAATGCTTGCCATGCAAGCATGAGATATGAGTTTGAGCCTCAGACATGGGTTTGCAATCCTAGCACTGAGGAGGCAGAGTTTGAGCTTGCTGGTCAGCTAGTTAGCCTACTTTGCAAGTTACAGGGCACTGAGAGACCCTGTTCCAAAAAAACAAACAAAAACAAAACAAAACAAAACAAAAAAACCAAGGATGGTGTCTGAAGAAGACCCAAAGTTGACCTCTGACCTCCACATATCTGTGCACACATGTGCACATGCACACACATGAAATGTGGATCAGTTTTAGCCCAGCCAGCCCCTATCCCCAACCCTGTCCCCATTAGAGAAGGCTGTGAAAACGGTACTTTAGGGGTGACTGACGACACCTGTTTAAGACCCTCTCCGCACAGGTGGGTCTCCTTTCACATGGAGGACAGAGAGGGCAGCCGTGTCAGTGGGCACATCCCTCAAGGGGGTTCACTGTGAGGCAAGGCACCCGCAGTCCGCAGAATGAAAGAAGCAGGATTTGGCTACTTCCGGGCAAAGCATCTGATATGTGTACAACCTCTCTGAATGAGGCTTCACGCCCGCCACCTTGTCCGGCTTTGGGGCACAGACTCCATTGTCAACTAATCCTGGAATTGAGCTATTATTTGGAGAATTAGGAAGGCAGAGCACTGCTCTGGTTGGGGGCGGGTGGCACTGTGGGCACCAGACTATCTTAGTGGGAAAAGAAAGTAGGAAGCCTGGAGTTCTGGATCCCAGAGCGGCCATAAACGAAGATTGTTATCTATACCTGTGGCAGAAGAAAGCAAAAAGCACCAGGGAACCTGCATGTGTTCATATGTAGCTCACTTTTTAAAAGGTTTATTTGTTTACTATTTATACAGCATTCTGCCCGCACGTGTGCCTGCCCACCAGAAGAGGACACCAGATCTCATTATAGATGGTTGTAAGCCACCATGTGGTTGCTGGGAATTGAACTCAGGACCTCTGGAAGAACAGACAGTGCTCTTAACCTCTGAGCCATCTCTCCAGCCCCAATTTATTTATTTTTATTTTATGTGTATTGGTGGCTTGCCTGCATGTGTGTCTTTGTGAGTGTGTCAGATTCTGGGGTTACAGACATTGGTCAGCTCCCATGTGGGTGCTGGGTTTTGAACCCAGGTCTTCTGGAATAGCAGTCAGTGTCCTTAACCACTGAACCATCTCTCCAGCCTATATATATATATATGTATATATATACACACAGGGTTTTGATAACCACCCAGGTGCTGGGTTTACACACATGTCCCATGCTCTGTGTATGGGCAGCTGAAGACTGAATTGGAGCTTTGCACACGCTAAACAAGCTGTCTGTCAGCTGAGGTCCAGTCCCAGGCTTTAGCCCACGATTTTAACTACTTTTCTTTCTTTTTATGCACATTGGTGTTTTGCCATGTATGCCTGTATGTATGTCTGTGTGAGGCATGGAGTTATTGACAGTTGGGAGCCACCATGTGGGTGCTGGGAACTGAACCCCCGTCCTCTGGAAGAGCAGCCAGTGCTCTCAACTGCTGAGCCATCTCTCCAGCCCAATTTTTACTATTTCCAAAGAACTTATTCCCAGACCCACAGTGTTGGCAGAATGGAAACAGAGGGAACAGGAAAAGGGGGATGCTGGGAGCCACTTGAGTTTTGTGAAACAACATCCCATTTGACAAAGGGCCAGAGAAGCTCACAATGAAGAGGACAGGCCGTTGATTTGTGCAGCTAGGAACCCCTGCCTCTGGCGAAACTGGCTGCACATCTGATGACCTGGGCACCCCTCCCTGGGAGGAGCAGCCACTTACTGCAGAACCCTTCCTCCCGCAGAGGCTGCCTCAGCCAGCAGTGCATCTGTGGCCTGAGAGAAGTATCATATTGGGTCATGCTCCAGGCTACCTGGCTCCAGAACAATCTCCCTGAAGGGACCTGCACAGGTGAGATGCTCCACAGGGCCGTGTGGCCTAGAAACCCTGAGTTCCCAATCTCTCTCTCTCCAAAAGGGCACA
The DNA here is from genome assembly GCF_964271855.1 of Acomys minous. Lineage (NCBI taxonomy): Eukaryota > Metazoa > Chordata > Mammalia > Rodentia > Muridae > Acomys > Acomys minous. The sequence continues at coordinate 124,154,656 of NC_140487.1, forward strand.
GGCACTGTCTACCCAAGTAATAGGGCAACCTTGCTTCAACTTAAAGGAGCCTCCTCCTCAAGGTGGTGGGTGCTCTGTGCTCTCTGTCTGTCTGTGTGTGTGTGTCTGTCTGTCTGTCTGTCTCTCTCTCTCTTTGTGTGTCTCTGTCTTTCTCTGTGTGTTGTGTGTGTACACGTGTGCATGTCTGTGTGCCTGCATGTGTGTGTGTGTGTGTGTGTGTGTGTGTGTGTGTGTGTGTGTGTCTTTTTCTCAGGTCCTCACACTTACAGCTAACCACCTGGGGTTCTGAAAGTAACCTCCAGTAGCAACCATAGCATTGTGGCCAAACCAGCATTTACTAAAGGCACTTCAAGCAGCCTTCCAGAAGATTCTGTCCCTTTGCAGAAGACAGCCTTGAGCATGCAGCCCTTCTGGATCAGCTAGTGTCACACATGAGTAAGGGCGACTGCTCACCCTGGGGAGGTCCCAGAGACACTGCATACTGCCATGATGTCACCATCTTCCTTCAAGACTCAGATCTGTTGGTACCATATTTAGAGGGCCCATGTGGGCAGTGGCTGGCCTGGGAAAGTGCTAGAAACCAGTAACAAGTGTGCAGCACTTGTTACTTTGGGATAAACATGATGGTTTGTAGAGGACTATCTGTGACTCACGGGTCCTGTTTGGAACATATCCTCCCATCTGGGGACTCACACATCCCAGCGTCACATACCCACATGCAAAGGAAGCTGTCTCTGGGCCAGACTTCCTCCTCACCCTCTAACTGACCACAGAGGCGACCACACAAACCGTGGACCATCGGATCCTTGCCTCCCCTTGACATTTATTTGCTTTTACCTGCTGGCTGAAGGTCACGTTCCTTCTCCTGCTCGTTTCAGGGCCATTCCCTCCAGCCACATCTGGGAGAGCCAAGGTCTGGGGCCTCTTCAGGATCCCTGAGGCCCGTGGCTTAGAGGTGTCCAGAGAGCCGACCCTTAGCACATCTCCATCCGAGCCCAAGGTCAGGGCCCCCTCTCTCCTCTCCAGGAGCCCCCTCTCCTGGCAATAGAAGCCATCGGGGGCCCGAGGAAAACTGACACTGATGGCCTGCCTGGGGACGCTGCTGGGGAGAGCCAGGTAATTGTCATGGCCCGCTGTGAAACAGTCAATGAGCACACTGTCTATGTTGGAGGTGCCGAAGGATGACGCAAACTCATTGATGCCTGTGAGGGAGCTGTCCCTGCTGATGAAGCTGCCATACTTAGGGGTGAGGGGGCTGGGTGGGGAGATGGGGGTGGAGAAGCTGGCGTACAAGCTGGTGGCTGTAGCAGAGGGGAGGGCGTCGCCCGCCCCCTCCTCCAACAGAACAGGTGGGGAGGGGGGCAACGGGAGGCTTGGGCTCTTCATAGGTGTCCTCTTCTCACCCAGAGGCCGAAGAGGCCTCTCAGGGATGCTGATCAGGGTAAGCACGGTGGTGACACTCAGGGTGACGGCAGTGAAGAGATAGATGACACGGAGCTGACCCCCCAGGGCCCTCCCGAAGCTGGTTTTGTCCCAGTGGATGCCCCCGACCACATAGCCGAACCCTCCTCCAAGACCTGTGGAGAGAAAAAGGATTCAGGGTCTTCCTCAACAGACAGGCAAGGAGGCCCTTCCCCCGCCCCGCCCCAGCAAAAGTGGAGCCATTTCTTAGAAGCAAAGTCCATCCCAAAGACCCACTGCGGCATCTGTCCCATCTGCAGCCTCTCCCTGCCAGGGGTGCTCCCGACACGCCCCGCAGGGCCAACAACTACTCGCTTCCCCACATAAACATTGAGGCTCTCGTCTCCAGGACAGGGAGCAGAGGGACAAACTGCCAGCCTGTCCTTCCATTTGAAAGGAACTGTGTCAGAATCACGCAAGGCGCTCTTTGGACCCAGCCACACTGTAAGACACAAACCCAGCTTTACTGCAGCAAAAACACACCAAGACCTCGCCTTCAACACACAAGCCCGAGTGCGCATGAACATCATCCTTGTGCATGGCCACCATGAAGAAAGTCACCTCTAAGGACAACCCGTGCTCTGGGGATAGAATTGGAGTCATCAGGCTTGGCAGCGAGACCTCTACCCACTGCGCCATCTCAGGGGTGGATTTGGAGTCATTCTAATTAGCCCTTGATGCATCTTTTGGAAGAGCCCACGGATGATTTGTAACCTTTAACAAGGGCAGGTTTCAAATTTCGATTTTTACTTTAAAAGTAATCTATAGCTTATGTTTGTAGCCTTGGCTCACTCACTATCAAGACCAGACAGGCCTCATAGTCACAGAGATCTCCTTATCTCTGCTGGTATTAAATTTGTACATCATCACATATGGCTGATTATTAAAATAATGTATTTATTTACTTTTACTGTGTGTGTGTGTGTGTGTGTGTGTGTGTGTGTGTTGGTGCCTGCTTGAGTTCATGTACACCACGTGATTGCAGGAGGCTGTGGATGCGGAAGAGGATGTCAGGTCCACTAGATCTAAAGTCCTCGGTGTTGTCAGCCCAGATTCTTTGCAAGAGCAATCAGTGCTCTTAGCCACCAAATCATCTCCCCATCAGACTAAACTGCCATTTTAAACAGGATTTTTTAAATTAAAAAAATTTTAAATTTATGTGTGCCTGCAGACCAGAAAAGGGCACCAGATCACATTACAGATGGTTGTGAGCCACCATGTAGTTGCTGGGAATTGAACTTAGGACCTTTGGAAGAGCAGCCAGTGCTCTTAACCTCTGAGCCATCTCTCCAGCCCTAGGATTTTTTTTTTTCCTTTCATATCACTTTGTTGTAAGTGTTTCATTTAGGAAAGTCAGGGTTTTAAATTTTTTGTTGTTCCTATTTACTTAGGAAACTCTGAATTACATTTTTATTAATTTCAGTGTGTGTGGGGTTTCATACCACAGTGTGCATGTGGAGGGTTAGGGGACAACTTGAAGGAGTTAGCTCTCTCCTGCCACCATATGGGCTCTGGGGATCAGATATGGCTTGTCAGCTTTGGTGACAGGTCCCTTCACCCACTGAGCCATTTTAAGGGCCCCTTGCTTTGAGACAGAGTCTTACTATGTAGGCCTGGCAAGACTGGAACTCACTATGTAGACCAGGCTGGGCTTGAACACTGGTGACTCTCCTGCCTCTGCCTCCCCAAGTACTAAGGCATAGTCACTACACTTAGATGATTGTCTTTGTTTTGTTTTGGTTTGGTTTTTGGTTTTGCAAGACAGGGTTTCTCTGTGTAGCCTTGGCTGTCCTGAACTCGATTTGTAGACCAGGCTGGCCTCGAACTCACAGAGATCCACCTGCCTCTGCCTCCCAAGTGCTGGGATTAAAGGCGTGCGCCACCACGCCTGGCTGGATGATTGTATTTTAGTGTCCCCTTGTCATGAGGATCAAACCTCCAGCCTTGGGTGTGCTATCTCCCGGCTCTGACTTTATTATGGAATGGCGATAACCCAGCATTCTGCTGAGTTCTCCCCCCTACCCCCACAGGGTTTCTCTGTGTAGCCTTGGCTATCCTGGAATCACTTTGTAGACCAGGCTGGCCTGGAACTCACAAGAGATCTGCCTGCCTCTGCCTCCCTGAATGCTTGGATTACAGGCATGTGTTACCATGCCTGGCTCCTTTTTAATTTTAAAAAAATACATATTGCTTTTATTTATTTTAAAATTATGTATGTGGCGGGGGTGTGTCTGGTGTATGAGTGCACATGCCCACAGAGGTGGGGAGAGGGCTCTGGAGCAACCGTGTGGGTGCTGGGAACTGACTCAGGTTCTCTGAAAGAGCAATAAACAGCTTTTTACTGCTGGGCCGACTCTCCAGGTTCCCCCGACACCCAGTGCTTTTGGGACAGTTTCTCAGCTTATTTGTTTATTTGAGACAGTCTCACTGTATAGAACCTGGCTGTCCTGGAATTCACTGTGTAGACTAGTCTGGCCTTGAATGCATAGAGATCCACTGAGTGTTGGGATTAAAGGTATGCACCACACCTGACTTTATTTATTTAGATAGGGTCTTATGTATCCCAGTTTGGTTTCAGACTGTGTGGCCTAAAGTGACCTTGAACTCCTGATCCTCTTGTTTTGGCCTTCTAAACGCTGGGGTTACAGGTGTGCCCCACCACACTCCCTTTAAATAGTGCTGCAAATCCTAGGGCTCTGTGCATGCTAGGCAAACACTCTAGCAATTGTGTTCCATCCTCAGTTCCAAGACAAATATTTTCTATTTATTTATTTTGGGGCTATGTTAGGTGTGCCTTGGTGCCCAGGTGGAGGTCAGAGGGCAGCTTGCAGGAATCAGCCCTCTCCTCCTAGCATGTGGGTCTCAAAGCTCAAAGCTCAAACTCAGGCTGCCAAGCACCTTTACCAAAGATGCACGTTTTCAGTCACACTTGAAATTCACAGACTTATCTTTAGGAAGGAGCCCCCCCCCCATCTGAACCCCGTGGTACCACAGCCCGGCGGAAAGAGCACTCACCCGCCATGAGGGCGTGAATGTTCAGACCTCGGTCCTGGTCCACGGGGCCACACACGTCCATCATGTAGGCGTGGCTGGGGTTATCTGCTGAATCTGCACTAAAGTCCATCAGCACCACACCACACACTGTCAGGAGGATGCCCCATTTGTGGTTGGTGGCTGTGTCAGCCAGGGCCATGCCAATGTCCCTTCCATTGAGCAGGAGGGAGAGGCCCAGCAATGCCCCTGGAAGCAGAGAGAAAAAGTCACCAGAGGAGACGGAGCCCTTCTCTGTCTCTGGCGTTCACTTCCTAGGTTGAGACTAGCTGAGGACTTAAAGAGGAGGCGTGGGAGTTGCCTGCAGACGTGCAGAGCGCTCACACTCAGGCCAGAGATTTTATCCCATCAAGCTCAGCAAGGACAAGATGAACTTTACTAACCCACCAAACAAACAAGCAAAAGCTAAATGATTTTGTTTTGTTTTTCGAGACAGGGTTTCTCTGTGTAGCCTTGACTGTCCTGGACTCTGTAGATCAGGCTGGCCTCGAACTCACATCGATCCCCCTGCCTCTGCCTCCCGAGTGCTGGGATTAAAGGCGTGCGCCACCAGCGCCCAGCTCAAAAGCTAAATGACTTATTCTTAGCATTTACTCAGGCAAGGCTGGACCTGGGCTGCCTAAGAAGGCTTGTGTTCAAGATGCTTAATGGTTCCTAAAAGGAAACATTTGTGCCTCTCTTTCCTGCCCTCCCTTCCTTCTTTGTTTCTTTCCTTCCATTTTATTTCCATGCCAAACAACAGACCTATGGCCAGGACAAGAATGAAAGGGCGTCTCCTTCCAAACCTTGAGGTACATCGGTCACTCCAGGCACCCAACAGAGGCTGCAGCAGGAATCCTGAAACAGAGCACAGCAGTGTTATTGCCAGCGCTCCGGAGTCCACAGGGACGAGGAAGCAGCTCACAACTCCCAAGACGCCCCAGGCAAGCAAATATCCCAAGGCACCGAAACATTAAAGCAACAAGATCACGTGCAGGTTACAAACCCAAGATGAGCAGACCCGAGCCACTGAGACCTGCTCTCTGTGGACTGTACAATAGGCCGAGCCCCTGTGATCTTGCTGGGGAACCCCGGTACCTCCCTCTCCAGCCCCTTCCCTCCCCCATTTGCATCAGCTTCATGGTTCAGATTCTGCGCTGACGGCTTGGTGTGAAATGATATAATCCTGGGATCGGCGAGATGCCTATGCTACCCTCCAGTACAGATCAAAGAATTTAGAATACAGGATGTGACCGGCCATACCTGTGTTTTCCCTCAGCCCCATACTAAGGAGTGGAACTTAACTCCTCCCTTGTCCCCTCAGGTCCCTCAAGCTGCTTCAGCAGAGGCTTCTGGAAGCTTCCGGAGATTTCCAGAGGCTGTCCACCACTGGGGCTCACCAAGGATGGGGCTGATGAACCACACTAGGCTGTAGAGCTGGTCAGGCAGGCCCATTTGCAGGAGTACCGGAGTCACGTACGCGGTCTCCATAGCGTAGCTGAACTCGATGCCAAACAGAATGCAACCATTGAACAGGAGCTCCCAAAACGACCTCTGTGGGTGCAAGTCCCCGAAGTCCACCAGCTCAATGGGACATGGGGTGTTGGGGGGTGGAGGTGGAGAGGGTCGAATGTACTTCCTCCTCTTGGGGTGACGCTTGAAGTTGTTGGCCCGGTGGCTGATGTGTCGTGTCACGGACCCTGAATAGCCGGAGATGGGTGACCTCCAGAAGTCCTGCGAAGCCGCACTGGGGAAGAGGGCCTCTCCCGGAGGGGTGCTGCTTGCTGGGGGGATCATCGTAGGCAGGCCCGCTGGGTGTTGCTGTAAGGGAAGCCCATTTAGGAACAACAGTTACTTCACGGAGGCCTATGTGGAGCCTCCATCTTCGCTGTGAGCCCTTTCCCTAGTGCCTTCTCACCGACCACTTAGGGAAAGCTGAGTTAGCACTGAATACTTCAGAGTCCGTTCTGTCTGCTTCCCCAAGCCCAGCATTCTGTCCCTGGGCAGAGCCCAGCCCTCAGGGGACAGAGCAGGGCCCTATGCATGGGGACAAGAGGGAGGATCGCAGTCCTCAGCCTTCCTGTGGCACTCCAGGGGTCATCCCCAGACAGTCTGAGTCGGGACCTACACACAGAAAGATCCTCTTGTACAGCCTTCCTTCCCACGGGCCAAGACAGCAGAAAATCGCAGCTGGGCGGCTCAGTTCCTGTGCTAATATCTGCTCCTTTACAAGGGCCAGAGGGCCCAGATGCCTGCCTCAAGAGAGCATGGGGGTGGGGGTGGGGGTGGGGGGCGAGGTGTCATGGTGGGAAATTGGCCACTAGCCCGATCCTTTCAACTGTAATTGACAGATAACTTTTCAGTCAAGAACTGAAACCTCTGTGGTGTTTGAACTGTTCTCTGTAAAGGAATGGCGCTGGGCCTGTTGCCCAGTGCTGGAGGCCTTGTCTGTTCCAGGCCTGGGCTCCATCCCCAATACTGTGAATTAATGAATGAATTTAAAAACAATAGCATGGGCCAGACTGTGTGGAGCACACCTGTAATCCTAGCACTCAGGGAGGCACAGGCAGGCGGATCGCTGTGAGTTCGAAGTCAGCCTGGTCTACAAAGTGAGTCTAGGACAGCCAAGGCCAAACAGAGAAACCCTGTCTTGAAAAACCAACATCTGCACCCTCAAAATACCAACAACAACAAAACCCTTCATGGGATGAGAAATAAATTCCTCACCGCCCCCCCCCCCCATGTATTTGTATTTTAAGACATTTTCACACCACCCAGAGCCCTCTGTCCTTTTCCCTCCAGGATTTGCTGCTCAGAGACCTTTCCCTGAGCACCCGACTGCTCTTTGCCATTTTTGAAACAAATCTGGATTATAAAGAATTGATTCTGATGTTGACTCACAGTGTGATCAGTGTGGTTCCCTCAGCACAGGGACAGGAACAGGCACAACAGAACAAGGAAGTCTAGGTCCACCCCACCCACCAGGCAGAAACGCCATTGACCACCACCCTCTTCTCAGCGTTGGGTTCCCTGACCTCCCTTCATCATTTACCAAGATGAACATCGTGAGCTTCCCTTCAAGACTACAGGCAAGCCTCAGTTTGAAACCCATGCTTCTGAGATTTCTTTCCTGTGTCACTGTCCTGTGCCACTGCCCTGTGCCACTGTCCCATGCCACTGTTCTATGCCACTGTCCATGCCACTGTCCCATGCCACTGTTCTATGCCACTGTCCTGTGCCACTGTTCTGTGCTACTGTCCCGTGCCACTGTTCTATGCCACTGTCCTGTGCCACTGTCCTGTGCTACTGTCCCGTGCCACTCACTGTTCTGTGCCACTGTCCTGTCCCGTGCCACTCTTCTATGCCACTGTCCTGTGCCACACTAGTGATGTCACTGGCTTCCTTACAAATTCAGGAATTATGCCCATGTGTGTTCAAAACTCCCGCACTACTCTACCACTCAGGCATCTCCTCGGAGGACACCAGTGGTGGAAATGATGCACACAGAGATGTGAGCGCACACAGGGTGTGCAGGATTCAGATCGCCCACTCGTCTACCCTCTACCTGCTCTCCGCCATCCACCTGTCTGCCAACTGCCTTCCATCCATCCATCCATCCACCATTTACTCATTCATCTATCAGTCCTCCATCCATCCACCATCATTCATTCACCTACCCATCATCCGTCAATCTTCCATTCATCCATCCCCCATCCATCTACTTTACCCACATCCACCTACTCATCCATCCATCCATCCATCCATCCTCTACCATCGATCCGTAATATGTCCTCCACCTCCCCACCTACCATCCTCCATCTGTCATGATTCATTCATCTACCACCATCCATCAATCTGCCATCCATCCCCCATCCCCCATCCCCCACCTTCCATCCATCCTCCACCCATTCATCACCATCTGTTCCCCGTCCATCCGTCCGCCCGTCCATCCGTCCGTCCGTCCATCTGTCTGTCCGTCCATCCGTCCATCTGTCCATCCGTCCATCCGTCCGTCCGTCCATCTGTCCGTCCGTCCATCCATCCATCTGTCCATCCGTCCGTCCGTCCGTCCATCCAGCCAACTATTCGCGCACCCACTTTCCAATCCTTCATCCCCTTCATACTCTCCTCTATCTACCTACGCATCCTCCCCATCATTTGGATTCCTCCTCTCGTGTACCAAGTACTGAGATCAAGACAGAGGTCACAGAGACAGAATAATGACACGGTCTTGTCTTCAAGTTAGGCTACAAAGGGAAGGAAGGAAAGGTGTTCTAAGTGTCGGGAATCTTCCACATGAAAGGGAGAGAAAGAACTGTCAGCCACAGTGAAGGCATGGGGAGAGGTGACGCCACCAGCAAAACAGTGGCTGATGACAAAGAACCTGGAAGCCTAAGAGGTGGGTTTTCCACTGAGGTAGCGTGGGGGAGCAACCCTTCCAAAGCTGACTTGTCTGGAAACCTTAGAAAGAGGCTTTCCTGTAAAACGAGAGAGCAGATAGGCCTGAGAACTAGGTAGACAAATAACACTTCATTTAAAATATAGTTCACTTGTGAAGACTAAATTAAGATTAAAGTTTTAGGGGCCGGAGTGATGGCTCAGTGGGTCAGGGCACTACGCTTCAAGCCTGAAGACCCGAGTTCAATCACTAGGATCCGCATGGTAGGAGAGAGCCACCTCCTGAAAGCTGTCCTCTGGCCTGCACCTGCACCCTGTAGCATTAACCAACCAACCCAACAAATGCAATCACATTTTTGGGAGGGCTAGAGATTAATTGTTTAAAAAAGTTAGCCTTAGCTGAGTAGTGGTGGCACATGCCTTTAATCTCAGCACTTGGGAGGCAGAGGCAGGCAGATCTCTGAGCTTCAAGGCCAGCCTGGTCGACAGAGTGAGTTCAGGGACAGCCACGGATAACACAGAGAGACCCTGTCTCAAAAAACAAAAACAAAACCAGAATCCTCACAAACAAACAAACGGTTCACCTTGTGTGTGCTTCCTTCCTTTAGCTCAGTGGCTTCTGCAGCAGGTGACCTATCACGTGAATGGCCCTCCTCCTTCCAGAGCACAGGTGGGTCCTAGGAACCCCTGGAGCCTCACACTTTTGGAGCCTAGCGCCGTTAGAGCCACTCTTTGACACAGGTGAGTGGAGAGCGTGATCCAGCCGCTGGCCACAGCACATAGTCCCCTTCAACAGACTTATTCCCAGCCCTTCCCCACCTCAGAGACACATTATTTTTCCCCTCTATCCTATCCTATTCTCTTCAGAATAAAGTGTGCACGTGTGTGCATGTGCACCGGACATGGTGTCGCACACCTTTAATCCCAGCAGTCGGGAGGCGGAGGCAGGCAGATCGCTGTGAGTTTTGAGGCCAGCCTGGTCTACAAAGTGAGTCCAGGACAGCCAAGGCTACACAGAGAAACCCTGTCTGGGGGGGGGAAAGTGTGCATGTGCTAGAAACTGTCCCTTTATCTGGGCTTGTTGTGCACACCTTTAATCCTAGCACTTGGAAGCCAACGGCAGGGGGATCTCTGAATTCAAGGCCAAACTTGTCTACAGAGGGAGTTCCAGGACACCCAGGCTGCACAGAGGAACCCTGTCTTAAAAAAAAAAAAAAAAAAGGGAAAGAAAAGAAGCAAAGAAGCTGTCCCTTTGACTTTGGGAAGGAGGCTGTAGTCCTGACAGTCCTACTCCAGCAGCATGTGGTGTAGATGGGACTGCGCAGATGGGCCGCTCTTCTCTCAGCAGGAGAGTCCCATTGCCACCACCCACCACTGAACAGAGTCCGCAGCCTGTCCTGGCACTTCATCCTCAGCCATGATGCCGTGACCCTTTGATACAGCTCCTCACGCTGTGCTGGCTCCAACCATGAAATTTCCGTTGCTACTTCCTAACTGTAATTTTGATACTGTCATGAACCATAGTGTAATTATCTGTATTTTCCAATGGCCCTACGTGGCCCCTGTGAAAAGGTCCCAAACGGGTCACGACCCATGGGTTGAGAACCCCCGCTCAAGTCCGTTAACTAGAACTGACCCCAAGTATGAAAGCTGCCTTCACGCAGCTCCTGTTTGCACTGGGGTTAGGTCAGAATTTCCTTCCTTCCTTTCCTTCTCTGGATTTTTCAAGACAGGGTTTCTCTGTGTGGCCCTGGCTGTCCTGGACTCACTTTGTAGACCAGGCTAGCCTCGAACTCACAGCCATCCGCCTGCCTCTGCCTGCCAAGTGCTGGGATTACAGGTGTGAGCCACTGCACCCAGCATTTATTTGTACGTGTGTGTGTGTGTGTGTGTGTGTGTGTGTGTGTGTGTGTGTGTGTGTATACTGTGACACACACATGTGGAAGGCAGAGGCCAACTTGCTGCAGTTGCTTCTCCTTCCATGTGGATTTCTGAGAAGGAACTAACGTCGCCAGACTTGGCAGTCAGTGCTTTTACCCACTTGGCCATCTTGGTGGTCCCAGAATTACCCTTTTTTATTAAAACATGTATTTTTTCCAAGCTGAAGAGATGGCTCAGGAGCACTTGCTGCTCTTGCAGAGGACCTGAGTTCAGTTCCCAACATCCACATTAGGTGGAGGACAAACGTCTGTAACTTCAGCTCCAAGGGATCCCATGCCTCCCAGGCGCTGGCACACACATCAAACACACACACACACACACACACACACACACACACACACACACACACACACACCAAACATACAATGAAGGATTTTTTAAAGTTACTTTTTCTGTGGGCAGAAAACCTAACAGCTCAGTGGGTGAAGGTCCACACCCTCCACCTTGTTTAGAGACGTGATCTCTGGCTTGCAGCGAGATACCCTAGGCTAGCCCACCAGAGATTCCGTATGTCCACTTCCAGTTTTGCCTTAGGAGTGCCAGGACTGCAGGTAGGTGATACCATCACTCACGGCTTTAAATGGGAACTGGGGATTCAAAGCCCTCATGCCTGGGCCGCAATTTCTTTACCGGCTGAGCTATCCCCCACCTGGCGATTAACAACATAAGCAAGGGCAGTAACTTGAATACTTGAAAGTATCTTACTTGGAACCAACTCATTTTCTCCTTTCTCTTCTCTGTAACGATAAAGGGGGCGGGGGGGGGGGTTACCTCCCATGGGGTCACTGAGGACAACTTCCCTTTTGCCTGCTTCAGATTTTCAGAGTGGATAGTTGAAGCCTCTTTGAGGGATGTGAGCGGTAAACTACCAACACGGGGGTGGGGGTGGGGGGGCAGCTCTCACGCCTCATCTCCAGGACTCCCTTCTGAGGGCTAACTTGTCTCCATAGTGCCGGCTGGGAGCTCATTGAATCTGCATTTCATCAGCACCTGACTCTACATCCCATAAGAACAGAAAAACAAACGTTACAAATGACTTCAGGGGCTTTGAGAGAATGAGGAGACCTCAGCCTCTGGGGTCAACCTTAGCATGTCACCCTCGGCTATATGACTCAGGACAGTGGCAAGATGACAGGGTGCTGTTCCCAGTCACCCAGACATCCCGGGAGATGTTTTACAACGCCCCCTGGCCAGCCAGAGGGCTCAGCCTCAGGAAGGAAGTGAACCGGAAGCTGATGACACCTGCCCAGGTGGCCGGGAACAGGCCTGGGGTGCAAATTTCATCAGACTGCTTCTCCCTCCAGACCTGTGGGTGCTGTACCCTGGTGGCTCCATTCTCAGTTTAATTTACTAAACACCCAAGAAGAACAAAGGTCTATATGTCCGCCGAGAGCCCCCAGCCTGGGCAGTAGGATCATCCTGGGGCCTAAAGCAGCAATGCTCCCGGCGCCAAGCCGCGGAGCTGGGCGGAGGGTGCAGGAGGGAACGCCCGTACCTGTGCGTGCAGACGGGAGGCATCCCTTTCCAGGCTGGGCTCCTGGTTCTCCCGAGTACAGCTCCGTCCCAGCCTGGCGCCCCGGGCCCCGCCGCGGCAGCTGCAGCATCACCCCGCGGGGCGGGGCTGTGACGTCACGGCTGCATCCCGCGCTTGGTCCCGCAGAGCATCCTTAAAGCAGCCAGTTGGCTGCGCCAGCGCACCTTTGGGGAAAACCCGGCTTTATAGGCAGAATACGGGAGCTGGAGGCACGGTGACTTTGTGGGGCCAGTTCTCAGAAGGAAAAAAAAAAAGACGCATAGTATTTTATTTTTGTTATGGGCCTGTGAGTGTTCTCCCCATCCTCATTTTAAAGGAAATGGATATATTTTTGTGTCTTCAATTGTAAGCAAATAGTCATCTGAGCATTTATAGATAAACATGTGACCCCTAAAATATCGTGTCCACTGCACTAAACCAATTTCCCAAAGTATCACATTCATTGTTCTGAACACAAATCCATCAGGTGGCTGGGCTATGTCATACTTTATTCTAGACACCTTGGTATGGCGAGAGGGGGGAGGTCAGCTTCCCTATCTGCGAGTTGATAGATTAGCGAAGAGACACATTTACATAAGTGCTGGAGAGGTGGCTCAGCGGCAAAGGGGCTTGCCAAGCAAGTCTGAAGATCTGAGTTCAGTCCCTGGGACCCACTAAAGGTATAAAAGTGGACGGAGAGACTCAGCTTCTTAATGTGCCATCTGACCTTCCCCCATGGCATCTGTGTGTGCATGTGTGCATGTGTGTGCAGGTGTGCGCACACATGCAGCACATACACACAAAAGTACATAGATGGTATGCAAAAGACACAACTCCCTTAAAGTATACAAAAATTCAGTTGGAAGAACTAAGTCAGAGAGATCGTGGTGACTTTCTTGAGGCTCAACTGCCCATCGCAATGACTGTAGCTGAAATCTGCTGTGTAGTCGAATGTTACTGGGAATCTTGGTTCAGCCAATGCACAGGGCATACATGTATGCAGGCATACACAGTCTTTACTTGTCTAGCAACCCAAAAATATTTTTGTAAACAAAGAGAGCAACTGTATTGTCAGTGACTTAACACAAGAAACAGCCCTAGGGACAGGTCTTATTCTGTCCTCCAGCTCTAGAGGTAGCATGCGGGTGGGAATGTGAGGCAGCTGCCCACACCACATCTGCTCACACCACATCATCTGCCCACACCACATCTGCTCACACCACATCTGCTCATACCTCATCTACTCACACCACATCATCTGCTCACACCACATTTGCTCACACCATATATACTCATACCTCATCTACTCACACCACATCATCTGCTCACACCACATTTGCTCACACCATATATACTCATACCTCATCTACTCACACCACATCATCTGCTCACACCACATCATCTGCTCACACCACATCATCTGCTCACACCACACCATCTGCTCACACCACATCCACACTCAGGAAGCAGAGAGCAGTGAATGCTCTTCATGCACTCCAGGCCCCTAGCCCACAGGATGGTGCAGCCCACACTCAATGTGTGTCTTTCCTACGTAATGGAGCCAGCCTCATCGTGTCCCTCGCAGAGTCTCCTGAATTCTCAGGAGAGTCTAGATGCCATGAGGTTGGCAATCAGTATTAATTATCACCTCAACTCTAGTCAATGAGAAAGCAGTTAGGGGACCTGGGTCTGGGGGAGGGAGAGATGCTGCAGGTTTCAGTTGGGTTGATGCGGCAGTGACATTTGAAGACAGACATGGTGGTACAGAGCCAGCTCTACTGGCATTTGGAGAGAGGTCACACCAGGCAGTCTTGTCACTCTCCCCCCTCCCTCCCTTCTTCCTTCTCTCCTCTGCTGAGCTCTCCCTTCTTTCCATAAGGTCTCGTTACACAGCCTCAGCTGGCCTTGACTCTACAGGTTCAGGCTACCATGCTGGCTTAAATAATGTGATTTTTTTCTGGTAGTTCCGGCCTTGGACCCCAGGCTCTCCTGCGTGCCGGGTTGAACACTATCACCGAGCTACACCTCCTGTTGTCATTTTCCAAGAGCAGGGAGAAGCCAACACAGGGTTCACAGGGTGGGGGCACGTGAAACAAGCTATATTCCTATTCTGCAAAGATCATGAAGCTCTTGGCGGAAAACTGAAGAGGGTCATGGGTAGGAGTGGGGACAGGCGGGCTCAGTGGGCAGAGGACGGAAGCATGGCTGAGATGGAAGAAGACAGCCAGGAGGGCAGAGGTGACAGAGGACAGGAGGGATTGCCCCGGCCCGCAGGGTTCGCCTAAAACCCGGGAGGAAGTCCACCTGTTGAAAATGCAAGACACAAAGGAGGAGAGCAAGTCTGATTGATCAAACTCTCAAACTTTATTAGTCAGGCTGCAGCTTTTATAAGTCAGAAGGCAGGGGAGCATATTGCTATAGCAACCCAGCTGCAGGCTTTTCTCAAAACAGGGAATTCCAGGCAGGGTCATAATGTCCTGCCACACAGGGTATCTGGCTCCCTCTTTGTCTAGTCTAACTGCTAAACCACAACAGGGATGCTCCATCTCTATCTGTCTTTAGTCTAACTGCCGACCCACAACAGAGTCAGCTAGTTTCTGGTGAAAGGCAAACTCTGGGAAAGACAGAGACTTAAAGGTGCAGGCTCTGACAAGATGGCTGAACATTGGCCATATGGCCTATTGTCCGCAACAAGGGATAAAGAGGAATGTGTCCTGGTTTGCTCTTCTGTTGCTGTGAGAAGCACCCTGACCAAAAGCAAGTTAGAGAGGAAAGGGTTTACACAACTTACCTGTTAACTCTCCACCATGGAGGGACGATGCCAAGGCAGGAACCTGAAGGCGGGACCTGAAGCTGAGCCTGGGGAGGACCACTGTTGTTGACTTCGGCCACAACTTTCTTATACTTCCCACCAGAATAGGGATGGTACTGCCCACAGTGGGCTAAGCCCTCCACAGCAATCAGCAATCAAGAAAATATCAGGCAACGATAGCTCACATCTTTAATCCCAGCACTAGGGAGGCAGGGACAAGTAGATCTTTGTGAGTTCAAGGCCAGCCTGGTCTACAGAGTGAGTTCCAGAACAGCCAGTGCTACACAGAGAAACCCTGTCTCAAAAGTAAAAAAGTAAAAAAAAAAAAAAAAAAAAAAAAAAACAGTCTCACAGGCTGTCAGTGGGTAGTTTTTCAGCTGAGGCTCCCTTTCCCAGGTGACTCTTTAACTGTTGAGACGTCTCTCCACACATATTTTGATTAATCTTGTTTTCTATTTGAAATATGGTATCATTGTGTGTCCCAGGCTGACTTCAAACTCCTAGCAATCCTCCTGCCTCTGTTAAGTTTAAGGATTTGGTATGCACTGTTACCCTAGCTTTAGAAACCTGTTTGAGCCTGGAGCTCACTGTGGCCTTGAACCCTTGATTTTCCTGCCTCTGCTTTCCAGTGCTGGGATTGAGGGTGTAGATCCTCATGCCTAGATTATGCTGTGCTGGAGAGCGAACCCAGGACCTCATGCATGCTAAGCAATCGGCTTTCCCTGGCTGCGGGGACCTCCCTGAAGTCTTGTGGGGACTCCTTTCCCCCCAGGGTGGGGTCACATTCAATTGCAGGGAGGCTGGGCCCTCTGTCCAGGAGTAGAAACGGGGGTGGGGCTGGCAAGAGGTGCCAGAGGACACAGAAGATAGGACTGCACAGAAGACAAAAATTGGTATCCAGTTTCCGATAGTCACAGTAGGATTTTTCCAGAAAGAGAAAAGGCTTAAAACTAGATATTGTTGAGAAAGAAAATAATTTTAAAAATTCCTTTGCCGTTCTTTAACCTTCCAAATCTAGAACACCCCCCACCCCCATCCCCTGCTCGGAACAGAAGAGAGCCAGGTGATTTTTGTTTGCTTTTGTTTTTGTTTCTTTGTGTGGATAAATCATTCCTGTTTCCACAATGAGTTTAGACAGGAGATCGGAGTTGAGTTAGGCAAGGGAACCGTGGCCCTGTGTGAGGTGTTGTGATTCCTCCCAGCCTCAGGTCTCAGGGTCTCAGGGAATTTGAAAGAGAGACCGAGATTTCAGACCCAGAGGCAGAAGCTTGCAGAGCTCATAGCAACCTACACGCGATCGGAGCTTCCACACACCGACGACACCCCCCGCATCACAGGAGTCACAGTCACTCCCGGTGGCTGTCACTCCCTGTGGGTGAGAGTGAAGGAATGAAGACAGGCAAGACCAAGAGAGACCCAGAGGAGCCAGGCTGTGGGAACAGATATTTCAAATGTCCACTAGGTGGCGCCAGAGCCTCACCTTCGCGGGACAGCGGAGGCTTCCAAGAGGCCCTTTCCCACCTTGGCCCTTAGGCTGAACACTGTCCTCTCCCCCCTTACAGATTTGTCACTTTTTATTTATTTATTTATTTATTTATTTATTTATTTATTTATTTATTTATTTATTTAAAACTTTTATTAAAGGTTTTTTTATTTTATGTATGTGACTGTTCTGCCTGCAGATACATACAGGTATGCACAATGTACGTACCTAGTGTCCACAGAGGTCAGAAAATGACTTTGGGTCCCTTGAACTGGAGTTACAGGTGGTTCTAAGGCACCGAGCGGGTGCTGGGACTTGAACCTGAGATCATCTCTGCAAGAGCGGCACATGCTTTTACGTGTGAGCCATGTCTAACCCTTTGTTTTTATTTCTAAGTTATGTGCGCAAGCATCTGTGTGTGGATATGTATATATGTGTGTAGGTGCCCTTGGAGTCCACAAGAGGGCGCTGGACCCCCCCCCCCCCCCAGAGCTGTGGTTAGAGGTGATTGTAAGTTGCCTCCCATGGGTGCTGGGAACTGAACTCAGGTCCTCTGCAAGAACAGCATTGAGCCAGCTCTCCAGCCCCTACATCAATCAGATCTTAGGCCGTCCACTGCGTTGGTCTTTTGTATGGGCATTAGAGTTGGGTAGGAGAAGCTGTCAACAGCTCGGGAGTGGGAGACTGAGCTTGGGGTAGTGGGATGTGTGTGGAGAAATGTCCTTTGGCAGCAGCGAGGCGCAGCCACACAGTCAGCCCCTTACTCTTGTGTGGAATAATCTGTGGGGCGCCTCGGGCCGGGAGGCAGAGTGGGGGGGGGTCAACAAACGAAAGCACGAAGCCCGCTGCACACTCCTGCCCCTCAGTTTCAGGAGAGCTTTATCGGGTTCAGGGGTGACAGACAGGTCGACCCATCATTCATCGAGGGTCCTGGACAGTGTTAGAGGTCACCTGCCAGGCCCTCTGCATTCGGGAGACTTGACCGGTTTGCTCAGTGGTTACCACTCTGACTGGGAGCACATGACCACCACCACCAAGTTTGAATCCCTTCATCTTTTATTTTTAATGATTGCTGCAGGTTAGAATTCATGCTTTTGTTGGGGTGGTGAGCTGGCTCAAAGGGCGAAGGTCCTGGCTGCCAAGCTTGGTGGCCTGAGTTTGAGCCTCAGGATCACATGATGGGAGGACAGAAGTGACTTTCACACATTGCCCTCTGTCCTCCACACACTCTGAGATATATGTACAGTGGCACACAGTCTAGATGAATAATAAAGGCAATTATTTTTTTTTTCCGGAGACAGGGTTCCTCTGTGTAGCCTTGGCTGTCCTGGACTCGCTTTGTAGACCAGGCTGGCCTTGAACTCACAGCGATCTGCCTGCCTCTGCCTCCCGAGTGCTGGGATTAAAGGTGTGCGCCACCATACTGGGCTCCGTTGCTTTGACTTTGAAGGTTATCTACGTCCACATTGCACACTGCTCAAGGTCATTTTTTATACCAAATACTTTGCACTTCGTGAGCACGCTTTGGGATATTTGCCCAGATCTGTGCTGCAAGCTCACCGGACACAGTACCGTGGGCATGATCACCCTGCACGGGTGTACACACGGGGACATCCCTGGAGGGTGCACATGCAGTTTGTCCCTGCGCTAATCAGCACTCCTGAAGGCAGCGAGGACTGTTGGCTCATCGCTGTTTGGTGTCTTTTCTTTCAGGTAGATGAACACAGACAGGTAACAAGAGCCCTGAGGAGTGACATATCCAGGTGACATCTACTGTCGTTCCAGTGTCTCCGTTGCAGTGTGCTCTGTCCGTCTTTCTGCTGGTTGTCTGTCTGTCCTAGCCATTTGCAAGCATCCATGTGTCTCTGGAGAGAGTCACTTGCAAGGTCATAATTGCAATGAAATATCAATTTTATGGAATTGCCCTGGTGCCCAAGCTACGAAGCCACCCCTCCCCTGGAGGTTCTGAGGGTCTTCTGTGTGACCTCCCAGCAATGGCGCCATTCACCTGTTTCACTTTGATGTGGCCTTTACCCAGCACGGGCTTTTGTTCTCCATGTGGGGTAAGTCTCCTGTCCCCATATCCACTTGGCTGAGTGTCTCTGATGGACAGGACCTTCTTGCCTCACTGTTCTGAGAGGGCATTTTTGTTATAGATAAAATTCCTAAGTGGGGTTCGTGTCGCCCGCGCTTTCTCCTGTGTGCGTGGCTCTGTGGTAGGTCTCCATGTCTCTGACTGTTCTTGGTCCTTTGCCCTTCAGGTCTGAGAATACCCTTCCCTGTATCATATATATAGTGATTGTGACACAAATGTGAGGACATAAGTTCAAGTCCCTAGAGCCCACAAGGAAGCTGGGCATGACAGCATGAGGTGAGACCATAATCCCAGCCCTGGGGAATTACAATCCCAGACAGGGGGCTCCTGGGAGCTCAACGCCAGCCAGATAGTCACAGCGGCAAGCTCAGCTTCAATAGGAAACCCTGTCTCAAACAGGAAGCTGGTGGAGCTGACAAGATGGTGCAGCAGGTAAAGGTGCGTGCAGTGGCAGGAGCCCAGTCACCTGAGTGGGCCCCCCCAGAACCTGCATAAGGTAGAGACGAGGAATTATCTCCATGAAGTTGGCCTCTGACCTTCTTACCGTGGAATGTATGCACGCACACACATCAAGCATGCCTGTGTGTGTGTGTGTGTGTGTGTGTGTGTGCACACGCGTGTGCGCCCCCCCCCACACACATCCCAGGATCTCTCCAATGGGAAGTGAGTTAACAATCAGAGGTGGCCGTGCATTTGGCTCTCCCACCCTTTCCCTGCCTCTGGCTGCAGGCTCTTGCTGAGAGCCTCTTCAAGACTCTGAAAACATGGGTGTCCCCCAAACACTGCCCTGTCTATGCTGCTCTGTCTTCTTCCATCTGTCTGTCTGTCTGCCTGCCTGTCCGTGTCATTAATAGCTCTAATAATCTTTTTATTCCCTGTTATCCATCTTAGTGTCCTCCCAACGCCCTCCCACCATCAAAACCCCCGCAGTGGTGCCACACTCAGCTTTTCTGCTCTTCCACGCTGTCCGCTCTGATTCAGGCTCCTGGGAGGTGGGGACTGAGAGGCTGTGCACCCCACGCGCCTCCTCCCAACCCTTCCCTGGTAATGCTTGAGCCCTGCCCCGCTACAGCCCTCATCAGCGTCCCCAGACCTGCTTGTGTGTCCTATGGAATCCAGCTCGCCCTGTCAGTACTGCTTCTTTGTCTTTTGCCCCTAAACGACTTCACACTGCCTGGCAAAGCCCCACTTCTCAGGAAGAAGTTCTGAGACGCTGCCTGACAGGGACCGCTTGACAGTGTCAGAGAATACTTACTTACTGCGGCTTCAGATGGCCTCAGTTTCTTTGGATTGGACACCTTGACCTTGTATTTGGTTTTCCCGTGAACCGTAGGGCTGGCCAAGGCCAGGTGACCTGTAAGGTCACCGGTTCTCATCTTTCAGAGTCGTTTGTTGTTGTTACTATAACAGAATTCCCTAGAGTGAGGGAGTAATTAACAACAGGAGGTTATTTTGGTCCATGGTTCTGGAGGCCACGATCCACACGGCCCAACATCTGGTGAGCGCCCCCTGCTGTCGAAGAGACAGAATGCAAAGAATTCTCGCCCACAGGGAGAGAAATGGTGGGGGTTTGGTGTTCAGGGGAGCCACTGAGGAGGACTGTCTTTTTGGATGAGTGACTTATTAACTCCACAGATGGACAAACAGACAGCAGGACAGGGGCTCTGAGGAGAGGTCAGGCTCCAGAGGTGGGAGATAGTCCCTTCTTCTAGGTCTCAGAGGAAGCATGGGCTCCATGTCCCGTACGGTGTGGTGTGGTGAGCACTGCTCAGCGCAGGCCTGCAGCCAGGCTGTCCCTGATTCCCGGGCCTCAGGGGGAAGGTACCCGAGGGTGTGGGGGAGTAGGGACCCTTGCAGTTAAGATGCACTCATAATCTGGGTAGAGGTTATGCCACATCTGTCACCCTCTGATGTCCCAATGTCTGGTGGCCTGAGATCTGTAACTTGGGGGGGGGTAGGGGGTGGGTGGGCGGGGGGGGGGTTGGAATCCAGGCAGCTGGGATTACAAGTTCACATACAGGCTCTTGGCAGGGGCTGGCTATCCCCTGCAGAGACTGTGGCTTGACAAGGCTTATTGCAAAACCCCAACAAAAACCTGGTAAAGCCAGCACCCCACTTCAACACCATTCTCTTGGGGATCAAAGCTCGCCAGTCGAGCCCTGGAGGGGACCGCGCCACTTAAACCCTGACACTACCATTTGGCCTGAATACCTTTGTTGCCCCAGGGTGGCCTGGAGCAGCTGTTCTGAGGACTTTGTGTCTGTGGTCTGGGACAAAGGCTTCTGCGTGTGCGTGTGCGTGTGCGTGTGTGTCGATGTACCTGTAATTACTTTCCACCATGGTTCGAGACAAGGTCTCTTGCTGAACGTGGAACACAGCGACAGGACTCAGTCAGGCCTTCATGTGGGTGCCAGGGAGTCGAACTTAGCTTATCCCTCAGGTTTGCCCGCAAGAAGCTAACCCCGTGAGCCATCTCCGCAGCCTCTTTAAGTTCAGGGTCTTCAGTGTGTTTTTGTTGTTGTTGTTTGTTTGTTTGTTTGTTTTGTGGTGGCTGCTTTCTTAGATTAATGTAAACAGCAAAGGCCGTTTAAAACAAACCGGCACTCTGTGTTCTGTGAGGCACAGCAGGGTTGTTATTTACAGCCCCGTTTCCTGGGGGCTTGACAGGGTCTTCGCAGCCGCGAGGCGCCTGAAGGACCCTGTCTAACAGCGCCTGTCTGGGAAGGCAGCAGAACCGAAGCATTTCTGGGCCGGTCTGCGTTCTTGTTTCTACTTTTCACGGTGTAACCACCTTGCTTCCTGACTCCTAATTTCCCTGACACCATTGAGGCTCTTTCTGAACGTAAGTGGGGCAGAGTCGGCCTGCCGGTGTCCTCACCGCAGCAGCGATCTGCGACCAGAGCCTGGATGCAAAGCACGCCGCCTTCCTTTAAGCTTGACGAGCCATGGCAAGTGGGGACCCCACCCCCGACAGCCACAAATCTCCACTTGGCCCTCCCGCCGTGATGCCCTCTTCGTCTTCTTCGTCAGTGACTGTACCTTTGGGCACATTTATCCCCCTCACTGTGACCCAGCACGCAGGTCACCGACTTGAATGGGGCTGTTTTCTCTTTTTCTTGGAAGCCCCCTTCAGGAATTCCACAATCCGCTCTCAAATCAAAAACAGTGTCTCCTGCTGGGTAAAATTCCGCTTTGGCCACAGCACAACCCACGCTGTTCTTCTTAAAGAGAGTTTGTTTTATTCTCTCTCTCTCTCTCTCTCTCTCCTTCCTTTCTTCTTTCTTTTTTCTTTTCCAGCAAGCTCAATGGATCGGACTCAGCAGGATTACAGGCGCTTTCTCTCTCAAGAGAAATTCAATTCTCTTCACTGGGCCTGGGTGGGAAGGAGCCGACTAAGGCTGAGTTCCTCCCTGACTCCTCACTTGACACCCACTGATCTGCGCCATGTTAGGCTGGAGCTAGGGGCTAAACAGCCCACAGTTTCCTGTAGTCTCACGTTTACTAGCAGGCACCCCACCAAGAACATGTCTGTGAGTCTCTGACAGGCTCCCCCAAACTTCAGGAAGGGACCGCTGAATCCCCGAGGCACGTCTCTCCATCGCTGGCAATCTAGTCCTCCTAACTGACGCAGTGAGCCCTGCTTGTACAGAGAGGGGTCAACAGGCCCTCAGAGTG
The DNA here is from genome assembly GCF_964271855.1 of Acomys minous. Classification (NCBI taxonomy): domain Eukaryota; kingdom Metazoa; phylum Chordata; class Mammalia; order Rodentia; family Muridae; genus Acomys; species Acomys minous. The sequence continues at coordinate 124,177,064 of NC_140487.1, forward strand.
TGCAAAGCAAATACCCTAGGTGTCTGGATTCCAAGTAGACCCATGAGAACGTAGGACCTAGAGACTTCGAACCCCAGTTAGACGGCCCCCATCTCCCCCACCTCCCACCTCCAACCCCCACCCTCTCACCCCAACTCCACCTCCCCACCCAGGGAATGCACCTAACGTGGCTTTCATCAGCACCTCTCCCACATCTCCTGGATTCCTTCCTTATCACCTCACAGTACAAGGCTACCTTCCCACCCTTTCTGGATGCTTCTCCGGTGTTTCGTAACTCCCTGTCCTTCTTGTGGCCTCCAGGGGTCTTCTGCCATGAAACTGTTTGTGGCTCAGACAAGGCAAGATCACATCTGCTGCTGCTTCTATTGAGATGGCGCTGCCTGGGAACGGCCAGGGACAAGTTACTGGAAACCATTTGCTTGTTTCTCTTCCAGCAGAAGACACGGGTTAGAGAGGGGAAGTGAGGAGCAGTGGGTACCAGGCTGTCGTAATCACTGTTTTATTGTTGCAAAGAGACACCGGAGTGAGCTCTGACAGAAGTGCCACCAGGGGCTGGGCGCCTGCTGCGGAACTGTGGAGGCTTGAGTTTTGATCACCAGCACCTGTGTTCGTTGGCGCATGTCTGCCACCGAGTCCTACCAAGGTGGAGCTGGCAGCCAGCCTAGCCAAACTTCCAAGCTCCAGGTGGAATGACCTGTATCCGAAAAGAAGGTCGAAGGGGCTGGAGAGATGACTTAGCAGTGAAGACCACTCTTTGCTCTTACAGAGGTTTGGTTCCCGCAAGAACATGGAAGCTCACAACCATCTGTTAACTATAGCGCCAGGGAATCTAGCGCCCTCTTCTGGCCCCTGTGAGAACTTTGCATAAGCTCAGGCGAGCACATAAACGTACACATAAAAACAATATTTTTTTAAAGGTGGAAGTCGGCTAGGGAAGATGCTTGGTGTTGACTTCTGGACTCCACGTCACATGAATGCGCTCACGTGTGAGCATACAACCAAGAAGTGTTGAGGATTATTTGTTAATGGGAGCAAGTGGAATGCTTCATTGGCCTCAGAGCCCTCTGCTGGTCTGCAGCAAGACTTCTGTCAATCCATGGTGTTTGGGGCTAAAGACACAACAGGACACTGCGTCCTGGTTACAGAACTCCTAGTGCATCGTATTTTATGCTTTGGACTGCTGTTAGGAACTACTCCCAAATCTACTTCTAAGGGTGTTTCAGTCGAAGTCCACAGCTTTGGGGCTGCACTGTCACTCATAGGTCACAGAGTCGCAGCAGAAGTCTCTGCAGGAGCTACAAGAGAGAAGCAGCCTGGATCCCCAGCCACCATAGGAGCAGTGTCCCCAACCACCATGGGAGCAGTGTCCCCAGCCACTGTGGGAGCGGTGTCCCAGTCAGTGTGGGAGCAGTGTCCCCAGCCATGGTGGGGACAATGTCCCCAGCCACTGTGGGAGCGGTGTCCCAGTCAGTGTGGGAGCAGTGTCCCCAGCCATGGTGGGGACAATGTCCCCAGCCACTGTGGGAGCGGTGTCCCAGTCAGTGTGGGAGCAGTGTCCCCAGCCATGGTGGGGGCAATGTCCCCAGCCACTGTGGGAACAGTGTCCCCAACCACTGTGAGAGCAATGTCCCCAGCCACTGTGGGAGCAATGTCCCCAGCCAGTGTGGGAGTAGTGTCCCCAGCCACTGTGGGAGCAATGTCCCCAGCCAGTGTGGGAGCAGTGTCCCCAGCCAGTGTGGGAGCAGTGTCCCCAACCACCATGGGAGCAGTGTCCCCAACCACTGTGGGAGCAGTGTCCCCAATCACTGTAGGAGCAGTGTCCCCAACCAGTGTAGGAGCAGTGTCCTCAGCCAGTGTGGGAGCAGTGTCCCCAGCCAGTGTAGGAGCAGTGTCCCCAACCAGTGTAGGAGTAGTGTCCCCAACCACTGTGGGAGCAGCGTCCCCAACCACTGCCTTGCCTGGGCCTGTGGCTCTGCTGTGCCTTTAGAGAGCTCCCCCTAGGCTGGCATCAATGGCTCCTGAGTCAGCAGCTATTCTTGGAGCCACCTAGGTTACATAGGTTGCTGAGTCCTCCGAGATTCCAGCAGAGAGTACAGTCGTGTGGGCCCTGTCTTCAGTCGGTGCTTACTCCCATCTCAGATGTGGCTTCATCTGCTTGCATGTGTGGTAGTTTGATCAAGAACGGTTCCCACAGGCTCATATAGCTGAATGCGTAGTCACCAGTGAGTGGAACTGTGTGAGAAGGATTAGCGGTGTGTGGCCTTGTATGGGGCTTTGAGGTTTCAAAAGCACGTGCCAGGCCCAAGGTCTCTCTCTTCCTGCTGCGGGTTGATACGGATGTAGAACTCTCCGCTCCCTCTCCAGCACCACGTCTGCCTGCACGCTGCCATGCTTCCTGCTGTGCTGACTGAACCTCTGAACTGCGAGCCAGCCCCAGTTAAATGCTTTGTAAGACTTGCCTTGGTCATGGGGTCTCTTTGCAGCAATAGGACAGTGACGAAGACGGTATGCACGTTTGCAGGTTTATGTGACTGCGGGCATGCAAGCGCCTGAGGAGACCAGCAAAGGGTGTTGGACCGCTGGGGACTGGAGTTACAGGTGTTTGTGAGATGCCCAAAGTGGGAGCTGGGAACTGAACCCAGGTCCTCTGTGAGAGGGCTCTAGTGGGTTCTTAACTGCTGAGCCACCTCCCCAGCTCCTCCTTTCAGATGAAGAAGAAAGTAGAGAGAGGATGCTGGGGTCTCTTCCAAGCCTCACATCACAGAGACAAGTAGGGGCCGAGGCCTGCACTGTGGCTGCCATGTCTCATCATTATGTGCCACAGTGCGTTACAAGGCAGCCTCGAAGACAGAGGGACTCGGCTGACCACGTCTGACCCTTTCCCCGATGCTGAGAACTCACTGCCCAGCCCATGGGGGCATCATGAGTCTCCAAAGGCACCATTGCTGCTCCCCCCAGGGCAGCGCCACCAAATCTACTTACAGCATTTTAAACTCTTGGCTGAGAAGCCACTTTTTGTTTCTCAGCCCTTTTTCTTTCCAGAGATATGCTCCCTCTCTCTCTCCCCTTTTTTTCCTTCCTCCTCTTCATCTACCCCCTTTCTCTCTCTTTCAAAAGAACGCTTAAAAATTTAAAGTTCATTTATATGTGTATGGTGTGTGTGTGTGTGTGTGTGTGTGTGTGTGTGTGTGTGTGTGTACAGGTGAGTGCAGTTGCCAGTGGAGGAGAGAAGAGGGCGTTGGATTTGCTGGAACTAAGTCACAGGCATCTGTGAGCTGCTTGATATGGGTTCTCCCTTCAGGAACTAAGCCTGAGAGCTGATGCTATGAGTAGAAATTTCTAGAACCCAAGCAACACTGGGTGGAGACCAGGGTACAGGAAGTGATTCAGTGCCTTGGATCCCTGCTTCCTGCTCAGGGTCCATGCCTGGAGCCTTGGACTCAAATCAGAGACAGTTGCCATCAGCAGTGATGCCTGGCCATTCTTGGGGGCATCTCCACCTGGGAACTCTGTCTTTTCTTCAGAAAGGGTGACATGTGCTAGTGGCCTCGCTGTATACCACTGGAGCCCTCTCTCAGCAATCTGTCTATAGGACGGTTTCCTTGTTGGGTCTCCCCTGCATGGATGAGGTAAGCGGGTGTTTGCCTTCCTGATTGTGTGCAGCTCTCTCTCTCTCTCTCTCTCTCTCTCTCTCTCTCTCTCTCTCTCTCTCTCTGGGGCCTCTTCATGGCCTCTTTAGAGCCTATAGAACAGACCTTCTTTCTGCCCATAAGTCCCATGGGCTGGCTTGTTCAGCCTGGGTTCCTGTGGGCTAGAACGACATTCTTGACACAGGCTTAGTCAATGAGCTGGCCCTGGCCTGATTCCTCTCTGTGTTTTGCTATCCACCTCTGAGAAATCCACTGCACTGAGAAGCTGGTTTCCTGGGTCCCTTCTAGTCCTTTCTGTCCTCAGGGCAGGCTGCAGATGGTCACAGCCTTCCTGCCTGTGCTAACAGCTGTCTCCACACTCTCTGGAGATGCTGGGGAGCTAATCTCAGAAGGTCCTGGGGAGGATGCTGACCTTGCCTCCACCTCCTGGGTGTTGACGCTGGGGACTTTGTTTGGGAGGTATAGGCTAAGGTGGAGTCCGGGTGACCTTGTGCCTGGCTTTGCTTCCCTCCTGAACTTCGAGCCTTCTCTCAACACTCTTGCCCTTTTCTGGAAGGCTAGAAGGTCAGAAGGGGTCTGCAGCCCAGAGCTGAGCAGACACAGCTCGGCTCTCTTGGTTTTATAAACAAACTCATAAACATTCCTTACCCTCTAAAGGGCACCGCTGCCAGCTGGGCCCAGACTTTCCGACTCACTTCTAAATCACCCGGCTGCCAATTTTCCAGTTGCGAGAGGGAAAAGCTTCATAAAATGCTTGCTTCCACCTGACCTGTGGAGGAGAGTGGAGCCATGGCAAGCCGGAAGTTAGGAACACAACACGTTTATAAAATTCCAATTACAGAGGCCTTGCCAGTGAAGCCTAGCCAGACTTCAAGTGGCAAAACTGACAGTGTTGTGTGGGTGGATGGCGGATGGGGCTCACACAGGGGAGCAGGGTGACTGGGGTGGCAGGAGACCTGGGACACACAGGCTCCATGGAGGACAGATTTCCATCAGATAACAGGAGCCTCCAGAGAGGCTAAGTCAGAGAGTCAAGCTGTGTGGTGATTGCGGCCTGTGATGCCAGCCTTGAGAAACTGAGGCAGGACGGCTAAGAACCTGGACCACATAGCGAGAGTCTGTTTCGGTAGATAGACAGATAGACAGACAGACAGAGAGATGGGATGGGATGACGGGTAGATAGATAGAGGAGTCCAGAATTTTAAGTGCTGGAAAGCATACCAGCTTGTCACCTGCCCCTGTTTTCTGCCTTTCAGAAACTCAGAACTGTAAGGTGCCAAATGTAAAACAGTAATTTCTTAATTTTGTATACATATAATTTTTTTATCACTTATCAAATGTGAAAACAAACTGTCTACTAGTGAGATGTTTGCTTATTTTTATTTACTTAAATTAGTCCATTGTAATGAACTCAAAGCCACTTGCAGGTAGATGCTCAAAACACTTTTTAAAATATTTGAAATTTACAGTGTATTTTGGTCACATCCATTCGTTCTGTCTTGTATTGTTTTCTTTTTGGAGACAGTCTGACATAGCCAAGGCTAGCCTCACACTTGCTGTGTAATCAAGTCTGACATAGCCAAGGCTAGCCTCAAACTTGCTGTGTAATCGAGAAAGACCTTGAACTTGCCACCGCCTCCTGAGTGTTGAGGTTACAGGCCTGTGCTGCTGGATTATGCTCTCTTGGAGTCAGACCCAGGGTTCTGTGCTGCCAGGCCGGTGTTCCACAGGGCAAGCCGTGCCCCCAACTCTATTGTCTTTAAAGAAGAATTTGTAATTAATTTATTTTATGTGTCTAAGTGTTTGTTTTGCCTGAATGCATGTATGTGCACCACACTTATGCCTGGTGGAGGTCAGAAGAGGTCGTCGGATTCCTCGGACCTGGAGTTATGGATGTTTGTGAGCCACCATGTGGGTTCTGGAAACTGAACCCTTTAGAAGAGCAGCCAGTGTTCTAACCACTGAGCCATCTCCTCGGCCCACTGTTTGTCTGTTGCTAATGCGTGTTTTGTAGCATGGGCTCTTGTTGGCTACACTCTTTGTAATATATTTCTTCCTGTACAGTGGACTGTCTCTTCATTCTCTTTGTAATAGTTTTATGTCAACTTGACACAGCTAAATCCATCCGAGAGGAGGGCACCTCAACTGAGAAAATGCCTCTAGGGCTGGAGAGATGGCTCAGAGGCTAAAAGCACTGGCTGTTCTTCCAGAGGTCCTGAGTTCAATTCCCAGCAACCACATGGTGGCTTATAGCCATCTATAATGAGATCTGATGCCCTCTTCTGCCATGTAGATATACACTCAGACAGAGCACTCCTACATTTGATAAATACTTAAATAAAATAAATTTTAAAAAAGGAAAAAGAAAAAAAGAAAATGCCTTCATAAGACCGGGTTATAGAGCCGGGTGGTGGTGGGCAAGCCTTGGGAGGCAGAGAGGCAGGCGGATTGCTGTGAGTTTGAGGCCAGACTGGTCTACAAAGTGAGTCCAGGACAGCCAAGGCTACACAGAGAAACCTTGTCTCAAAAAGCCAAAAAAAAAAAAAAAAAAAAAAAAAAAAGACCTGGCAAACCTGCAGGGCATTTTCTTAATTAGTGATTGACAGGAGAAGACCCAGCCCACTGTGGGTGGGGCCACCCCTGGGCTGGTGGTCCAGGTCCTATAAAAAAGCAGGGTGAGCAGCCCTGAGGAGCAAGCCAGAAAGCAGCCCCAGTCCATGGCCTCTGCGTTAGCTCCTGCCTCCGGGTTCCTGCCTGTTTGAGTTCCTGTCCTGACTTCCTTCAGTGATGAACAGTGCTGTGGAAGTGTAAGCTGAATTAACCCTTTCCTCCCACCTTGTTTCTGTCATGGTGTTTCATCACAACAGTTATAACCCTAACCATGATAAATTGATATGAGGAGAGTGGGGGGCTGCTGTGACAGACCTGCTGTCTTGGGAAGTTTGTGGAAGGACTTTGGAACTTTGGGCTAGGAAAGTCACTGAGTGCTGAGAGCTCCGTGGAATGTTCTGTAGGGGCTTGGAAGATATGAATGTTGAGGGCAGCGCAGACGATGAAGGCATGGCTTGTGACGTTTCAGAGGGAAGCGGATACTCTGTGAGGTTATTTGTGTGAAGACTGTGGTTCTGGTCAGCTGGAGCTAGAGTCAGCGTGATTAACAAGGGACCAGGGCTTCTAAAGAGAAACCTTCGCTTTGCTGGGACAATTGATGTCGGTCAACTGCAGCTGAGAAATCAGCGGTGATTGAGAAGAGGCCAGCATCACTGAGGTGAAATCTTCCTGGAAGTGTTTCCTCGGAGTCAGCGTGTACTAGCTGTGTTCCTGAGGCGGCCAAGGTTGTACCTCAGGCTGGCAGCTGACCGTGGTGGTGTTGGAGTCACCCAGGTGGTACTGGTTTTGGAGGCATGAAGGCGTCATGGAGAGCAGCTAGGGCTTAAGCAGAACAGCTGGGGTCCCTGAGGAGAGCTCAGTAGAGGCTGTTGGTGAGGGTGTAGCCAGGCTGCAGCAGAAGACCACAGTGCACCATGGGAGGACCACCAAGGACAGCAGCAGCAGTGGAGGGAGCCAGCTGGAGCCTAGAAGACACGCTGTGTGTGTGCTGCAAGGGGCGGAGCTGGAGAAGTGACCCCAGCCCTCTGGAGGAGCCAGAAGATTGTGAGTGAGTCCCAGACACTGGATATTGAATTATTTACACAGAGTTTGGTTTTGCTTCCTACAGATTGCGACTATGCCCTGGTACTTCCCTTTTGAAGTAAGAAATTATTTAATTTAGTTTTTATTTTATGAGAGCACACAGTTGAAAGACTTTGGATTTTAAAAGCTACTTTGGATTTTTTAGAGACTAAACTTTTAAAGTGCTTGAACTGTTAAGACTATGGATTTTTTTTTTCCCGAGACAGGGTTTCCCTGTGTAGCCTTGGCTGTCCTGGACTCACTTTGTAGACCAAGCTGGCCTGGAACTCACAATGATCTGTCTACCTCTGCCTCCTGAGTGCTGGGATTACAGGCGTGCGCCACCACGGCTAGCCAAGACTGGCCTTTTTAAGATGTGTAAGAAGTTTTCTATTACTGTATCATCTTAGGGATGCATAAGAAAGGAGAGGTTGTGGTTTAACATGATGTCTTTGTGTGTCAAGTTGACAAGGAGTCAGTTGTACTGGAGAATTTTATGTCAAATTGACTGAAGCTAATGTCATCCGAGAGGAGGGAACCTCAATTTAAAAAATGCTTTCATAAAATTGGACGGCAGGCAAGCCTGTAAGGCATTCTCTTAATTAGTCATTGATGTAGGAGGGGCCTGCTTATTGTGGGTGGGCTGTGGTCCTGGGTTCTAAAGAAAAGTAGGCTGAGTAAGCCATGATGAGCAGGCCAGAAGGCAGCACCCCTCTGTAGCATCTGCATCAGCTCCTGCCTCCAGGTTCCTGCCTGTTTGAGTTCCTGTCCTGACTTCCTTCAGTGATGAACAGTGCCATGGAAATGTAAGCTGAATTAACCCTTTCCTCCCATATTGCTTCAGTCATGGTGTTTCATCATAACAACAGTAATCATAAAGATTTATTTGTTATTATTTTTAAGTATGTGTACGTGTCTGTGTGTCTGTGTGCATGTGAGTGCAGGTGCCCTCGGCAGCCAGGGACATCAGACACCCTAGGAGCTGGAGCTACAGGTAGTTGTAGGGTGCCCAATATGGCTGCTGGGAATTGAACTAGGGCCCCCTGCAAAGAACAGTATGTGCTCTTAGCCTTGGAGCCGTCTCTCCAGTCCACCTCCCATCACTTTCTTGATAGAGTTCTTTGTTGCACAAGAGTTTCTCATTTGGATAGGCCCAGTGTCCCTGCTGGTCCTTGGGCACTTGTGCTTTGGAAAAGTGTGTCCAAGTCAAGGTGATAAAGTCTAGAGCCCATGTCTCCTTCCAAGTGTTGTGCAATTCTGGCTCCTACAGGTAGCAAGGATGCCACGGTTGCTTAAGCCTTCACAAACACTCACGGCTGGCCAAATGCCAGACCCTAAAGTCTTAAAGGATCCAAACTGTGCACGGGATGTTCTCAAAGAAAATAGAAATTAAGCTAGAAATGTATATGTAAGTGAGAAAAGGGATGGCAGCTGCGTTGTGGTACAGTGCGCCTGTATCCTAACCCTTGGAGCTGCAGACATGAGGGCTGTGAATTTGAAGCCAGCCTGAAATATGCAGCAAGACTCTACCTAAAATAAAAGAGGGGAGGCTAGTGAATTCACACCAGTACCCGTGTGAGAAGCCAGGCAGAGACACTCTCAAACCAGAGGTATCCCCCAGGTGACTGCAAACCTGGCCAAAGAGACCACGAAGATGAACCATCACAATTATCCTAACTGACCAGGAAAATCATATGGTCATCTCAAAATATGGGGACAGCTGGGTGTGGTGTTGCACACCTTTAATCCCAGCACAAAGCAGAGGGATTTCTGTGAGTTTGATGCCAGCCTGGTCTGGTTTACATAGGGAGTTCTAGGCCAGCTCAGAGCTGTATTCTGAGATCCTGTCATAAGAAAGAAAGAAAGAAAGAAAGAAAGAAAGAAAGAAAGAAAGAAAGTTATTTATAAATCCCAAGGATAACGGCCCTCTTGAGCAACTCAGGAATAGGATGGAATGTTCTAAAACACATTTAAGGAAGTCATAAAGATGCTAAGTCCTAGCCAGTGCAGGGAGGACCAGGGGAAACCAACCTGTCTCGTGATGGAGTGGACAGAAAGTCAGCTGTACTGATAAACTATTACAATTAAGATGTAAAATTAACAAGGCCCCTAAATATAAATCTCATTGTATATCCAGTAACAACTGGAAGATTAAGTTTAAAAATAACAACAATTAGAAGATTATGTTTAAAAATAACAACCTATTTATATTTTTCAGAGAACACCAAGGCAAGTCAACAAAAGCCATTCAAGATGTCTGCTTATGAGGACACAGCACATCCCTGAGGTACTGCAGAAGAGAGGTACGCATTTGGGGGTTATTTGTATTACGAGCCAGCCAGCTATGTCTGAAGTGCTGCCCAGAGCTAATGTGATCCTGACACAAAACCCTGGCAGATAGTGCGTGCAAGCATGTGTGCGTAGGAGGAGAACAGATGTAAAAATACATGCGTGGCCAGGTGTGGTGGCGCACGCCTTTAATCCTAGCACTCGGGAGGCAGAGGCAGGCGGATCTCTCTGTGTGTTCCAGGCCAGCCTGGTCTACACAGTGAGTTCCAGGCCAGCCTGGTCTACACAGTGAGTGAGTCCTGGACAACCAGGGCTACATAATAAGACTCTGTCCTGAGGGTCTAAGCATTCGCTCCTTGATGTGTGATAGGAATACATTTTGATAAAGCCGTAGTAAGTAGGAATATAAGTCCCTTGCTTTGGGCCAGGAATACATTTCGTATGTTATTTCCCTTTTTAAACAAACAGGGCTGGGGAGATGGCTCAGTGGGTGAGAGTCTTGGTGTATAAATATGACAATTTGAGTTCAAATCCTTAGCGCTTAAAAAAGGTGCCACGGAGGCTAGAGACAGGGGCGTCTACCAGGCTAGCTGGCCACATCCTGTCTCCAGGAGAGAGCCCGCCTCAGAGGATAGGGTACAGCACATGCAACACAGACACACACAGACACACACACACACAGACCACACACAGACACACACACACACAGACACACACACACACAGACACACACACACACACACACACACACACACAGACACACACAGACACACACACACACAGACACACACAGACACACACAGACACACACACACACAGACAGACACACACACACACACACACACGCACACAGACACACAGACACACACACACACACACACACACACACACACACACACACACACCCCAAACAGAAACTGCAAGTTAAAATCACTGCTTGCTGAGGAGGCGTAAAGGAGCTGACCCAGCACTGGGCAAGCTGAGGAGGGTCCCAGGCCTAAGGCCAAGCGGGGCTCCGATATAGAGACTTCAGTCTTCAAAGTATGGGTCTCACTGAGTCTGTCTCTCGCACACTGTTATAAAGTCAAACCCACAAGGTCTTTGATTGTAGAACTAGTAGTTGGACAAATAGAAAATTTTAGCAATACTGATAAATTATCAAAATTGTTATATATATATATACACACACACACATATGGGCTATATTTACTTATTTACTTGTACATTTGTTTACTTGTATGTGTAGTGTGAATGTGGAGGTCAGAGCCAGCTTGCAGGAGTTGGGTCTCTCCTGCCACCATGTGGGTCCCAAGGCTGTCATGGCAGCAAGAACCTTTACCAAGAGAGCCATCTCATTTGCCCTGCATATTCTTTTATAGGTTATACAACCATATATGTTCACTTATTTGTTTCTTTGCTTATTTATTTATAGATTGTATAACCATAACCTTTATATATATTTATTCTTGGCTGTCCTGTATCAGAGACCCTTCCGCCTCCACCACGCCCAGTTCAAAAAATCATTTTTGCTTCATGCCCGTGTGTCTGCCTGCTTGTCTGCTTGTGTACCACATGCATGCAGATACCTGAGGAGGCCAGGTGCGGGTGTCAGAGTCTCTAGGGCTGGAGTTATGGGTGGTTGTGGGTCATATGGAACCAAGCCTGGCTCTTCCATAAGAACAGCAAAGGTCTCTTAACCAGTGAGCATCCGTCCAGCGGCGCCTCAGTGAGATCCCTGACTCATCTGTACAGCTAATCCAGGCGGTGAAATAATGTCCGCAAGCCCTCGGTTCACAGCCTGCTGACGAACACTTTCCACTCTCTCCTCATAGACTCGAGGCAATCTACTTAATTGTCCCCAAGAAATGAAGGGTCTGGGTGGGGCCAGGGTGTCATTTTATCCATTAGCGACACGGCTTTTCTCTGGTTATTTCAGGCGCAATAATACGGTAGAGGTCACTTCTGTGTCCGTGATACAAAGTCCTACAGGGCAGGGAGAGTGCGTTGGATAGTTGGGTTGCTCTGCGTGCAGCTGAGAGCCTGGAGATGCACGGGGAGGGAGTAGGCATGAAAGCCCTTTCCAGGCACCGTCTACTGCTGGTACAAATGGAGAAACCTTCTTTGACTTGCTTGTGGCCAAGCTTAGCTGAAGGGTGTTTGTCTAGATTCCCCCAGTGGGGCGGGGGGGGGGGGGGGGTGGGGGTGGGGGGGGTGGGGGGGTGGGGCTAAGGGTTTCTTAGTGGTAGGGCTCTGGCCTGGCCTCCAGGTACAGTGAGAGGGAAGGGCTGTGGCCCAGCTGTACATGGCTTTCTTAAATGCACAAGGCCTTGGGCTCCATCCCCAGGACTCAGTTGACTTGTGTTCAGGGTTTGGCTGCTCTGAGACCTTTTCTTTTGATGTTGGAGGGGGCGGTGCTCATGCTACCCAGTCTACCCATGAAGTGCCTGGATTTTAAGTATGTGGGAAAGAGGTGGCTTTCACTGGACAATGTAGAAATCTACCAAAGGCCTGGCTGATATCAAGGGAGAAAGTCCGTGCTCAAGTTATAGGAAGCGCATCTCTAGAACCTTCGCATCTGGATGAGTGAGAGAAAGGAAGGGTCTTTGCCTGCCTGTCTTTGACATGAGCTCTGCGAGGAGGAGGAGAGAGAAGGCACCCCAGGAACTCCATCTGGAAATACACGGACAACCTGAAGCACACTGCCACCACAGGCGGCCGTTCCAGGGCCCAGAGGACAACAGTGCCTCTTTAAAGTCTCTGGGTGACACTTACTCATGGGCTCCTGTGTGTCATAGTTAATATGAATAAGACTTTCCTGGATTAACTCAGATAAAACTAAATTACCAGGCGAGGGCAAGTAATTTTCATTTACAGAAAACTATTACGGGCCATAAAAATTTTCACCGGTGACGCTTGCCAATCCAGATGACCCAAGCCTGGTGACAGTGTCTTTCATGAGCTCCCACAGCAGGGGACCAGCCTTTCCCCCCCTCCACAGTCAGACTGGCTCCTACTGGTCTTGTGACATCTCTCTGAACTTACAAGACATCTCTGTTTTTGCCCCCACAACGATCAACGTTGCTTTTCTTTTTAAATGTGTGTGATCATCTATGAAGCCAAGTCATAAAAAACCCCCGAAGTGTGACTTCATGGAAAGCTGACGTTCCCCGAGTCCTCCCCCTCAGACCTATCATGGTAAGCAAAGCATCTCCTGCCGTGCTGGGTTTCAACAGTTGTGTCATGTCCATGTCAGCGCCCTCTTTTTTGTTTTTCTTTATATGGACTTTGAATGGAGACACCCAACCGTCAGGGTTCTCAAAGGTGTACAGGTCTACTCAGCTGGTAGAGTGTCTGCCTAGCACGCAAGCAACGCTGGGTTTGACCCCCAGCATGGCCTAAAACTAAGCGCGGTGGTGCGGGCTTGCAATCCCAAGTCCTCAGGAGGCAATCATTGGCTGTGGGGGAGTTGAAAGCCAGCATGGGCTGTGAGACTCTGTCTCCAAACAAACAAACAAATAAGCAAACAAGCCAGCAGACAAGCGGCATGGCACTTGGGTTGCTTTGCACACTAGGTGACGTCTTCAGCCACCGTGATGGGGGCTACCCTTCGCGATGGCCACCATCTTCACCTGCTTTTATTCCTACCACTGGGGTCTGATTGATCCTGCCAACAAGGACTGTTTGCACACAGACTTCCCTCTCCTGAGCCTCAGCTCACCCCCTCCCTACTCAGCTGTGGCAGGAGGCTCAGGGTCTGACTTTGAGGAGGAGACAGCCTCCAGCCGACACCATGCTCTGAGGAGAGTTAGCCCACAGAGCTTGTCTTTCCTTCCATTTTTCCTCTCCCCCGCCTTCCTCCTACTCAAGGCCAAGTTCTCTGCCTGTGCAGCAGCCGTGCCGCCTTCCTCCTCTGAGATCTCCCTCTGCCGTGACGTCTTCCTGTTGTGCCCTTGCTTTCTCTCTTTCCTGTCTCTTTGGACTCCAGGCCCCACTGGGGACATCCCTGGCTTGGCTTGCCTCTTCTCTGCAGTGGCCACGGCTGTTGGTTCTTTTCTCTGACACCTCTCTTCTTTCTTTTGGTTTTGAACCCTCCTGGGTTTGGCAGGCCACACAGCGACCACCGCGGAGCCAGCTTCCCTCAGCCTGTCTCAGTGGCAGCCATGGTCTGTGGGTCTGACTGGAGGGGTGTGGCCAGTCCTCAGGGTACATCCTTCAGAGAAGTTGCTGGCTCTTGGCTTCCCCCCCTCCCCTCCCCTCCCCTCCCCTCCCCCTCCCTCCCTCTCTTCTCCCCCCACTTCCTTCCCTCCTTTCTCTCCCCTCCCTCCTCCTGTATGAGTGTGATTGAGTGTCCTCCTCAGTCACCCTCTACCTTCCATGTCAAGGTCAAGTCCCCCACTTGAGCCCAGAGTGTGCAGATTTGCACTAGCCTAACTGCGCAGTCCCGCATGTTGGGAGTATAATGGCCCTCCGGACCGCCCCAGCATTTAGGCGGGTGTTGGGCTTCAAATTCTAGTCCTTTAGCTAGCTCAGCAAGTGCCTTGCCCACTGAGTGCTCTCGGCCCCCTCTCTCCCCCGCCTGGGAGGACTGGGCATGGGAGTGAGAGGGTGAGCTGGCTCTGGCCACAGTGATGAGGCTCGTCAGGAGCAACGGAGAGAGACCGCACAGGAGGAGGGTCACCCATCGCATTGCCAGTGCTGGAGTTTGACTCTGGAATGTTCCCCCCAGAAGCCTGTATGCTACAGGCTTTGTTCTGAGCGTGGAACGTTTAGGAGGCAGTGGAGGCTAATGGGAGGAACACCAGTCACTGTTGTGCTTGGGAAAGAGCTATAGGTACCTTAAGATAAAGCCACGAGGTAATAGTGGCGCACGCCTTTAATCCCAGCACTTGGGAGGCAGAGGCAGGTGGATCGCTGTGAGTTCGAGGCCAGCCTGGTCTACAAAGGGAGTCCAGGACAGCCAAGGCTACACAGAGAGACCCTGTCTCAAAAAACCAACCAACCAAACAACCCCCCAATATATGTAATATATATTTAAATATTTTACTTTGTGTGTTTGGATGTTTTGCCTACATGTATTTGTGTGTACTCCACGTATGTCTGATTCCTCCAGAAGCCAGAAGATGGACCCCCTGGAACTAGAGGCATAGAGAGACGTGAGTGGCTGTGTGGATGCTGGGAGTTGAACCTGGGTCCTTGGCAAGAGTAGTAGATGCTCTCAACAACTGAGCCCTCTCTTCAGCCCCAGTGAAAAGAAAACGGGTACCTCGGCCTCTTCTGTGCATCTCCTGTGGCTTCTTGGCTGTCATGATGTCAGCAGCCTCACTAGCCACACATCCCACCTGCCACCACAGGCCACCAACCACCAAACCACACAGCCACTCACTTGTTAGCTTGGAAGCCCTGAAGCTGTTAACTATAGCAAACCTTTCATGCTTTGAAGTTGATTGGCTCAGGTGTTTTGTCACAGTGATGGAACACTAACTGACAACGCCCCTTGGGCGTGTATGTGAACACTTAGTCACGTACAAGAGGCAAGCACCCCTCCACCTCGCCAAGTCAACATGAGCTGGTCTGTGAGAGTGGCCCAGTCAGCTGTCTAGTGCAGTGTGAATTAGCAGATCATTTGGGATCGCCTCAAGAAATTTAGATAAAATAGCCATGCAACTGAGCAACCTCCTGTACTGTGGTACGGAAGGCAGCCAACAGTGTTACTCTGCAAAATGATTGCTGGCCACTGGGCACTCGAGGGACAATACTTCAAACTTCCAGACAGCCCAAGGGATTTTTGTTTCTTTTTTTTTCTTTTTGGTTTTTTGGATGTCCAAAGTTGTTTCTAGACAGAGCACTGTAAGTTTTAACAATGACGTCAACACCAAAATTACAAAATTCAGCTTACAAAGTTTACTCTGGTGGCTGAGAGTTTAGATTTAGTGTAGATTAAATCTGGTGAGTACAAGGTCTTGGGGTCCATCCCAACCCCAGGGTAAAATAGCAGTAAAGCTACATCAGGAGACACGCGCTGTCCCTCTGCGCCCTCTAGCCATGTGCAAAGTCCTTCAGGAACCCAGTACGTTGACCCCCTACCAAGCACTGGCCTTGTTCTTACTGAGCGGCAGGTGCCTGAGGCGCAGCTGGCCCCTCATTTTGAAAGGGAAGGTTTGGTAATCCTAGACGCCCCCAAATGCCAGGTGAATAACTCACAGACATGAAGGCCGCCCATCATTAGACATTCACGCTTCTCATCCAATGGTCTGAACCGCCAGCTGCCTACTCGTGTGCCCCTCCCCCTTCCTCTCCCTCTTTCTGTCTCCCCTCCCCGTAGTTCTCTCCTTATCCCGCGCAGGACGCAGGCAGGTATTGAGCGCAGGACCTCAGGCTTTGGGGGCAAGCACAGTCAACGCGGGGAACCATCCCACGGACCCAACCCTGGGGAAACGTCTTAATTGATGAATGCAAGTGGGCATATGCCTTGTGGCATGTCACACGCATGCGCAGAGTGGAGGTAATTAGCATCTCCATCCATCCCTCTGTGGCTTCACATTGGGAAACCGTTAATTACTATGCTCAGGCCCCACCCTTCCTCATCAATGGGTCCAAGACAACAGGGCAGCCCTGGTGACTCCGGATACAAGGCCCACATTGCCTGATCTGGAAAGAAAGGAAAGCGTATTGAAGGTGCCGTCGGCTTAGCGACTCTACATCCGCTGCTTAGGGTAAGATATGTCCGCTCCATTTTCACAGGCCTTTGAGAAGCCTGGGATTTATCTGTGCACTGACTTTGGTGAACAGACATAATGAAGTTGAAAACTGAAAAGAATTATTGCCTGGGCAGCTTTTCCAGGTTCTCGGTTTCTGTTTCCTAGTGGCGATGACATTTGTTTACCTTGAAAATGGGAGAAGACACTTTTATGGGTCCAGTCTCCATGGAGCGCGGCGGTGTTGCTCACGCAGCTCCGCTCAGTGCCTTCCCACCGCAGCTGGTGAAAGAGGCCCCTCCACACAGGAGCCGTAACCGACGGGGCACAGAGAGGGGCGAGGTTTACTCCTGCCCTATTTCCACTACAGGACACTGCTTTCATCCGAATGCAGAAGGGACCGGCCGGGGGCGGGGGGTGTTTCTGCCACCCTGAATGGGCTGTCTGGGTTTCAAGGGTAGGCCGTGGGGACGTTAACTCTTGTTGGACACACGCAGAGTGTGTCTGTGTGTGTACAACTACGCATATGCACTCGGAGGGCAGAAGGCTACGCTAGCGTCATTCTCAGATGCTGTTCACCTAGTTTTTTGAGACAGGGTTTGGCCTCGGACTCACCAACTAGACTAAGTCAGGTCCTCATTTTACACAGAAAGAATTTACCACCTAAGGTATCTCCCTAATACTCAGTGTCTAATTCTTGTTTGAGGCAGGAACTCACCGTGTAGCCCTGGTTGGTTTGGAACCTGCTCTGTAGACCAGGCTGGGCCTGAGCTCAGAGATTCACCTGCCTCTGCCTCCCGAGTATTATTAGCACTAGAAGTGTGTGCTACCACGCCCGGGGCAATGTCTAATTCTTAGTCTGTGACGATAATAAGCTGTCTCCCTCTGGGACAGTATCAAGTTTTGAATGAATGGTTGAACATTTCCACACATTGTGTGTTCTTAATGGAATGTTGTGGAAGGAGAGCAGGGACCTGGTTTCGGGCCCCCCCCCCCTCCAGCAAACGTTGATGACAACATTACACCTCTACCAGCTACTCCCCTGCCGCAGAGACATACCAGTGCCAGCGAATGTCCCCATCACCATCTGCATGGGCCCAAGGACAACTATCAGGCCCAGATCGTGGCTTAACAACAGGGGGATTATGGGAAGGGAGAACTGCAAGGTTTTCAGGGTGATGATATATTTAGAAATTGGGGTAAAACTCGGCGAGCTGGTTTTTTTTTTTTTTAACACAAAATTGTGCTGGTAGCATGTAGACTGTGTGGTGGGATGCCTGGTGGGATGCGTGGTAGGACGTGTGTGTGGTGGGACGTGTGTGTGGTGGGCTGTGTGTGGTGGGCTGTGTGTGGTGGGACGTGTGTGTGGTGGGGCGTGTGTGTGGTGGGCTGTGTGTGTGGTGGGCTGTGTGTGTGGTGGGCTGTGTGTGTGGTGGATGTGTGTGTGGTGGGGCGTGTGTGTGGTGGGCTGTGTGTGTGGTGGATGTGTGTGTGGTGGGGCGTGTGTGTGGCGGGCTGTGTGTGTGGCGGGGCGTGTGTGTGGCGGGGCGTGTGTGTGGTGGGCTGTGTGTGTGGCGGGCTGTGTGTGTGGTGGGGCGTGTGTGTGGTGGGGCGTGTGTGTGGTGTGCTGTGTGTGTGGTGGGGCGTGTGTGTGGTGGGGCGTGTGTGTGGTGGATGTGTGTGTGTGGTGGATGTGTGTGTGTGGTGGATATGTGTGTGTTGGATGTGTGTGTGTTGGGATGTGTGTGGTGGGCTGTGTGTGTGGTGGATGTGTGTGTGTGGTGGATGTGTGTGTGTGGTGGATATGTGTGTGTTGGATGTGTGTGTGTTGGGATGTGTGTGGTGGGCTGTGTGTGTGGTGTGCTGTGTGTGTGGTGTGCTGTGTGTGTGGTGGGGCGTGTGTGTGGTGGGGCGTGTGTGTGGTGGGGCGTGTGTGTGGTGGATGTGTGTGTGTGGTGGATGTGTGTGTGTGGTGGATATGTGTGTGTTGGATGTGTGTGTGTTGGGATGTGTGTGGTGGGCTGTGTGTGTGGTGGATGTGTGTGTGGTGGGCTGTGTGTGTGTTGGATGTGTGTGTGTTGGGCTGTGTGTGCGGTGGATGTGTGTGTTGGGATGTGTGTGTGGTGGGTTGTATGGTAGGGCATATGCTCCTTTCAAAGGCTGAGGGACTCTGGCTTCTAAAGCAGATGGTTCCTGTGGGGAACCTGGAGCATCTAATGTGTACAAATGCTAAGCCATGCCTAGCGGCAGTAATATTTCTTAAAAGGGGGACAAGCCACCTACTTTGTAAGTACAAAGTGGACAATCCCTCTCTCTGACACACGGCCTCCCCTGGCTGGGCAGCACCCCATAATTCTTGTCATCTGACACTTCTTTTAAATGTTGGGGGGAAAGTTTCAGAAGGTTGGAAAGCGAGCCTGGGCAATTACAGAGGAGCATTTCCCCAAAGAAGAAAAGCCACTGGCAGACGGAGCAGCTGCGGGGGGAGCCTGCATAGCAACGGAACCCCAAACCCTTCCGGGATATCAACCAAAGAACTGGAGGTGGGGGTGGGCGTGGAAATGACGGTGGGTGCAGAGAGAGGGCAGTGTGCATCTGCTTTAACTCTGCGGAGCGGGCTGGGGGTGAACTCAGTCGGTACAGTGCCTAGCACACGTGCGGCCTGAGTTTGAGCCCCCGGCTTCTCTCCTTCCACCTGTGGGTCCAGGGATTGAAGCTGGGGCAAGTGGCCCGCTGTTGTTGAGTGACTCACGTGGTAGTCATGGCTGGCGTGAAACTCATCGTGTAGGCCAGGATGGCCTCTACTTCGGGGTAATCCTCCTGCCTCAGGCATCTAAGTGCTGGGGAGTACAAGTGTGCACCACCACTCCTGCAACAACAATAACAACTTTTTTTTTTTTTTTAAACATCAAGACTCTCTTGAATGTTACGAAGTTATTGTCAGGCATGGTGGTACACACTTTTGATCACAGTACTAGGAAGACAAAGGTTGCCAGAGCTCTGTGAGTCTCTACAGTAAATTCCAGGCCAAGCAGGGCCAGGTAATAAGATGCTGTCTCAAAAAAAAAAAAAAGGTAATCAGGTTATTTTTGTTTGTTTGGTTGATTTTGTTTTTTTTTCCAAGACAGGGTTTCTCTGTGTAACCTGGCTGTCCTGAACTCGCTCTGCAGGCCAGGCTGGCCTCGAACTCAGAGATCTGCTTGCCTCTGCCTCCGGAGGGCCAGTATTAAAGGCGTGCGCCACTACACCGTGTGTTGTCAGGTTATGAATGTAAGAAACTGGTGTTGGCTCAGACACTCCGAGACCAAGTTCTCAACACAAAGGATGTTTATTTGCCCCAGAGGGACAGAGGGACAGAGGGACTAAAATAAGACAAAGACAGGAGACAGAGGATGCGGGAGAAGGTGAGGAGACCAAAGGAGCAGGAGGAGGGGCGTTTGTGCCAGAGTGGGACAAGGACCACCTCGGGATAGAGAGGACACAGATACCGTCCATCAAGGTGGCGCACGCCTTTAATCCCAGCACTCGGGAGGCAGAGGCAGGTAAATCACTGTGAGTTCGAGGCCAGCCTGGTCTACAAAGTGAGTCCAGGACAGCTAAGGCTACACAGAGAAACCCTGTTTCAAAAAAAGAAAAAAAGAAAAAAGAAAAAAGAAAATGAAAAATGGCAGTTTATAAAGGTAAAGGGGAAAGCCCGTGTTAGGGTGAGGTGTTTACTTTTTACTGGGCATGTTTGATAACTGTCCCTTGGTAGTCAACTTCCAGAGGAGGAAATGGCCAATTAAGGGAACAGACCTTGGGGGCTAGCTTTAGGAATGTGATCTAACGGTTTTTAGCAAGGCAGAGGGAGCGGGGAGAAGGGCAGGCCTGCCAGAGCCACATTTGTGAGCTTTCCAGAATGCCCTTCAAGGGGGCCAGTGAGATGGCTTGGCTGGTAACAGAGCTTGCCCTCAAGCCTGATGTCTCGAGTCCAACTTCCACATGCTCAAAAGAGAAAACAGATTTCTATGAGTTGTCCTCTGACCTCCATACACATGCTGTGGTACATGCTCCCTGGCCCCAATAAATAAGTATAATTAAAAATATTTTGGGAAATATTCTCATTATCTATCGAGCCCTGGCTAGCCCAGAATTTGGATGAAGACCAGGTTGGCTTCAAACTCACATTCACCTGCTTCTGCCTCCCTGATGTAGTTTAAAATATTTAAAAGAAAGAGATTAGACCTCCAAATCTAGGAAAAATTCAATTAGGAAATCTCCTGCTTTGAGCTCAGCCTTGCTGGCTGTGATGCTGCCGGGAACACACTCTTCTTCACCAGAGAGTTCCTGTCAGCGTCAGCAGTAT